>NC_086105.1:2747500-3112500 GCF_963921235.1 Mobula hypostoma | reverse complement strand
GACCTTGAACTCATGTGGTTCAACGTGGCTCGTCAATCACAGAAGCTACTAATTGGTGCTGTCTACCGACCTCCTAGTGCCACCAATGACGTCCTCGAATACCTGGACAGTAACACCTTCCCCAAGTTGACAGAGTTTATTGCACAGTCTGTGATGCTTATAGGGGACTTCAACGTCCATCACCAAGACTGGCTGGGCAGCAGAACAACTGACAATCCTGGCCGGCGCACACTACAACTAGCTGATAGTCTTGGTCTGCAGCAGATTGTGTCACACCCGACAAGGGGGGAGTATATCCTTTTTTTTTTTTTTTCTTTTTAAATCTTTTTATTGAGTAAGTATACAAAAAAGGTAAGCCATATAAACATTAATACAATGTTAAAGTATAATAAAATTCCAAAAGATAACAATACCAAAAAGAAAATACTACAAACAATGTAATTTAAGCATAAGAAACCAAAATAACATAATAGTATACTAGATTTTATATATATCAATGGAAAAAAAAGAAAAAAAACCCCCCAAAAAAAACCCACCGTGCAACTAACTAAAAGCAAAGCAAAGCAATGTGCTAACTTGAAACCAAACAGAGTTAAACTTAAAATCACGTCCTCAATCCCGACCTCCATTAAAACAGTGAAAAAAAAACAAGAAGGGTAAATATTACATTAAATGAAAATATCGAATAAAAGGTCCCCAAATCTGTTCAAATTTAAATGAAGAATCATGAAGGTTACTTCTAATTTTCTCCAGATTCAAACATAAAATCGTCTGAGAAAACCAAAAAAAGGTAGTTGGAGCATTAAGCTCTTTCCAATGTTGTAAAATACATCTTTTCGCCATTAAAGTAAGAAATGCAATCATTCTACGGGCTGAAGGGGAAAGATTACTAGAAATTTTAGGTAGTCCAAAGATAGCAGTAATAGGGTGAGGAGAGATATCTATATTTAATACCTTAGAAATAATATTGAAAATATCTCTCCAAAAAGTTTCCAAAGTAGGGCAAGACCAAAACATATGAGTTAAAGAGGCTATCTGCCCCGAACATCTATCACAGAAAGGATTAATATGCGAGTAAAAACGCGCTAACTTATCTTTGGACATATGTGCTCTATGCACCACTTTAAATTGAATTAGGGAATGTTTAGCACAAATAGAGGAAGTATTAACTAATTGTAAAATCTGCCCCCAATCATCCACAGAAATGGTAAGCCCCAATTCCTGTTCCCAATCTACCCTAATCTTATCAAATGGAGCTTTCCTGAGTTTCATAATAATATTATAAATCATAGCCGATGCACCTTTCTGACATGGATTAAGGTTAATTATCGAATCTAAAATATATATAGGAGGAAGCATTGGAAAGGAAGGAAGTATAGTACTTAGAAAATTTCTAACTTGTAAATATCTAAAAAAATGTATTCTTGATAGGTTATATTTATTAGATAATTGTTCAAAAGACATAAGGGAACCATCTAAAAATAAATCCAAAAACCGTAAAATACCCTTAGTCTTCCAAGTTTGAAAAGCGCGATCCGTAAAAGAGGGAGGAAAAAATATGTTACCTAAAATAGGAATCGCTAACCCGAATTGATTAAGATCAAAAAATTTTCTGAATTGAAACCAAATACGCAAAGCATATTTAACGATCGGGTTAGAGACCTGCTTAAGGCGTTTCGAATCAAAAGGAAGAGATGAACCTAAAATAGAACCAAGTGTATAACCCTGAACAGATTGTAATTCCAATGCTACCCATTTAGGAATAGATAGTATATCCCGGTCAAGTAACCAAAATTTCATATGTCGAATATTAATAGCCCAATAATAAAATCTAAAGTTAGGTAATGCTAAACCTCCATCTCTCTTAGCTTTCTGTAAATGTATTTTACCCAGTCTCGGATTCTTATTCTGCCAAATAAATGAAGAAATTTTAGAGTCGACTTTATCAAAAAAAGATTTAGGAACGAAAATTGGTAATGCCTGAAACACATATAAAAATTTTGGCAAAAAAAACATCTTAACTGCATTAATACGACCAATCAAAGTTAAATATAAAGGAAACCATTTAGATGAAAGTTGAGTAATATGGTCTATTAATGGTAAAAAGTTAGTCTTAAATAAATCTTTATGTTTACAAGTAATTTTAATCCCAAGATATGAAAGGTAATTATTAATCAATTTAAATGGAAATTTATAATATAAGGGAAGATGTTTATTAATCGGAAAAAGTTCACTCTTACTAAGATTTAATTTATAACCTGAGAAAAGACCAAATTGTGCTAATAACTCTAAAACAGCAGGAATAGATCTCTCAGGATTAGAAATATATAAAAGTAAATCATCAGCATAGAGTGATAATTTATGGGACTTTAATCCCCGAGTTATCCCAGTAATATTTGAAGATTCTCGAATAGCAATTGCAAGAGGTTCTAATGCAATATCAAATAATAGGGGACTAAGAGGACAGCCTTGTCGAGTACCACGAAAGAGAGGAAAAAAAGGTGAGTTTAAAGAGTTAGTACGAACCGAGGCTACAGGGGAGTGATATAACAGTTTAATCCAGGATATAAATTTCAGGCTAAAATTAAACATTTCAAGCACCTTAAATAAATAAGGCCATTCTACTCTATCAAAAGCTTTCTCGGCATCTAAAGAAATAACACACTCAGGAACATTTTGTGAGGGAGTATAAACGATATTTAACAATGTACGAATATTATAAAAAGAGTAACGACCTTTAATAAAACCCGTTTGGTCTTCCGAAATAATAGAAGGAAGTACTTTTTCTAGTCTATTTGCTAATAACTTAGAAAAAACTTTAGAATCAACATTTAATAAAGATATTGGTCTATAAGATGCACATTGAGCAGGGTCTTTATCCTTCTTTAGTATTAAAGAAATTGATGCTCTATTAAAAGATTCCGGAAGTTTACCAAGTTTCAAAGAAGCCTCAAAAACCTTATAGAGCCAGGGAATCAATAAAGAAGCAAAACATTTATAAAATTCAACGGTAAACCCATCAGGGCCAGGAGCTTTCCCCAGATTCATAGAAAAAATAACATTCTTAATCTCATCCATTGTAATGGAAGTATCTAATAAAGAAGACATATCCTGTGAAATCTGAGGAAAGTCTAACTTATCTAGAAAATCATTCATATATTTAGAATCTCGAGGAGACTCTGATTGATATAAAGAAGAATAAAAATCACAAAAGGTTTGATTAATCCCCACATGATCCAATATCAATCGATCATTTTGGTTATAAATCTGATTGATTTGAGATTTAACATAATTAGATTTCAATTGATTAGCCAGCAGCTTGCCAATTTTATCACTATGAACATAAAAATCACTACTTGTTTTCTTTAATTGGTTTACAATCGAGGACGAGAGTAGTAAACTGTGTTCCATTTGAAGTTCAGTTCTTTGTTTGTATAGCTCCTCAGAAGGAGCCATAACATATTTCTTATCAATTTCTTTAATCTTGTCCACAATTGCCATCTTCTCCTGCTTCTGTTTCTTCCTCAAAGCAACGGAATACGAAATAATCTGACCTCGAATATAGGCTTTAAAAGTGTCCCAAAGAGTGTTAACCGAAATATCTTCTGTATGGTTAATTATAAAAAAAAGCTCAATCTGTTCATTCATAAAATTAACAAAGTCCGAGTCCTGAAGCAACAGCGAATTAAAACGCCATTGTCTATTGTTTGGTATATTGGCCATAATTTTAATAGAAAGCTTAAGTGGAGCATGATCCGAAATGGTTATAGAATCATAATCACATTTAATCACTGAAGGAATGAGACGAGAATCAATAAAAAAATAATCAATTCTTGAATAGGAATGATGAACATGTGAAAAAAAGGAAAAATCTTTTTCCTGAGGATGCAGAAAACGCCAAATATCCGTCGACCCAGAATCAGAAAGGAAAAAATTAATCAAATTTGCAGATTTATTAGGTAAAGTCCATAAAGGAGCTGAACGGTCCAGAGCTGGAGATAAACAGGTATTAAGATCTCCGCCCCAAATCAATGAAAACTCGTTCAAATTCGGAAACTGATCAAACAATGATTTATAAAATTCCGGACAATCCATATTAGGAGCATAAACATTAACCAAAACTACTTTTTTATTAAATAGTAAACCACTAACCAATAAAAATCTACCATTCGGATCAGAGATAATATCCTGTTGTATAAAAGTAACTGAGGAATCTATAAAAATAGAGACGCCTCGAATCTTAGCATTGGAGTTCGAATGAAATTGTTGTCCCTTCCAGAATTTGAAAAAACGTAGTCTGTCCCCCCTCCGTACATGGGTCTCTTGTAAAAATAAAATTTGTGCTTTAAGTCTCCGGAACACTTTAAAAACTTTTTTCCTTTTAATAGGATGATTAAGACCATTAGTATTCCAGGAGACAAAATTAATAATAGACTCCATAAATCCTAAAGTCAACCCACAACAGGGAGGATTGACAATAGGCGCGACCCACAAACCCGGAGAGGGAACAGAACATACAAAAGATACCGGGGAAAAGGACGCAACCAGTACTTCAATAATGTATATAGCCCAAAGAAAAACAAACTAAAACGTGAAGCCCCTCCCGCCACCCCCCAGCCCAAGACCCCAAGGCAAAATCTAAAGCAGACCCGCCAGAAAGAAGCAAGCGCTAAAACTACCCCCATGACTTCCGGTATACGCTCCCTAAAAAAAAAGGTATAAATATGAAAAGGATCAGCTAATTGTAAAACAGTAAAAAAATAAGTAAAAAAAAGTTAGCTCAATTAGAATACACACAGAACAGAACAAAAGCCGGAAAATATATATTAAAAAAAACCACAATAAACCTCAAACTCATGAATAGACACAGCAACAAAAAAAATAGGATTATTAACATAAAGTGATTATAAAAAGCAAAACAGAATAAAATTTAAACAAAAACTACAAAATTTAAGGCCGCACAGGAAATACGTAAGATGACAAAAGGGAAGTAACCACCCAGAATCCCCTGGGAAAAGAAAGAAATGACGCAGTTAAAAAGAAAGTTTAGTAGCCATATTAAGAAGTCGAAAGTAAACTTTTCTGCCCAAATAGGGCACAGAAAAGTTAAAACCAACGGGGGAGTATATCCTTGATCTTGTTATGACGGACCTATCCGCTAAGGCAACAACTATGGCTCCAGTGGGTTCTTCAGACCATAACCCCGTGCTAGTGAAGTTGGGTGTTCCAGTTTACCGTGACCAGCCATTCAAGAGGAAAGTTTGGTGTTACAACAAAGCCAACTTTTGGGATATGCGTGGTCATCTTTCATCAACTGACTGGTCTCGCATTCTCAAAGACAAGGACCCTGAGAAGGCTTGCACCAAGCTTACAGAAGTTATATGTGAGGCCACGGACATTCACATTCCCAGCAAAATTGTTACTAAGAAGCCTGGCGATAAAGTATGGTTTGATGACAGGTGCAGACAAGCAGCAAAGAAGAAACATCGTCTCTACCACCATCTAAAGAAATGCAACACCCCTGCTAATAAGGAGAAGTTTGCACAGGCTGGGCAGTCATACAATCGAGCAGAGAGACGGGCCTGAAGAAACCATAACATCAAACTCAAAAATGACTTAACCAGTGATAACCTTAGCAGCAAGAAGTGGTGGAATGCTGTGAACTCCCTCTCTGGGAGAACAGGCCACTCTGACATCCCTGTCATTGAGCACAATGGGTCTGTACATACATCAGCAAAGGATAAGGCCAATGTTTTCTGTCGTGCTTTTGCAGATAAATGTCGGCTCACAAATGCTAATGACCAGCCACCAGATGTCAAGCAGCTTACTACCACCTCGCTGAACAAAATCATCTTCAAACCTAAAGACATCAAGAAAATTATGCAACAGCTTCAGCCTGATAAAGCATCTGGCCCTGACCAGATTCCAACTAGGGTCTTAAAGGAATGCAGTGCAGAACTTGCAAGTTCTCTCCGCCGCCTCTTCCAGTTATGCTTCTTGAGTGGTGCATTCCCAGAACAGTGGAAAATAGCATCAATAACACCAGTACACAAGCAAGAGAGAGTCATACAGTGGCAGCAGGCCTGAATAGGGATCTTGACAGGATGAAAGCCTGGGCAGACGACTGGAATGTCACCTTTGAGCCTACTAAGTGCAAGGCGATGGTGATGTCTAGGAAGAGGAATCCATCTAACCCCAACCTGTATTTTGGGAACTGCAAGCTGGATTTAAAGAAGGAGCTAGTAATCCTCGGTGTTAATATTGACAGCAAGTTGGTGTAGGATAAACACCTTTCCACAATTTCAAACAAGACTGGACAAAGGCTTGGAGCTCTGCAGAAAGTAGCATCCAAACTGGACAAAGAGGGCAGAGCCACGGTTTACAAAGCTCAGGTACGAAGTATCATGGAGAATGCCTGCTTATCATGGATGGATGTCTCACAGAGTGCCTTCAGCCAGCTTGGTTCTATTCAAAGGAAGGCCTCACCAGTGCTTTATTAAGTCTCAACATTACAAACTTGCTTTTATATTCTAGTCACCTTGAAATGAATGCTAACATTGCTTTTGCTTTCCTCATTACAGAATCAACCTGGAAATTAACCTTTCGGGAATCCTGCAGAAGGACTCCTAAGTCTCTTTGCACATCAGTTTTTTTGTACTTTCTTTCCATTTAAAAAACAGTCAACCCTTTAATTTCTTCTACCAAAGTGCATGACCATGCACTTCCTGACACTGTATTCCTAATGCCATTTCTTTGCCCATTCTCTTAATCTGTCTAAGTCCTTCTATAGCTTCCCTACTTCCTCAAAGCTACCTGCCCCTCCACCTATCTTTGTATCATCTGCAAACTTTGCAAGAAACCCATCAATTCTGTCATCCAAATAATTGACATATAACATAAAAAGAATTGGTTCCAATACAGATCCCTGTGCAACACTGATAGTCACCAGCAGCCGACTAGAAAAGGCTCCCTTTATTCCCACTCTTTGTCCCCTGCCAATCAGCCACTGCTCTATCCATGCTAGCATATTTCCTGTAATACCATGGGCTCATAGCTTGTTAAGCAGCCTCATGTGTGGCACCTTGACAAAGGCCTTCTGAAAATCCACGTACACGTCATCTACTGATTTTCCATTGTCTGTGCTGCTTGTTATTTCTTCAAAGAATTCCAACAGATCTGTCAGACAAGATTTTCCCATGCTGACTACAGCCTGTTTTATCATGTGCTTCCAAATACCCTGAGACCTCATCCTTAAAATTTGACAACTGAGGTCAGACTAACTGGCCTATAGTTTCCTTTCTTCTGCCTCTCTCCCTTCTTGAAGAGTGGAGTGACATTTGCAATTTTCCAGTCTTCTGGAACCATTCCAGAATCTAGTGATGCTTAAAAATTCATCACTATTCAATGGAGTTTAGAAGAATGAATGGGGACCTCATTGAACCTGTCGAATATTGAAAGGCCTAGGTAGTATGGACATGGAGAGGATTTTTCTTATAGCGGGAGAGTCTAGGATCAGAGGGCACAGCCTTAGAATAGAAGGGTGTTCATTTAGAACAGGGATGAAGAGGAATTTCTTCAGCCAGCTGGTGGTGATTCTATGGAAATCATTGCCGCAGACGGCTGTGGAGGCCAAAGATTGATAGATTTTTGACGAGTAAGGGCATCAAAGGTGACAGGGAGAAAGCAGCAGAATGGGTTTGAGAGGGATAGTAAATCAGGCATGATGGTGGAGCAGACTCAATGGGCCAAATGGCCTAATTCTGTTCCTATGTCTGATGGCGTTATGGTCCCTCAGCCTCCGTCACTCTAGGGAAAACTGTCCCAGCTTATCCAGTCTCCTGTTATAACTCATGTCCTCCAATCCCAGCAAAAGCCTTGAGATTCTTTCCAACTTCATTACATCCTTCCTATGGCACCCAGAATTCCTTATGTAGTCTCACCAACCAGTTCTCCAGCTGTTGTACTCAGTGCCACAGCCAACAAGCATGTCAGACACCTTCTTCACCACCCTGTCCACTTACATTGTCACTTTCACTAACTATGTTCCCCTGGGTTTCTCTTCAACACCCAGGGTGCTACCATTCACTGTGTATCTCCTGCCCTCCTGTAACTTCCCAAAATTCCCATAAAGGAGGTTGCCAGGAGTTGAGGGAGTAAGTTATATGGAGAGGTTAGACATATTGGGCCTTAACTCCTTAAATCATAGGAGAATGTGGGATGATCCTCTCGTGTATGAAATCACAAAGGGAATAGATAAGCGTATGGTCTTTTATCCAGGGTTGCAGAATCGGAACTAGAGGACGTAATTTTAATGTTAGAGGCTAAGGTTAATTAAAGGAATTCAAGACCATAAGACCATAAGACATAGGAGCAGAATTAGGCCATCTGGCCCATCGAGTCTGCTCCGCCATTCAATCATGGCTGATCCTTTTTTTCTCTCTCCTCCTCAACCCATTTCCCGGCCTTCTCCACATAACCTTTGATGCCATGTCCAATCAATAACGTATAAATTTCTGCCTTCAATATACCTAATGACCTGGTCTCCACAGCTGCATGTGGCAACAAATTCACCAGCCTTTGGCTAAAGAAATTTCTCCACATCTCTGTTTTGAAAGGGCACCCCTCTATCCTGAGGCAGTGCCCTCTTGTCCTAGACTCTCTCACCATGGGAAACATCCTTACCACATCTATGATAACCCTTTCATTCCTGGAATCACCCTTGTGAACCTCCTCTGGACCCTCTCCAATGCCAGCACATCTTTTCTAAGATGAGAGGCACAAAACAGTTCACAATACTCAGGGTGAGGCCTCACCAGTGCCTTATAAAGCCTCAGCATCACATCCCTGCTCTTGTATTCTGGACCTCTTGAAATGAATGCTAACATGGCATTTGCCTTCCTCGCTACCAACTCAACCTGTAAGTCAACCTTCAGCATGTTCTGCACAAGGACTCCCAAGTCCCTTTGCATCTCAGATTTTTGGATTTTCTCCCCGTTTAGAAAATACTCCACATGTTTATTTCTTCTACCAAAGTGCATGACCATGCATTTTCCAACATTGTATTTCATTTGTCACTTTCTTGCCCGTTCTCCTTACCTGTCTAATTCCTTCTGCATCCTACCTGTTTCCTCAACACTACCTGCCCCTCCACCAATCTTCATATCATCTGTAAACTTGGCAACAAAGCCATCTATTCCATCATCTGAATTATTGATATACAGTATAAAAAGAAGCGGTCCCAACACTGACCTCTGCAGAACACCACTAGTCACTGGCAGCCAACCAGAAAAGGATCCTTTTATTCCCACTCACTGCTGCCTTCCTCCAATCAGCCAATGCTCTAACCATGTTAGTAACTTTCCTCTAATACCATGGGCTCTTAACTTGGTAAGCAGCCTCATGTGTGGCACCTTGTCAAAGGCCTTCTGAAAATCCAAATATACAACATCCACTGCATCCCCTTTATCTATCCTACTTGTAATCTCCTCAAAGAATTCCAACAGGATTGTCAGGCAGAATATATAGATGGGTACATGAATTGCAAGAGGTTAGCAGGATACGGGCCAAGAAATGGGATTAGATGGAATATGCATCCTTGTCGGCCTGGACGTGTATGGTCTGAAAGGTCTTTCTCTGTGTGTACAACTCTACGACTCTAAGATGCATTACTTCTCACGTGGCTGAGTGGAGCTATCACCAGAGTCATAGCATGGAAACAGGTCCTTCTGCCCAACCGGTCCGTGTTAAACAGGTCCTTCTGCCCGACCGGTCTGTGTTAAACAGGTCCTGCTGCCCGACCGGTCTGTCTTAAACACAGGGTCCATCCAAGCTGGTCCCATTTTGCAGCACTTGGCCCATAACAATTTAAACCCTTCCTGTCCAAGTGTCTTTAAAATGCCATTATTGTACCCAATTCAATCACTTACTCTGGCAACACACGTCAAAGTTGCTGGTGAATGCAGCAGGCCAGGCAGCATCTCTAGGAAGAGATACTGTCAACGTTTCAGGCCGAGACCCTTTGTCAGGACTTCGCCAGTCCTGACGAAGGGTCTCGGCCTGAAACATCTACTGTACCTCTTACTAGAGATGCTGCCTGGCCTGCTGCATTCACCAGCAACTTTGATGTGTGTTGCTTGAATTTCCAGCATCTGCAGAATTCCTGTTACTTACTCTGGCAGCTCATTTTACCTTGCTACCAACCTCAATGTTAAAAAAGATGTCCATCAAGTTCTTATTAAATCTTTCCCCTTTACCTTAAATCTCTGCCCTACAGTTCTGGATTTTCCAACCCTGGGAAAAAGACTGGTCCTCATGATTTGAAACACCTCTGTAGATCGCTTTCTCCATTCTCCTGTGCTCGAAGGAATCAGACCCTAGCCTGTCCAACCTCTCCCTATAACACATGCAATTCGGCTGATGCTGGAAATACATGGAGTGTTGGAGAAACTCAGCTGGTCAGGCAGCATTTATGGAGGGGGATAAACGGTTGATGTTTCGGACTGAAACCCTCATCACAATCCTCTCCCTATAACACAGAATGTCAAGTTCTGGCAGCATTCTTGTTAGGCCTTATTGAGATGGCTTCATTCTCCCTTGGTTCCTGCCAGACAATGAGACGATGGGAAGGAGGTGTCAGCTGGCCAAGTCAGTCCACGCCGCGGACAGTCACCGTGCTGGGGATTGTACTGCTCGGGAGGTCAGACCATGACAGTCACCGTGCTGGGGATTGTACTGCTCGGGAGGACAGACCATGACACTCACTGTACTGGGGATTGTACTGCTCGAGGGGACAGTGGGAGGAGACGTGACAATAATTTTCAAAGAGGAGCTTGTAGAGGATAACCATGATAACTTGTAGAGGATAACTATATGATGTAAAATATTGGATAAAAATTTGAAGTTGGATGAATATTTGAAGGGGATAATATCTGCAGTGCTGTGGGGTAGAACAGGAAGAGTGAAACCAGCAGGTAACAGCAGCTAATATGCTGTTTTAGCTAACTAACAGTTAAAATGTTGGAAATCACAAATACAAAAGATTCTGCAGGTGTTGGAAATCCAGAGTAACACACACAAAATCCTGGAGGAACTCAGCAAGTCAGGTAGCATTTATGGAAATGAATAAACAGTCGACGTTTCGGGCCTGGAAAGACTGGAAAGGAAGGAGGACGAGGCCAGAATAAGGAGGTTGGGGAGAGGAGTACAAGCTGGCAGGTGATAGATGAGAGGAAGGAGGGTGGTTGAGGGAGAGGCAATGAAGAAAGATATTCTGATAGAGAGTCTCAACCCAAAATGGTGACTCTTTATTCCTCTCTATGGTTACTGACTGACCTGCTGAGTTCCTCCAGCATTTTGTGTGTGTTACAATGATAAGCTGGGTTTCCATGCAATGGATTTGATTTGTAAGATGTAGCCAGCTAGCAAAATGGCTGTTGTCACCTTTAATTTGCTAATCCATATTCTAATTATCTCTTTTTTCCCTTCCTTCTCAAAGGTGAAAAGAATCCCTTGCCCCTCTCGTTGCCACTCGAGTTAAGGCCTCCTCTGCATATTGTGCAGCTGTTCCCTGCAGCTCCTGCAAGCAGCCATCCGCAGACTGAGTAACTGCAGCCCCAATGCATGCCAGGGAATGAATCGCCCGCCCGCTGGAGGAGGAACTGTGAAGACATGACATCCCCTCAGTACTTAGGACTCTAGTCAGCATGTCGACCATGTTATTCATAATTTAATGCAATTCTGTGTGCCGGCTTTTAACTTAAAAGGGGTAACTGTTTTACACAGGTTTGCTACATATCTCAGTTCAACACCTCTCTCTCTCTCTCATTGATGATGCCAGACTTTTACACAGTGTCCCATTCAAAATGTAAATAAGAATTTCTGAGAACTATTTTGCATAATTTCTCCATCCCACGTCTCCAAACTAGCAATTAGAATAACAACCTTGTTTACCGATCTTTTTTTTAAACTTCCTGAATTTGCTGCTTTTGACTAGTTAATGGGTTGGATGTATAATGCAAACTACTTGTAAATAACTCAAAGTAAAATGATGAATTGTCATGATTAAAAATGAGTTCATAAACATAAGCCATATTTAATGCTTGTATGATGTGATGCAGAGATTCAAATAAACAGGCATATAGACTTTGAAGATGGTTTCCATTTTTGTAAACAAATACCTATTTGCAAAGCTAATAGCCCAAAATGGGATGTAATGTTGAAGTTGTATAAGACACTGGTGAGGACTAATTTGGAGTATTGTGTGCAGTTTTGGTCACCTACCTACAGGAAAGATGTAAACAAGATTGAAAGAGTACAGAGAAAATTTACAAGGATGTTGTTGGGTCTGGAGGACCTGAGTTATAAGGAAAGATTGAATAGGTTAGGACATTGTTCCTTGCAATGTAGAAGATTGAAGGCAGATTTGACAGAGGTATACAATGTTATGAAGGGTATAGATAGTGTAAATGCAAGCAGGCTTTTTCCACTGAGGTTGGGTGGGACCACAACTAGAGGTCATGGGATAAAGGTGAAAGGTTTAAGGGGAACTTGAGGAGAAACTTCTTCACTCAGAGGGTCGTGAGAGTGTGGAATGAGCTGCCAGCACAAGTGCGGTATGCAAGCTCTTTTTCAGTGTTTAAGAGAAGTTTGGATAGGTACATGGATGGTAGAGATATGGAGGGCACGGTCCTGGTGCAGGTTGGTGGGAGGAGGCCGTTTCAACAGCTCAGCATGGATTAGATGGGCTGAAGGGCCTGTTTCTGTGCTGTACTTGTCTATGACTCTAAAATGTTCTGTCGTTTCTTCTGGCATCTCGTTCCACATACCGACCATCCTCTGAGTAAAGAGTTTGCACCTTAGATACCCTTTAAATTGCCTCACACCTTAAACCTGTGTCGTCTAGGCTTACATTGGGAAAAGGTCTTTGACTATATCTTCAATCTATGCCTCTTCAGCTTGCAGTTTGGTAAGGAGCTGCCAGTAACGGGTTCCCTTGTCAACACTCCTTATGACATAGAAGAATGAAGTCATTTGGCCCATTGAATATGCTTTGCCATTCCATCATGATTGAATTATTACCCTCTCAATTCCATCCTCCTGCCTTCCCCCCGTAACCTTGTGAAGTCGTTACTAGTCAAGAATCTATCAACCTCCGCTTTAAATACACCTAATAACTTGGCCTCCACAGCCATCTGTGGTAATAAATTCCACAGGTTCACTACCCTCTGGCTAAATAAATTCCTCCTCATCTCTGTTCCTCAATTCTGAGGCTGTGCTCTCTCATCCTAGTGTAAGACCAGTGAAAGAAGCACTCTCTTTATGCTCACTCCTGACTTCCACAAGCTCTCAGGTCAGGAAGGAGCTGGAGGTGCCAGAACCACCCCCCCTCCCCGCCCCCCGACCCCATTCCATCACTTCACCTGTCACTGTGGTCGAGATACAGAGACCGGATATATTCATATCTGGTCTGAGCTGCTCGTCAGGTGCGGATGCAAAAGGTAAGTGTTGTGTGTTTCTTCCTCCTTTCTGATTTCTCAGATTCATATTTATCACACATCATTTGCGTTAAGAACCACAGCGTTGCAGCGGTAAGCACAACATGATTACAGCTCAGGGCGCTGCACTTCGGAGCTCAATTCTGACTTGGTTGTAGGGAGTTCGTAATCCTCCCTGTGACTGCACGGGTTTCCACCGGGTGCTCCAGTTTCCTCCCACAGTCCAAAGATGCACCAGCTGCTAAGATAATTGACCATTGTAAATTGCCCTGTGATTAGGCGAGGGTTAAGTGGATGAGTTGTGGGTAGTGTTGGGCAAGAAGGCCCTGTTCTGTGTTGTATCTTAAATAAATAGAGGGGAGGAGAGAAAGAGAGAATGAGGGAGGGGGAGGGGAGGGAGGATGTATGTGTGTAAATGTTGGCACCCCGCAAGTGTTATTGCATATTCTGGCAGCAACATAGCATGTCCACAAAATACTTTAATGTTAATATCAAATATTTCACATCTCTGGTTATTAAATGTGCTTGAAAGTACTATTTATGTGTCTTACTAGTGCTATCTTAAACTTTTGGTTTAAGAGGGCACTGATCAGACACAGTGACGACTTACTGACAGTAAGCGAAACTACTAACTTAATCACAGTATTTATGGAAAAGATCTCTGCAATCGATAACTTCCTTTTGGAGTTGAGGGGTAGAACTGCCTGCATTTTTGTGGTGTGAACTGAGGTCTCAGAAATGCAGGATGGTTGTGGCATGGTGTGTACGTGCTGAATCGAGGCGGCAAGGCCTGCGCCTCAGGCCAAGCAGCGAGCCAATGTTTAGCCATTGCTGGAGCAGGCCTGGAACTGATTTGCAGTGGCAGATCCAAGGCAAGGCAGAGTAGAGGCGTCAGTGCCCAGCCCCGCGAGCAAAGAACAAGCTGGTATCTGACAGAGTTAAGTGTCGAGCCAGATTGGAAAGATTGGGTATGGGCCCGAGAGTGAGGAACGAGCAGAGGTATGGCCAATTTAAGCAGCAGGCCAGGTTGAAAAGGTCAGGGTGTTGGGGTTGGAGGCAAAGGATGGGACAGTGTTCAGCTCTCTGTCCCGAGAGGTTTACTCACCCCAGCTGCAGCCTGGAACTAATGGTCTCCCGGATTGACTTAGTGCCTGCGGACTCGCTCTTGTGAACTTTCATTCTGAATGTTATTTGCCTACTTTTGATCGCACGGTTTGTTCTATTTTCTGCACATTAGGTATTTATGGTCTTTTATTTCAGTGGTTCTATTGAGTTTCGTTGTTTTGTGACTGCCTGTAAGGAGACATATCTCAAGGTTGTATATACAGTATACATATTTTGATAATAAATGTGCTTTGAACCTTAAAATGATTTGAATACGTCATTTTGAAATGTTTGAAATAGGATGGAGTGGAGAGGCTCCAGTGTGGTTTAGACAAGTTGCGTGGGTGGGCAAAGTCCTGTTTTGTAATGTCAAGACATTAAACTAATTGGAGGGAAGACACAGAAGTCCGGGACTGTAGGTTTAACGTTGAGTTTACTTTAAGCAAAGCGTGCACGTACCACCTGCTAGCATGATGATATATGCAATTAACATATTTTTATATATAACAAGTAATTAATTTTTTTAAATGAACAAGAATGCTTAATCAAACAATATATATGCAAGATTACGCAGATAGTAAGCACGCAACAGGCAGGGGGAGCATAATGTGGATGAGATCCATTTTGGTTTCTATAAACAGAAGGGCAGATCATTATCTGAAAGATGACAGGTTGGGAAGACTGAAGATCTGACAAGGCCCTGTACACCAGGCACTGAAAGCGCCAAGCAAGTGTTCATTGGTGAGGGGGTGCCTCAGGAAGGCACTGTCCATCGTTAAGGACCCACAGCACCCAGGACATGCCCTCTGATCATTACCACGTGGGAACGGGTACAGAAGAGCCACACTCAACTGTTCAGCAACAGCTTCTTCCACTCTGCTGCCACATTTATGAAGGTCCATGACCTCTTCAAAGAATATTCCTTCTACTTCCCTATTTAGTTTTATAATTTATGTAATTTTAAAAATTGTTATTATGAAATTACTTTATAAGTCAACTGAAATAATCAAATACTTTTACTATAGAAATTATGTAATTCTGTTTTGTAATTTTCACGTCTCTGTACTAAAACAACACATTTCACATCATTTTTCCAAGATAATAGATCTGATTATGAGCAAACACTTAGGTTGGGGTGGGGGGGGGGCGGTGTGGAATGGTGTGTTGTCCTGCACTGCGGGGAGACTGGATGCCCTGTTGGTCTCCTCAGGGATAGAGGAGGTGCGTTTAGTGTTTACTAGATCCACTCCTGGATAGAGCAC
Source organism: Mobula hypostoma (assembly GCF_963921235.1). Lineage (NCBI taxonomy): Eukaryota > Metazoa > Chordata > Chondrichthyes > Myliobatiformes > Myliobatidae > Mobula > Mobula hypostoma. Next base: position 3,096,641 of record NC_086105.1, on the reverse strand, counting down.
TGACCTATGCTGAGGGTGGGTGGACTGGGTTTAGGAAGCAGCCTGTCTGGATGGTACAGCAGCTGCTTTGCCAAGGCCCACAGGAAACTGCAGAGAGTTGTGGTCACAGCTCAGCACATCACAAAAAGCAACTGCTGCTCCTTGGAACTTGTCTGCAGTTCTCACTGCCTTGGCATAATCAAACACCTCACCCACCCGGACATTTTCTCTTCTCCCACACTCCAGTTGGGTAAAGACACAAAAACATGAAAGCACATACCACTGGGCTCGACACCTTCTATCTTGCCATTATAATACTATTGAATGGTTCGCAATCTACTTCAGTATGATCTTGGAACACACATCAAAGTTGCTGGTGAACGCAGCAGGCCAGGCAGCATCTCTAGGAAGAGGTACAGTCGACGTTTCGGGCCGAGACCCTTCGTCAGGACTAACTGAAGGAAGAGCTAGTAAGAAATTTGAAAGTGGGAGGGGGAGGGGGAGGGGGAGATCCAAAATGATAGGAGAAGACAGGAGGGGGAGGGTTGGAGCCAAGAGCTGGACAGGTGATTGACAAAAGGGATATGAGAGGATCATGGGACAGGAGGTCCGGGGAGAAGGAAAAGGGGGAGGGGGGAAAAACCCACAGGATAGGCAAGGGGTATAGTCAGAGGGACAGAGGGAGAAAAAGGAGAGAGAAGGAAAGAATGTGTGTATATAAATAAATAACAGATGGGGTACGGGGGGAGGTGGGGCATTAGCGGAAGTTAGTGAAGTCAATGTTCATGCCATCAGGTTGGAGGCTACCCAGACGGAATATAAGGTGTTGCTCCTCCAACCTGAGTGTGACTTCATCTTTACAGTAGAGGAGGCCGTGGATAGACATATCAGAATGGAAATGGGATGTGCAATAAAAATGTGTGGCCACTGGGAGATCCTGCTTTCTCTGGCAGACAGAGCGTAGGTGTTCAGCAAAGCGGTCTCCCAGGCTGCGTCGGGTCTTGCCAATATATAAAAGGCCACATCGGGAGCACCAGATGCGGTATATCACCCCAGCTGACTCACAGGTGAAGTGTCGCCTCACCTTCTCCCTGGGCCTCCTGTCCCATGATCCTCTCATATCCCCTTTGCCAATCACCTGTCCAGCTCTTGGCTCCATCCCACCCCCTCCTGTCTTCTCCTATCATTTTGGATCTCCTCCTCCCCCTCCCACTTTCAAATCTCTTACTAGCTCTTCCTTCAGTTAGTCCTGACGAAGGGTCTCGGCCCAAAACGTCGACTGTACCTCTTCCTAGAGATGCTGCCTGGCCCGCTGCGTTCACCAGCAACTTTGATGTGTGTTGCTTGAATTTCCAGCATCTGCAGAATTCCTCGTGTTCGGTATGATCTTGCATCTGATTGCCTACCCGCACTGCATTTTCAAAGCACCTATAACACTTTATTCTGTCCTCTGTTATTGTTTTATCTTGTGCTACCTCAATGCACAGTTGTGAAGAATTGATTGTATGAATAGTATGCAAGAAGTTTTTCACTGTACTTCAGTATACGTGTGTAACAATAATAATCCAATGTACAATCACGCATACAAACAGGAAATCAGTTTTCACTGAAACTTATAAAACAGCAAGAGAACTGGGCAGATGAAATAGCAGAGGGCATGCAGAGGGATCTGGCATTGAGTGAGAGTCAGGAAGTTGTGGTGTAGCTGTGTCTCAGAACTTTGGTTAAGCCCCACAGAGTATTGAGTGCAATTCTTCTTGCCCCGTTATAGGAAGGATGTAGAGGCTTTGAAGACGGTGCAGAAAAGGATTACCGGGATCCTGGAGAAGGGATGGTCACTGCTTGCTCTCACAGACAAGGTGAAGGTGAATCCTAAGGGATTCTACAGATATGTTAAGAGCAAAAGGATTGCAAGGGACAAAATTGGTCCTCTGGAAGACCAAAATGGTAATCCATGTGTGGATCAAAACAGATGGGGGAGAACTTAAATGAATTCTATGCATCTGTGTTTACTCAGGAGATACAGACTTTACAGAAGTGAGGCAAAGCGGCATCAACTTCAAGGACCCTCTACAAATTACAGAGGAAGAGGTGTTTGCCACCCTGAGACAAATCAATAGGGCCTGACGAGGTTCAGTCGCTCAGCATTCAGGATGAAGTAGTAAATTGGATGAGACATTTACTTCATGGGAAAAGCCAGAGAGTGGTAGTAGAGGGTTGCCTCTTTGATTGGAGACCTGTGACTAGCGGTGTGCCACAGAGATTAGTGCTGGGTCCATTGTTGTTTGTTATTTATATCAATGATCTGGATGACAATGTGGTAGGTGGATCAGCAAATTTGCAGATGACACCCAGATATGGTGTGTAGTGGACAGTGAGGAAGGCTATCATGGCTTGCAAAGGGATCTGCACCAGCTGGAAAAATGGGCTGAAAAATGACGGAATGAATTTAATGCAGACAAGTGCAAGGTTTTGTTCTTTGGAAGGACTAACCAGAGTAAGGTATTACACAGTGAATGGTAGGGCTCTGAGGAGTGTGCTAGAATAAAGGGATCTGGGAATGCATGTCCATAATTCATTGAAAGTAGTGTCACAGGTAGATAAGGTCATAAAGAAAGCTTTTGGTACATTGGCCTTAATAAACCAAAGTACTGATGAAAAGCCATTTGGCCTGCTGAGCTCTTCCGGAATTTAGAGTGTGTTATTGAGTGCAAGAGATGGGAAGTTATGTTGAAGTTGTATAAGATGTTGGTGATGCCTAATTTGGAGTATTGTGTGCAGTATCTCCTGAGTAAACACAGATGCATAGAATTCATTTCCATAAGACCATAAGATATAGGAGCAGAATTAGGCCATTTGGCCCATCAATTCTTCTCTGCTGTTTCATCACGGCTGATCCAATTTTCTGCTAGCCTTCTTCCCGTATCCTTTCATGCCCTGACCAATCAAGAATCTGTCAACCTCTGCCTTACATAAAGACTTTGCCTCCACAGCTGCCTATGGCAATCAATTCCACAGATTCACCACTCTCTGGCTAAGGAAATTCCTCCTCATCACCATTCTAAGAGGACACCCTTCTATTCTAAGGCTTTGTCCTTTGGTTTTATATTCCCCCACCATGGGAAGTATTCTCTCTACATCCACACTATCAATGCCTTTAACCATATGATAGGTTTCAATGAGGTCATCCCTCATTCTTCTGAATTCCAGTGAAAACAGGCCCAGAGCCGTCAAACACTCTTCATATGACAAGCCATTTAATCCTGGAATCATTTTTGTGAACCTCCTTTGAACCCTCTCCAGTTTCAACACATCCTTTCTAAGCAGCCCAAACCTGCTCACAATACTCCAAGTGAGGCCTTCCTCACCACAGACTCAACCTGCAAATTAACCTTTAGGGAGTCCTGCACAATGACTCCTAAATCATAGTCATAGTCATTGTCATACTTTATTGATCCCAGGGGAAATTGGTTTTCATTACAGTTGTGCCTCAGTTTTTTTTGTATTTTCTCTCCATTTAGAAAATAGTCAACCCTTTCATTTCTTCTGCCAAAGTGCACGACCATAAACTTCTCAAGACTGTATTCCATCTGACATTTTTTGCCCATTCTCCTAATCTGTCTAAGTCCTTCTGTAGCCTCTGACTTCCTCAAAACTACCTGCCCTCCACTTCATATTGTCTGCAAACTTTGCAACAAAGCCATCAATTCCATCATCCAAGTCATTGACATATGACGTAAAAAGAAACTGTCCCAACACAGACTCCTGTGGAACACTACTAGTCAACGGCATCCAGTCAGAGAAGGCTCCCTTTATTCCCACTCTTTGTCTCCTGCCTATCAGCCACTGGTTTATCCATGCTGGAATCTTTCCTGTAATATCATGGGCTCGTAGCTTGTTCAGCAGCCTCATGTGTGGCATCTTGTCAAAGGGCTTTTGAAAACCCAAGTACACATCAACCAATTCTCCTTTGTCTATCCTGCTTATATGGGAGGCAGGGTTTGAGGGTCGGCACAACATTGTGGGCCGAAGGGCCTGTACTGTGCTGTACTTTCTGTGTTCTCTATGTTCTATGTTATTTCTTCAAAGAATTCCAACATATTTGTCAGGCAAGATTTTCCCTTGAGGAAACCACGCTGACTACAGCCTATTTTATCATGTGTTTCCAAGTATCTCGAGTCCTCAACCTTCATAATCAACTCCAACATCTTCTCAACCACTAAGATCAAACTAACTGGCCAATAGTTTCCTTCCTTCTGCCTCTCTCACTTCTTGAAGAATGGAGAGACATTTGCAATTTTCCAATCTTCCAGAACCATTTCAGAATCGAGTGATACTTGAAAAATCATTACTAATACCTCCATGATCTCTTCAGCCACCTCTTTTTGAATTCTGGGTGTACACCATCTGGTCCAAGTGACTTATCTACCTTTGGACCTTTCAGTCTCCCCAAGACCCTTCTCTCTCGTTAAGGTAACTTCATGCACTTCATGACCCCTAACACATGGAACTTCCACCATACTGCTAGTGTCTTCCACGGTGAAGACTGACACAATATACCTAGTTTGTCCACTATTTCTTTGTTCCCATTTACTACCTCTCCAGCATCGTTTTCCAGCAGTCTGGTATCTATTCTCTCCTCTCTTGTACACTTTATGTATCTAAAGAAACTTTTGGTATCCTCTTTAATATCATTGGCTAGCTTATTTTTGTATTCCATCTTTACTTTCTTAATTACTTTTTTAGTTGTTTTCTGTTGGTTTTTAAAAGCTTTCCAATCCTCTAACTTCCCACTAATTTTTGCTCTATTATACGCACTCTCTTTGACTTGTATGATGGCTTTGACTTTCTTTGTTAGCCATGGTTGGTCATCTTTCCTTTGGAATACTTCCTCTTTGGGATGTATATATGCTGTGCTTTCTGAATTGCTTCCAGAAATTCCAGCCATTGCTTCCCTGCCATCATCCCTGCCAGTGTTCTTTTCCAATCAATTCTGGCCAACTACTCTCTCATGCCTCTGTAATTCTCTTGCCTCCACTGTAATACTGATACATCTGACTTTGGCTTCTTCTTCTTAAATTTCAGGGTAAATTTGATTATATTATGATCACTTGCTCCTAAGAGTTCTTTTACCTCAAGTTCTCTAATCAATTCTGGTTTATTACACAAAACCCAGTCCAGGAAAGCTCATCTTCTAGTGGGCTCAACCATAAGCCGCTTTAAAAAGCCATCTCGTAGACACTCTAGAAGTTCCCCCTACTGGAATCTAGTAACAATCTGATTTTCCCAATCTACCTGCATTTTGAAGTCCCCCATGACTATTGTCACATTGCCCTTTTGGCATGCATTTTCTATCACTCGTTGTAATTTGTAGGCCACATCCTTACTAATGTTTGGGGGTCTGTATACAACTCCCATCAAGGTCTCTTTTCTCTTGCAGTTCCTTTACTCTATCCAGAAAATGATTCAACATCTTCCGACCCTATGCAACCTCTTTCTCATGATTTGATTTGATTTTTCACCAACTGAGCAATGCTGACCCTCTGCCTTCCTGCCTGTCCTTTCGATACAATGTGTATACTTGGACATTAAGCTCCCAGCTATAATTTTACAGCCATGATTCAGTGATGCCTACAACATGACACCTGTCAATCTGCAACTGTGCTGCAAGTTCATCTACCTTATTCCGTACACCGCGCAGTCAGATACAACACTTTCAGACCTGTATTCACCCTTTTTCGATTTTGTTGCACCATGCTCAATCTTTTGATTCTTAACTCTGTCTGAGGTCTCACCAACATCTGCCTTCACAACCTCTCCACTAACTGCTCTGGCATTCTGGTTACCATCCCCCTACAACTCTAGTTTAAACCCCACCGTGCAGCATTAACAAACCTTCCCACTAGGACATTAGTCCCCCTCCAGTTCAGATGCAAACCTTCCTTTCTCTACAGATCCTACCTTCCCTGGAAAAGAGCCCAATGATCCAAAAACCTTATGCCTTCCCTCCTACACCAACTCCTTAGCCACATATTAAACTGTATAATCTTCCTTGTTCTGGCCTCAGTGGCTCGTGGCACAGGTAGCAATCCTGAGATCAGAATCCGGGAGATCATGCCCTCTAACTTAGCACCTTACTCCCTGAACTCCCTCTACAAAACCTTGTCACTCGTCCTACCCACATCATTGGTACCTACATAGACCACGACTTCTGGCAGTTCACCCTCCTATTTAAGAATGCTGAGAACTCGATCCGAGATATCCCAGACCCAAACACCTGGGAGGCAACATACTTTCAGGGAATCTTGTTCTCACCCACAGAACCTCCTGTCTGTTCCTCTAATGAATCCCTTATCACCACAGTGTGCCTCTCTTCCCTTCTGAGTCACGGAGGCAGACTCAGTGCCAGAGACTCAGTGACTCTCCTCTGTTAGGCCATCCCCCCCCCCCAGACAGTATCCCGAGTGATACACTTATTGTTGAGGGGGATGGCCACAGGGGTACTCTGCACTGGCTCCTTAACCCCTTTCCCCTCCCTGACTGTCACCCAGTTTCCTGTGTCCTGCACCTTGGGTGTAACTACCTCTCTCTATGTCCTATCTACCACCCCCTCAGCCTCCTGAATGATCTGGAGTTCATCCAGTTCCAGCTCCTTAATGCATTTTTTTAAAAGCTGCAGTTGGATGCACTTCTCACAGTTGTAGTCACCAGGGACACTGGAGGTCTCTCTGCCTTCACATATCCCGCAAGAAGAGAATTTCACTATCCTGCCTGTCATCTGTCATCTGCCTGTTATTTGTCAAGTAGGGTGCCATGCACAATCCTGATTTGATGGAGACGGACGTGAGAGCACGGAGGAACATCTGGTGAAACTTTTGAAATGCCTGCTTCGCTGCTGCTGCTACTTTGTGGTCCAGAAACTCCAGAGGGGAAGGCCCGGAGTCCTCGGCTTTGCCTGCTGCTTGGCGGCCGGGGCGGGGTCGAAGCGCTTGGCAGAGGATGGTGCTCGGAGAGGCTGTGTCGGAGGGGCTGGTTGGAGGCTCAAAGTTTTCGGATGGACTCAGAGTCTGCTGCGGTCGGGTGCTTCCAATGCTGCTGCATCGGCAAGTTGGTGGCGCTTGGAGGTTCATGGCAGGGAGAGTTTCTCCCTTCTGCTGCCTGTGTGAGATGACGAGTCTATCGGGACTTTGAGACTTTTTTTTACCGTGCCCATGGTCTGCTCTTTATCAATTATGGTATTGCTTTGGACTGTTGTAACTATATGTTATAATTATGTGGTTTTGTCAGTTATAGTCTTGGTTTGTCCTGTTTTCTTCTGATATCATTCCGGAGGAACGTTGTATCATTTTTTAATGCATGCATTTCTAAATGACAATAAATGAGGACTGAGTGTCCTCATAATCTAATCTAATCTAATCTCTACTGTCCTAGTTGAGCAGATATAAAGAAGAGAACAAAAAAAAACCTGAGCTTTTCTTTCCTTTGCTTTCTCTCAAGTCAAGTCAAGTCACTTTTTATTGTCATTTCGACCATAGCTGCTGGTACAGTACACAGTAAAAACGAGACAACGTCTCTCAGTGAAGCCTCAAAGAACTAAAGCCTTAAGATCACCACTCTGACCCTGTCCACTCAGATGATGGCGGCTCCCTGTTTTCCTTTAATTTGCTCTTACTAATTAATCCCAAATGCTGATTGGCCGCTGATCAAAGTTCTATTACGCTGCCACGAACCACTTCTGCTTTTTATCCTTGGGCGGTAGACCTGATTGAAGTCCCCTCCTCTCCAACTTGTGATGTGCAGATTGTCCGCTGGTCAAAGCTCTCAGTCACTGTTCAAGGGCATTGGCGTTTCTATACCACACTGTGATGCAATCAGTCAATATATTCTCAAATATCACACATATCTATAAAAGCTAGAGATAACAAAATCTTGTGATGTATCACAATACATCAAACACCTGTTAAAGTTTGTCAAAGATTTAGATGTCATGCTGAATGTCCGCAGGCTTCGACGGAAGTAGAGGCATTTCTGTGCTTTCTTCATGATGGCAATTATTTGCTGGGCCTGGGTTAGATCCTCTGAAATAATAAAAGCAAGCAATTTAAAGTTGTTGATTCTCTCTGCCTGTTGAGCACTGACTCATGGACCTCCTCCTGAGGTTAATAATCAGCTCCTTGGTCTTGGTGACATTGTGTGAGAATGAGAATCACGTTTACTATCACCGCCATTTCTAAACTTAACAGCACTAGTTCAGTGCGATACATGATAATACAGAAGGGAGAAAATAAGTTAATCAATTACAATAGGAATATATAAAAAACAAGGAGTTTCTTTCAGTGGGAGATTTGCTTGGGAGAAGTGCACAGATGCAGTAGCTTGTCATGACACAAGGCCTCTGAGAAGGTTCAGGTATACTGTAAAAGGGAGACGCTCTCTAGCAGAGCGTTCGTCAAAGGAGCGGTTGTCAGAGTAATAGGACTTTGGCGAAGACAGGCCTAGGCAAGGTAAGGAGGTAAGTTACTTTTACAGACATCCCACCCTGCAAAAACTCATTCAGGGAGGTAGCATCATCAATTTGCGGGAGACTCCTGGAACTTCTGGGAGAGATGGGATGTCTGCACTGTAGGTCCTTAGCAGCTAGTTTAAATAACGTTAGCTATGCTAATAAACGAATGACACCTGTAAAACTCACCTCAACAATGTCTTTTACAGTCTTAACCCACCATGGGCAATAGAAAAGTCACTGTTGCAAACAGTGCAGCGAGCAACACTGTCATTATTTTGACCCCTATTAGGCAGGGGTACACTTTAGTGTAGTCTGGGGTGACATACGTTTTATATTTTCTTTTTTTGTAACACTCTGCCAGGGCGTGCGCGCTCTCTCTCTCTCTTTCATGGTCACTCTCGTGCTCTCTCTTGCTCTCCCTCTCTCTCTCTCTCTCTCGCTCTCGCTCACTTGCTCTCAAAAAAATTGATTTGCGGGACACTGTATGTAATTTGCGGGCATCAGGGAGCCACTACTAATATGCGGGAGACTCCCGGAACTTCCGGAAGAGGTGGGATGTCTGCTTCTATATCTCTTTTTCCTCAAACTTAAGAATAGTGGGTATGTCTGCAAGGCCAGTTTTCTGCTCTGGATCTCAGATGTGGGATATCTGGGAGACTTCCAGCCTCCCTGTTGGCCACAGCTGCACCATGTACATCCAGCTGAGGCTTCTCAGAGACCGAGTTCGGGAACTGGAGCTGCAGCTCAGTGACCTTCAGCTTGTTAGGGAGAGTGAGGAGGTGATCGATAGGAGCTACAGGTAGGTAGTCAGAACGGGGTCACAGGAGACAGATATGTAGGTGACTGTCAAGAGAGGGAAGGGAGACCCTCAGGTGGTGGAGAGCACCCCTGTGGCCATTCCCCCTAACAATAAGTACTCCATTTTCAGTGCTTTTGGGAGGAACCTACCTGGGGGAAGCAACAGTGGCTGTGCCTCTGGCACAGAGTCTGACCCTATGGCTCAGAAGGGTAGGGAACTGAAGAGGAAGGCAGCAGTGATAGGGGACTCTATAGTTAGGGGGTCAGACAGGTGATTCTGTGGATGTGAAAAAGTTTGCCTCCCAGGTGCTAGGGTTCATGAAGTTTCTGATCGCGTCCCCAATATCCTAAAATGGGAGGGTGAGCAGCCAGAGGTCCTGGTACATGTTGGTACCAATGACATGGGTAGAAAAAGGGAGGAGGTCCTGAAAGCTGAATACAGAGAGTTAGGAAGGAAGTTGAGAAGCAGGATCTCAAGGGTAGTAATCTCGGGATTGCTACCTGTGCCGCGTGACAGTGAGTATAGGAATAGAATGAGGTGGAGGATAAATGCGTGGCTGAGGGATTGGAGCAGGGGGCAGGGATTCAGATTTCTGGAACCTTTTCTGGGGAACGGGTGACTTGTACAAAAGCACAGGTTGCACTTGAATCCGAGTGGGACCAATATCCTGGGGGGGGGGGGAGGTTTGCTAATACTATAGGGGAGGGTTTAAATTACATTTGCAGGGGAGTAGGAACCGAAGTGATGAGGTAGAGGATGGGAGGTTGGAGCACAAGTACAGACAGCTTGTGGGGAGTTTGTGAGAAAGGATAGGCAGATGTTAGAGCAAAGATGCACTCAGTCTGATGGTTTGAGATGTGTCTATTTTAATACAGGGAGTATCATAAACAAGGCGGATGAACTTGGAGCGTGGATCAATATGTGGAACTATGACGTTGTGGCCATTACAGAGACTTGGACGTCTCAGGGGCAGGAATGGCTGCTGAGTGTGCCGGGCTTTAGATGTTTCAAAAAGAACAGAGAGGGAGACAAAAGACCTGGGGGCACGGCATTGCTAATTAGGGATAGTGTCATGGTTGCAGAAAAGGAGGAAGTCATGGAAGGATGGTCTACTGAGTCAGTGTGGGTGGAAGTCAGAAACATGAGGGGGGAAATTACTCTACTGGGTGTTTTTTATAGAACTCCCCCCCAACAGTAACAGGGATATTGAGAAGCTGTCAGGGAGGCAGATTCTGAAACGGTGCAATAATAATAGGGTTGTTGTGATGGGAGATTTTAAGTTTCCTAATGTTGATTGGCATCTCCTCAACGCAAGGGGTTTAGATGGGGTGGAGTTTGTTAGATGTGTTCAGGACGGTTTCTTGACACAATATGTAGATAAGCCAACTAGAGGAGAGGCTGTACTTGATCTGGTATTGGGAAATGAACCTGGTCAGGTGTCAGGTCTCTCAGTGGGATACCATTTCGGAGATAGTGATCACAATTCTATCTCCTTTACAATAGCATTGGAGAGGGATAGGAGCAGACAAGTTAGGAAAGCGTTTAATTGGAGTAAGGGGAAATGTGAAGCTATCAGGCAGGAAATTGGGAACAGATGTTCTCAAGGAAATGCATGGCAGAAATGTGGCAAAATTCAGGGTACATTTGCATCGTGTTCTGCATAGGTAATGTACTATTGAGGCAGAAAAAGGATGGTAGGGTAAAAGGTCTATGATGTAGAAAAAATGTAGAAAATCTAGTTAAGAAGAAAAGAAAAGCTTACGAAAGGTTCAAGAAACTAGGTACTGTTAGAGTTCTAGAAAATTACAATTTTGCCAAGAAGGAGCTTAAAAATGAAATTAGGAGAGCTAGAAGGGGCCATGAGAAAACCCCAAGCTATCCTACAAGTATATGAAGAGCAAGAGGATGAGCCATGTGAGAATAGGACCAATCAGGTGCGGTAGTGGAAACATGTGCATGGATTTGAAGGAGATAGCGGGGGTACTTAATGAATACTTCAGTATACACCAGGGAAAAGGACCTTGGCAATAGTGGAGATGACTTACAGTGGGCTGAAACACTTGAGCATATAGACATTAGGAAAAAGAATGTGCTGGAGCTTTTGAAAAGCATTAAGTTAGATTAAGTCACCAGGACCGGATGAGATATACCCCAGCTTCTAAGGGAAGTGAGGGAAGAGTTTGCTGAGCCTCTGGCGATGATCTTTTCATCATCAATAGGGACGGGAGAAGTACTGGAGGACTGGAGGGTTGCAAATGTTGTTCCCTTTTTCAAGAAAGGGAGTAGAGATAACCCAGGAAATTATAGACCAGTAAGTCTTACTTCAGTAGTGGCCAAGTTGTTGGAGAAGATCCTGAGAGGCAGGATTTATGAGCATTTGAAGAGACATAATCTGATTAGGAATAGTCAGCATGATTTTGTCAAGAGCAGGGCATGCCATACGACCTGATTGAATTCTTTGAGGATTTAACAAAACATATTGATGAAGGTAGAGCAGTGGATATAATGTATGGATTTCAGTAAGTCATTTGATAAGGTTCCCCATACAAGGCTCATTCAGAAAGTAAGGAGGCATGGGATCCAAGGAGACCTTGCTTTGTGGATGCAGAATTGGCTTGCCCACGGAAGCCAGAGGGAGGCTATAAATGGTTCGCTTTCTGCATGGAGGTCGGTGCCCAGTGTTGTTAAGTGGGGATCTGTTCTGGAACCCTTCCTCTTGTTGATTTTTATAAATGACCTGGATATGAAGAAATAGAAGGGTGGGTTAGTAAGCTTGCTGATAACACAAAGGTTGGGGGTGTTGTGGATAGGCTGGAGGATTGTCAGAGGTTACAGCAGGACATTGATAGGATGCAGAACTGGGCTGAGAAGTGGCAGATGGAGTTCAACCTAGATAAGTGTGCAATGGTTCAATTTGGTCCAACCAATTTGAAGACAGAACACAGAATGGTAAGACCTTTGGAAGTGTGGAGGATCAGCGAGATCTTGGGGTCTGTGAACATCGCACACTCAAACCTGCTGCATAGGTTGACAGTGTTGTTAAGAAGGCATATGGTGTGTTGGCCTTCATCAACCGTGGGATTGATTTCCAAGAGCCATGAGATAATATTACAGCTCTGTAAGACTTTAGTGAGACCTTACTTGGAGTACTGTGCTCAGTTCTGGTCACCTCTTTACAGGAAGGATGTTGGAACTATAGAAAGATTGCAGAGGAGATTTACAAGGATATTGCCCTGGATTGGGGAGCATGTCCTATGAAAACAGGTTGAGTGAACTCGACCTTTTCTCCTTGGAGCGACGGAGGATGAGAGGTGACCTGATAGAGGTGTCTAAGACGATGAGAGGCATTGATCGTGTGGATAGTCAGAGGCTTCTTCTCAGGGCTGAAATGGCTAGCATGAGAGGACACAGGTTTAAGTTGCTGGGGAGTAGGTACAGAGGGGCTGTCAGGGGTGACTGGGCGGATACAACAGGGTGTTTTAAGAGCCTTTTCGATAGGTTGAAGACAGTTTCTGCAGTGGAGTAGGTTGGGGTGCTGTTCCGTAGACCAGTAACTCCGATCCCCCACCCAACTCCCCTACTTACCGAACCACTCGTCCAAGTCAAACGTCAGCCAGTGACGTCATCTGACGTTCGGAGTGCGTGCTTTCTGATTGGAGATCTGAGGTTTGCGTTGGCGGCGACGTTAGTACCGCCCTCACTTGACAGCGCCGGCTGTACCACGTGTTGCTGCGGGAAGGTGGCGGCGCCCAGACTGTGACGGCGTGAGGGGTCTGAGGCATGGAGGACAGAGTGGGATCGGGTCCTGGCCGGCACCGGGCCGCCAACACGTTCCGGGTGAGTGCGGGGAGGCTGCTGTGGCGAGATTAGGCGGGGACCTACAGTTCTGGGAATCCTGCCCCACAACAGATCGGAATCAGGTTTAATATCATTGGTATACGTTATGGAATTTGTTGTCTTGTGGCAGTTGTACGGTGTAATACATCAGTACAATAAGAAATGTTATTGAGTCCTCAGCATTCTTAAGTGGAAGAGTGAACAGACAGAAGTCGTGGTCCATGTAGTTGGGTAGGAGGAGTGATGAGGTTCTGCAAAGGCAGTGCAGGGAGTTAGGTGCTAAAGTTAAAGGGCAGGACTACTAGGTTTGTGATCTTGGGATTGCTACACGTGCTACTGAGGCCAGACCTAGGAAGATTATACAGTTTAATACGTGGCTTGGTGTAAGAGGGAGGGCATAAGATTTTTGGATCATTGGGCTCTCTTCGAGAGAAGGTGGGACCTGTACCGAAGGGATGGTTTTCACCTGAACTGGAGGGGTCTAATATCCTAATGTGAATGTTTGTTAATGCTGTGCGGTGGGGTTTAATCTATAGTTGCAGGGAGATAGGAACCAGAGTGTCAGAAGAGTTAGTGGAGGCAGACGTTGGTGAGACCTCAGACAACGTTAGGAATCAAATGGTTAAGCATGGTGCGACTAGTGTCCTGAGCTGTGTATATTTCAATGCAGGAAGTTTTATAGGAAAGGTAGGTGAGCTCAGGGCATGGATCAACAAATGGAATTTAGCTGAGTGGTGCCACAACAACAACCTGTCGGTCAGTGTCAGCAAGACCAAATAACTGATTGTAGACTTCAGGAGAGGGAAACCAGACTTCCATGAACCAGTAGTCATCAGAGTACCAGAGGTGGACAGGGTAAGCAACTTTAAGTTCCTGTTGTTACTATTTCAGGGGACTTGTCCTAGACCCGGCGTGTAAATGCAATTTACAATTTACAATCTGATAGACTTCCTATCAGATTGCTGACAGGTGGCAAGGATGGGCTCCCTCACCACTGACCCTCAACACAGATACCCCAAGGGTTGTGTTCTGAGTCCTTTTCTCTACTCCCTTTACACCCATGACTGTACTGTCACACACAGCTCCAAACTGCTGATCAAATTTGCAGATGGCATGACTTTGATTGGCCTTATTTCTAGTGGTGATGAGACAGCCTACAGAGTAGGGGTTGACTCCCCGACACAGTGGTGCCAGGATAACAATCTCTCCCTCAATGTTCAAAAATCAAAAGAGCTGATTGTGGATTACACGAGGAACGGAGACAGGCTCGGCCCGATCAACATCAATGGGTCTGCAGTTGAGCGGGTGAGTAGTTTCAAGTTCCTCAGTATACACATCACTGATGATCTCACCTGGACTGTACACACCGGCTTTGTGGCAAAAAAAAGCACAACAGCGTCTCTTCCACCTCAGGCAACTGAAGAAGTTTGGCATGGGCCTCCAAATCCTCAGGACCTTTTACAGGGGCAGCATTAAGAACATCATGACTGACTGTATCACTGTCTGGTATGGGAACTGCACTATCCTTGTTCGCTGGGCACTGCAGAGAGTGGTATGGACAGCCCAGTGCATCTGTGGATGTGAACTTCCCTCCACTGAGGACAGTTACAGCAGCAGGTGTGTAAAGAAGTCCTGGAAGATCATCGGGGACACCAGTCATCCCGACCATAAACTGTTCAGCTGCTCCTGTCTGGTAACTGGTACCACGGCATTAAAGCCAGGACCAACAGGCTATGGGACCGCTTCTTTCTACAAGCCATTAGACTTTTAAATTCACATGTCTGTACATTGCGATGGAATCATAATGCAAAGATTTTTACTCCTTCACGTTGTGGGATGGATGTAAGATTTAAATAAATTTTAAATTCAATTGCAAAGAAAGCATCAGAAACTTTGACAAGTTTCTATGGATATCTCGTTGAGAGTGTGTTGACTGGCTGCATCATAGTCTGGTATGGAAACACCAATGCCTTTGAATGGAAAACTCTACAAAAAATAGTGGATTCGACCCAGTACATCATGGGTAAAGCCCTCTCAACTATTGAGCACATCGACTTGAAACGCTGTCATAGGACAGCAATATCCATCATCAGAGATCCTCACCACCCAGGCCACACTCTTCTCTTGCTGTTGCCATCAGGTATAAGGCGCAAGAGACTCAGGACTCTCACCCACAGGTTCAAGAACAGTTACTATCCCACGACCATCAGGCTGTCGAACAAAAGGGGATAACTACACTCACTTGCCCATCCATTTAGTTGCTTCCACAACCAATGATCTCATTTTAAGGACTCATTATCTTGTTATTTCATAATCCAATTATTTATTGCTTTTTTTATATTTGCATTTGCACAGTTTGTTGTCATCTTCTGTACTCTGGTTGATCTTTCATTGATGCTGTTATAGTTATTATTCTATGGATTTACTGAGTATGCCTGCGGGAAAATTTATCTTGGGGTTGTATGTGGTTATATGTATGTACTCTGTTAATAAAATTAACTTTGAACTTATGATGTTGTAGCTTGGTTGCAGGAGGGGCAAGACCAGCAGCTCAGTATTCTGGGTTTCCGTTGTTTTAAACCTGACAGAGTGGGAGGGGTTAAAGGAGGAAGGGTGGCAATATTAGTCAGGGAAAACGTCGCAGCAGTGTTCAGTCATGGCAGACTGGAGAACTCATCTAGTGAGGCATTGTGTGTGGAACTGAGAAATAAGAAGTGACAACGTTAATGGGGGCTATATTACAGAACGCCCAACAAACTGAGGGATTTAGAGGAATAAATCTGCAGAGATTGCAGACCGCTGCATGAAACATAAGATTGCTATAGTAAGTGATTTTAACTTTCCACAGGTTGACTGGAACTCCCATACAGTAAATGGACTAGAGGCATAGAACTTGTTAGATCTGTTCAGGAAAGTCTCCTTAATATGTACATAGAAGTTCCAATAAAATAGTGCAATGTTGGATCTGCTGTGAGGGAATGAGACATTGCAGTGACAGAAGTTTGTATAGGGGAACACTTTGCATTCAGTGATCAGAATGCCATTAACTTCAAATTAAATATGGATAAAGATAGGTCTGGTCTGCGGGTTTAGATTCTAAATTGGAGAAAGGCCAATTTTGATGGTGTCTGAAGATTGATTTGGACAGGCTGTTTTCTGGCAAAGGTGTATTTGATAAGTGGGAGGCCTTCACATGTGAAATTTTGAGAGTACAAAGCTTATATGTTCCTGTCAGAATGAAAAGATTAGAAGGTAAAGATAACAAGTTTGGGAAACCTTAGTTTTGAAGAGATGTTGAGGCCATGGATAAGAAAAAGGAAGTGTGTACTGGGTACAGGCAAGTAGGAACAAATTAGGTGCATATGGAGTATAAAAATGTGAGAGGACGCTCAAGAAAGAACTCAAGGGGGCTGAAAGAAGGCATAATGTTGCCCTAGCAGACAAGGTGAAGGAGAATCCTGGCAGATTCTACAGTTAGGTTAAGAGCAAAAGGATTGCAAAGGGCAAATTTACAAATTTGGTCTCTGGAAAACCAGAATGATAAAATATGCGCGGAGCCAAATGAGACGGGGGAGATCTTAAACAGATATTTTGCATCTATATTTACTCAAGGAGAAGGACACAGAGAATATAGAAGTGATTCAAAGCAGTTGTGCCTTCAGGTGTTAGCTGTCTTGAGGCAAATTAAGGTTGACAAAGTGTTCCCTTGGACCCTACAGGAAGCAAATGCAGAAATTGCCAGGGCCCAAACAGAGATATATAAATCATCACTCACTACAGGAAGGATGTGGATACTATAGAGAGAGTGCAGAGGAGATTTACAACGATGTTACCTGGATTGGAGAGCATGCCTTACGAGAATAAGTTGTGTGAACTTGGCCTTTTCTACTTTACTACTTTACATGCTGATTGTTACATGCACATGCAGTTCAACTCTTTGAGTGATTATGCAGAAAATTTGGTTAATAACTCATCAGGGGTGATGTATAAGTTTGTGGCCTAAGGTAGAAGGAGATGAGCTATTAACTTCAAATTTTCTGCATAATCACTCAAAGAGTTGAACTGCATGTGCATGTAACGAGAGCTGTATAACTCATCTCCTTCTACCTTAGGCCACGAACTTATAAATCACCCCTGCTGTGGACACTTTCTGCAGGACCAAAATCCGTATGCTCCATGACCGCTGGACTGCGTGTGTAAATGTAGGAGGGGACTATGTTGAAAAATAAATGTGCTAGGTTTTCTAAAATTGACTCCTTCTGCCTTAGACCACAAACTTATCAATCACCCCTTGTACTTTGTTAATCACACTTTTTCTGGCAAATGATCATTGCCAGTAATAGCCCGTATTTTCCCTTTGGACTTGGATGCGATTCAACATGGCAAAATCAAGGCATGGAGAGGTGATGGGCTCATTGCTGAGAGCGGGGATGGCCCGAGGTTCGATCGATTTCGTGCCATGCAAAATCTGAAAGTGGGGTTGAGGCCGAATTGAGGTCCGGGCACCAAAGCATCCCAATTCCACTGAACTCAGTGATTGGACGGAGATTTACTGTAGGTGCTGTGCGGAATCGGATACGTCAGTCACAGACCAAATCAAGGCAGCAGAGCGGATCGGGGCGGAGATTTAAGTACAGGGCTGAATCGGAAAGGACGGGTGCAAGCCGAATCCAGGCCCTGGGGTCCTGGCCCCAGAGTGTATTGAAGCTACAGAACCTGATGTTTGGATGTCGATTTTGATGTCAGGGCCCAAGGCGAGGGATAGGCACGCTGTTTCACGACTCAGCTCGGCTCTGAACGATGGGGCTCTGCGGATTTCAGTTCAGAACACTATTTGTTTGCGGTTAGTGTTTGTAGCATGTGAGAAGAAAAAGAACACATCGGGTCTCCTTTATTTTATATGGCTTCTTTTTTATGGGCATGATGAGTTGTTTTTTCTCTCTGCATACTGTTGTTCAGTCTTTTTCAATAGTTCTTTTGGGTTTCTTTGTTTTGTAGCTGCCTGTTAGGAGTCACATCTCAAGGCTGTATGATGTATACATTCTTTGATTATAAATGTACTTTGAACTTTGAACTCTGTAGAAAGAGCGAGAGAAAGAGGGAGGGAATGATAGAGAATGATTCTGGGAGGAGACTGCATACAAGTTTCCAAAACTAGAGGCACGGCTTGAAGGTGATCGTGGAAAGATCTAGAGATGACCCAAGTTTATAACACGGAGTTGATCTGCGTGTGGAATAAGCTGCCAGAGCAAATAGTTAAGGCAGTTACAATAAAAACACTTTAAAGACACTTTGGTACTGTAGTTGTATGAATGGTAACAGTTTAAAGGAATGTAGACCAGATGCAGGCAAACAGGTTGGCATAGATGGTAGATTCAAAACTCAGGATTGTTTAATTAAATTTTCAGTGCATAATTGTATACAGAATAAGTAATTGCTACTCTGGATCCAATGCTACACAAAAAAAACAATAAAATAAGGAACACAATAATAATAATAACACAATAAATATAAATACATAACTAGCTTATTGAATGTATGTCCATAAAGTGACACTAGGCTCAGGAGTGTCTGTACATAAGATGACTCTGACAGGAAATGATAAAGTAGTGGTGGTTGGGGATGTGAAGGAGTGGGTTAGTTAGTGGAGGTGTTGATCAGCCTTACTGCTTGGGGAAAGTAACTGTTTTTGTGTCTGGTGGTTCTGGTGTGGATGCTGTGTAGCAGGGTGGGTGAGATCCTTCATGATGTTACTGGCCATTTTCTGGCACCTTTGTATGCATGTCCTTGATGGTGGGTAGACTGGTGCCAGTGATGCATTGGGCAGTTTTGACTGCCTGTTGTAGAGCCTCCTTGTCCACTGCAGTACAATGTCTGTACCAAGCAGTGATGCAGCTTGTTCGGATGCTCTCTACTGTGCATCCGTTGAAGGTTGTGAGTATTGGTGTGCACAGTCCAGCTCTCTTCAGCCTTCTGATAAAGTAGAGGCATTTCTGGACTAGAAGATGTGTTCTGGGACCATGAGAGGTTGTGCGAGATGGGCACTCCTAGGAGTTTGAAACTGCTGTGCCGCCAGTGTAAAGAGAGATGGAATGGAGATATAAGAAGTGGCAGGGTGGGGTGAGGGTGAGTTGTCTCTGACCATGTGGTGACCATGGTGTGGCAACAGAGACAACCTCCATCCTGCATCCTAACTATCTCTTGTAGCTTAACATGGTCCCCACCCAATTCTGACAAAGGGCCTTCCACATCTGTGGTTTATCTTTTCTCAACTCTTCTCTGTAGGTTGTGGAATTAGTTCATTGTTGAGGTGAGTGAAGTTATCCACACTGATTCAGGAGCCTGATGGTTGGTAGGATATTAATTATCCCTGAATCTGGTGGTGTGGGTCCTGCAGCTCTGGTACTGTACCTCCTTCCTGATGGCAGCAGTGAGAAGAGAGCGATGTGAATATGCAGGGAATGGAGGAATAAGGATCAGGTGCAGGCTGAGGGGATTAGTTTAAGTTGACATTTTGTTTCGCACAGGCATTGTGGGCCAAAAGGCCTGTTGCACATGCAGGAATTCTGGGTGATCACGTCACATTTGTGATTGTTTTATTTTTCTCTGTTGACAGTTTCTCACCTTTTCGGAACGATTGGCAAACGTGAATATTGACATAATCCACCGGATTGACAGGACTGACAGCCATGATGAGGTAAGGCAATATCCTGGCTGATAATAAAGGGTTGATGCTTTGGCCTGAGATCCTTTATCGGATATGAAATAAGATGTGCATGAATATTACCATGTATTTACAATGTAAACAGCATTATAAAACATCGTTTAACGTGTTTTCAGTGCAGTGCAGTGAAGGGGGTAATAGATAGAGCAGGGTGGGGTGGTTAACTAGAATGGTTGATCAGATTAACTGTCTGGAGGAAGAAACTTTTAAAATGGCAAGGTTTTTGTTTTAATAGCCCTAGCACTTCCCAGAAGAGAGCTTTTGGAAAAGGCATTTCTCAGGGTGAGGAGGGTCCACAGTGATTTTTCCTGCCTGCTTCTTTGTCCTGACACGTACAAGTCTCACAGTGATGGTAGACTGCAGCCAGTGACCTTTTCTGCTGAGCTGACAGTTCACTGTAGTCACCAGGAAACCTGCAGATGCTGGAATTTCAAGCAACACACATAAAAGTTGCTGGTGAACGCAGCAGGCCAGGCAGCATTTGTAGGTAAATGTACAGTCGACGTTTCAGGCCGAGACCCTTCGTCAGGACTGTAGTTTTCATTTTTGTGACTACACTGTGGTGAGAGAAAAGTACTGGCCAGGAAGCAGGAGGACTGTCATGTCCGAGTGTGAGAGGAGAGAGATTCTCAGTTTGGCTGTAAATATGTACAGTCATACAACAATACATCTGAACTTGAGTTTTGCATTCGTCTGGAAGTTTCACTTTCAGCTTAATTATCATTGCAGTGACATTTCCCTGAGCTGTGGTTTTGTCAAGATCACTGGCTCTATAATTGTAGAGCCAGGTAACTTATGAAACTGTACAGTAGCAAAGTGCTCCTTGTTGGCACACATTAAGATGATTATTCTCTCTCAATGCTGTCCTTCGATTAACACAGGGGTCCCATGGTTCTCATCCTTAACAGTATAGTCTGCATTATGTGCTCAAGTGACTGGAGTGGTGTCATTTCTGTATTGAGCATGGCTGAGAAGTTGTTGCAGCTTTTTAATAATGTATTCAGTTCATTATAGGAAGGATGTGGAAGCTTTAGAGAGGGTGCGGGGAAGTGGGGTGGATGTCAGAGGTAGATTTTTTAACAGGATGGTGGTTGCTGGAATGCACTGCCAGGTGTGGTGGTAGAGGCAGATAAATTAGAGGTATTTAAGAGACTTACTGAGATAAATGGATGATAGAAAAGTAGAGGGCTGTCTGGGTGGTATTGATCTTAGAGTAGGATCAAAGGTCAGGATGACATTGTGGGTTGAAGGGCCTGAGGTCTACACAGGTTGCCAGGGCAGGATCATGTTGATATTGTGAACTTGCCCTCAGTTGTAACTCCAGTCTGTTAACGCTAAACCCTTCTGTTGATTTCATTTCTAATTACCTTGCTTAAACAGCAACAAAACCATAAGACACAAGAGCACAATTAGGCCATTGAGTCTGCTCTGTCATTCCATTATGATGATTTATTTTCCCTTTCAACCCCATTCCCCTGTCGTCACCCGATAAATTTTGACACCCTGACTAATAAAGGACATAGCAACCTTTGTTTTAAATATACCCAATGACTTGTCCTCCACAGCCATCTGTGGTAATTAATTGCACAGATTCACCATTTTCTGGCTAAAGAAATACCTCCTCATCTTTGTTCTAAGTGACATCCCTCTAGTCTGAGGCTGTGCCCTCTGGTCCTAGACTCCCCCACTGTAGGAAACACCCTCTCTACACCCACTCTATCTTGGCCTTTCAAGGCCCAGAGCCATCAAAGGATGTTTCCCACTGTGGGGGAGTCTTGGACAAGGGAACCTCAGGATAGAGGGACGTCTATCTAAAGCAGAGATCCGGAGATGTTTCTGTAGCCAGAGGGTGGTGAGTTTGTGGAATTTGTTACCACAGGCAGCTGTGTAGGCCAGGTCGTTGGGTGTACTTAAGGTGGAGATTGATAGGTTCTTGATTGGCCATGGCATCAAAAGTTATGGAGAGAGGGCCGGGAAGTGGAAGGCGGGGTGGGGAGGGATCAGCCATGATTGAGTGGCGGAACAGATTTGATGGGCCAGATGGCCTAATTTGCTCCTATGTCTTGTGGTCTAAACGCTCCTCATACCTTTCCATTACCAGAATCACTCTCGTGAACCACTTCTGGACCCTTCCCAAAGACAGAACATAGATAAGGAGTCCCAAACTACAAGTGCAGTCTGACCAATACCTTATAAATCCTCATCATTGCATACTTGCTTTTATAGTCTAGACCTCTTGGAATTAATGCTGACATTGCATTTGCCTTCCTTACCACTAACTCAACCTGCAAGTTAACCTTTAGAGAATCCTGTAGGAGGACTCCCAAGGCCCTTTGCACCTTTGATTTTTGATTTTTCTCCATATTTACAAAATAGTCAACACTTTTATTCCTTCTACCAAAGTGCATGACCATTCACTTCCCAACACTGTATTCCATTTGCCACTTCTTTGACCATTTGTCTAAGCCTTTCTGGTCTTCCTCAACATTACCTGCCCCTCCATCTTATCATCGTATCGTCTGCAAATTTGGCAACAAAACTATCAATTCTGTCACCAGATCATTGACATATAATGTGAAGCAAAGCTATCCTAACGTAGACCCCTGTGGAACACAACTAGTTACTGACAGCCAATCTGAAAAGGTCCCTTTATTCCCACTCCTTGCCTCCTGCGAGTAAGCCAATATTCTATCCATGCTAGTATTCTTCTGTGATATCATGGGCTGTTATTGAGGAGCCTCATGTGCATCACCTTGTCAAAAGCCTTCTGAACGAACAAAGTACTTTGTGTCAAGTTGGTTTGTAGATGTGTGGATTGTCATTCATTCCTGGATATGAAATTGTCAAAGCTCTGATGTGCTAATGTAATAACCCTTCCAAAATCTGAGGAACCATCTGATTCAAACTCAGCAGGTTAGGCAGCGTCTGTCGAGAGGAATAAATAATCATTATTTTGGGTTGAGACTCTTCTTCAGGACTTGCAAGGAAGTGGGGGGCGGCGGGGGGAGAAGCCAGAATAAGAAGGTGGGCATAGGGGAAGGAGGGCAAGCTGGAAGGTGATAGGTGGGTGGGGAGGGGGTGATGCAGTAAGAACTGGGAGGTGATAGCTGGAAGAGGCAAAGGGCTGAAGAAGAATCAATCTGATAGGAGAGGAGAAAGGGTGAACCGTTCGTGATGTTGATGTATAGATAGTCTATATTCTGGGTTCACTTCTCCAGGGTGCTAGGAGGTCGCTGGGATCATGACCTGAACTTG
Source organism: Mobula hypostoma (assembly GCF_963921235.1). Lineage (NCBI taxonomy): Eukaryota > Metazoa > Chordata > Chondrichthyes > Myliobatiformes > Myliobatidae > Mobula > Mobula hypostoma. Next base: position 3,073,541 of record NC_086105.1, on the reverse strand, counting down.
TTCATCACGTTTCTCATTAGAAAATTGAAAGTAAACTCTACACTTACTTCCACAGGTGGTTGAAACCTATTTTCATGAAGGCCTGGAGAAGTGGCGAGACCTGAACTGCACAGAACATTTTGGTATGGATTAATTTGCTCACGCCTTCTATTATCAACATTTATGCTGCTAAACTAGGCTTCCTACTTCCTACGCTGCATTTTGCTGGTTCAGATGGGGTGAATGCTAGGGAAGCAAGAGAAGAATTTGCAGAAACTTTGGTCAAGTCTCCTAATCATCTGTAAATTTATGGGTGTTGCCAGAGAGAGTGTATGTCAAACTATCCCAGGAGATGAGTCTATGTATATGTACCTGTGTCAGAGAGAGTGTACATCAGACTATCCCAGGCACTGGTATGAGGTAGTGATGTTATCTGCATGTACCTGTGCCAGAGGGAGTTTACATCAGACTAACTCAGGTAATGAGTCTATGCGTATGTACCTGTACCAGAGGGAGTGTATGTCAGACTATCCCAGGTGATGGGTCTACGTGTATGTACCTGTGCCAGAGGGAGTGTATGCCAGACTATCTCCTTTTTGAAGCATCGCCTTTTGAACATGTCCTGGATGCTGGGGTGGCTAGTGCCCATGATGGAGCTGACTGAATTAGCAACTCTGCAGCTTTTTCTGACCCTGTGCAGAACTTCCCCCATATCAGACGGTGATGCAACCAGTTAGAATGCTCTCCACAGTACATCTGAAGAAATTTGTGAGTGTCTTTGGTGACATAGCAATTCTGTAATTACTAATACCAATTCGAAATATTGTGTCATGTTTTAGTTTGAAGACTATGTATAGACGGTATGAACTGGTAGGCACAATTCTAAAATCAATGGAGGGGCCTGTCCCCGTGCTGTACTGTTGAAGTCAAAGTGTAGGAATGCACTCTAAGTACAGGCCAATCAGTTCAATCTCAGTCTGATGAGTTTGAGACATTGGTCCAGAAAGCTCAATCCAAGGCAGTTTTGGCAAATTCTGGGCTATATCTTGTATAAACCCCAGGTTGGGAACCCTTGAATGAGACAATGGCCATAGGAGGTGACTGTGTGATAAAGAATGATAACAAGCAATATCAGCTATGGTGCAGAATTCTAAACGGCGTGCAGAAACTGGAATCTCTGGGGCTATGTCTGTGGGGCTTTGGAAGTGCAGGCCAGGCTGAGAAAGCATACAGAATCCTGGGCCTTCTAACTGGAGGGTTATGGGTGTGACACTTTAGAAAGGATGTGGAGGCTTTCGAGAGGGTGATGGGTGATGAAATGGTTTATCAGAATGATTACAGGGATGAGGGACTTGATTGATATCGAGAGACAGGAGAATTCAGGGTTGCTTCTGAAACAAGTGAGGAGATCTGGTAGAGGGATTTAAATGTAGGGTTAAAATTAGGATGTAGAAAATTGAAGTTTAATTGTCATTCAACCATACACATGAATACAGCCAACGAAACAGGGCCAAGGTGCAAAACGCAGTACCACCAGTCACACACAACGTAGAGAAAAACATAGTTGCAATAATATATAAAAAAAATAGTAATCTAGCCCAAGTCTCTGAGTGGCATGGTCTGTAGATTGATGGGATAGTGCATAGTTGTCCTGGAGCCACACCTCTGCATGTGCAGCCTCAGATGAACGGAATCCGGCTAGTCTTCCTGAGAGCACTCACTGGAGGGGCAGCCCAGGGTGGAATCCAGCTGCACAAAAACATCTCTGATGTCTCCTTCCCTCTGGCGACAACAAGCGACGAATCCAGTTGCCATGCAGCTTCTTCGCCATTGGTCTTGCGAATAAACCAGTGAATCAAGTTTGCAGTATTCTACATTCCCAAGAGATGAGCAAGAGATTAAAATTCATAATTCTGCCTGGACTAGAGAGCATGTCTTGGAGGAAAGTATAACAGAGAAAACATAGAAAACCTACAGCAAAATACGGGTCCTTTGGCCCACAATGCTGTGCTGAACATGTACTTACTTTAGAAATTACCTAGGGTTACCCATGGCCCTCTATTTTTCTAAGCTCCATGTACCTATCCAGGAGTCTCTTAAAAGACCCTATCGTATCTGCCTCCACCACCATTGCCGGCAGCCCATTCCACGCACTCACCACTCTCTGCAAAGAAAAAAATTGCCCCTGACATCTCCTCTGTACCTACTTCCAAGCACCTTAAAACTGTGCCCTCTTGTGTTAGCCATTTCAGCTCAGAGAAAAAGCCTCTGACTATCCACACCATCAATGCCTCTCATCATCTTATCAGGTCACATCTTATCATCCACCGCTCCAAGGAGAAAAAGCCGAGTTCAAACAATCTATTCTTATAAGGTATTCTCCCCAATCCTTGTAAATCTCCTCTGCACCTTTTCTATAGTTTCCACATCCTTCTTGTAGTGGGGTGACCAGAACTGAGCACAGTACTCCAAGTGGGGTCTGACCAGGGTCTTATATAGCTGTAACATTACCTCTTGGCTCTTAAAACTCAATCCCACAGTTGATGAAGGCCAATGCACCGTATGCCTTCTTAACCACAGAGTCAACCTGCGCAGCAGCTTTGAGTGTCCTATGGACTCGGACCCCAAGATCCCTCTGATCCTCCACACTGCCAAAAGTCTTACCATTAATAATATATTCTGCCATCATAATTGACCTACCAAAACGAACCACCTTACACTTTTCTGGTTTGAACACCATCTGCCACTTCTCCAGCCCTGTTTTGCATCCTATCGATGTCCCACTGTAACTTCTGACAGCCTCCCACACTTTCCACAACACCTCCAACGTTTGTGTCATCAGCAAATTTACTCACCCATCCCTCCACTTCCTCACCCAGGTCATTTATAAAAATCACAAAGAGAATGAGCCCCAGAATAGTTCCCTGAGACACACCACTAGTCACTGACCTCCATGCAGAATATGACCCGTCCACAACCACTCTCTGCCTCCTGTGAGCAAGCCAATTCTGGATCCACAAAGCAAGGTCCCCTTGGATCTCATGCCTCCTTACTTTCTCAATAAGCCTTGCATGGTGTATCTTATCAAATGCCTTGCTGAAATCCATATACACTACAGCTACTGCTCTACCTTTATCAGTGTGTTTAGTCACATTCTCAAAAAATTCAATCAGGCTCGTAAGGCACAACCTGCCTTTGACAAAGCCATGCTGAGTATTCCTAATCATATTATGCCTCTCCACATGTTCATAAATCCTCCCTCTCAGGATCTTTTCCATCAACTTACCAACCACTGAAGTAAGGCTCACTGGTCTATAATTTCCTGGGCTATCTCTACTCCCTTTCTTGAATAAGGGAACAACATGCCTGAAATATTCAGCAGGGAAGGCAGCTTCTGGGGAGACAGCAGAGGATGAGAGATGACCTGATAGAGGTGTATAAGATGACGAGAGGCAATGATTTTGTGGCTAGTCAGAGGGTTTTTCCCAGGGTTGAAATGGCTATCACGAGAGGACACAGTTTTAAGGTGCTTGGAAGTAGATACTGAGGAAATGCAGCGTGGGTGGATGTCGGAGTAGGTTTGTTTACACAGAGTGTGGTGGGTACATAGAACACACCAAATGGTGGTAGAGGCAGATATATTAGGGACATTTAAGAGATTCTTAGATAGAGACATGGAAGAAAGAAAAATGAATGAGGGAAGGGGTAGATTGATCTTATAGTAGATTAAAAGGTTGGTGCAGCTTTGTGGCTGAAGTACTGTCATGTTCTATTGTCCCTCAGCAAGGGCAGCAGCTATGGAGGAAGACTGATTAGTCAATGTAGTACGGAAGCTGCAAGGCATTGGATCGCAAGACCCTACAGAGGATAGTACAAACCACAGAGAGGATCACCAGGGTCACTTTTCCTCCAATTTGTAACATTTACCAGGAGCATTGTAGATGAAGGGCCCATAGTATTGTTGAGAATATTTACCACCCATCTCACAATCTCTTTGGCCCACTACCATCAGGAAGGAGGTACAGGAGCATCAGGACTAGGACTGCCAGACTGGGTAACAACTTCTTCCCTCAGGCTGTGAGACTAATGAATACCCTGCTATCCACTAAGATCTCATCAGGACAGCGAGCTCTTTACTGTTTACCTGTGCTGTGCACTACAGGCATTTTTGAATTATATTTTATTAACATTTTATGGTAATATTTTGGCTTGTGTGCTGTTTGTGATATATGTTTTGTGGGTTGTACTGTGGTCCGGAGGAACACTGTTTTGTTTGGTGGTACATACTATATATTTACAGTCAGATGACAATAAGCTTCAACTTGAACTTCAACCTGGTTAGGAACCCAACCCAATCACCATTAGAGTTTCAGTTTACTACAGACCTGCCAGGTGTTTCTAGCGTTGTTTCAGATTTTTGAGTTCAGTTACAGTAAGTCATTTTACTATTGTCACATGTACTGAGGTAGAGTGAAACCTGTCTTGCATACTTCACATGTAATATTTTAACTTGAGTTCTGTCTCCTCAGAAGCTGCATTCCCTGCTGAATATTTCAGGCATGTGTTGTTATTTCAGAATTTCTGTTGTTTCAGATTCTGATATATTTATTCTTGTGGACAGTTAATGTTGTTAGATGTACTAATAGAGGGGAAAATTCCAAGCAGGTTAACGCTTCTCTTTCATTTTTTTTAAACAGTTAAATTTCATAAGGAAGTTTTGGGAATATCCCAGTCTTTCAATCAGCTGGTCTATCACCAGAATGCAGTGGTTGAAAGCTTGAAGAACCATCTTCAAATCAAGAACAGCATGGCCTATCAACCGTTACTTGAGTAAGGCTCTTAATGTACAGCATTAGCTCCTTTCTCCCGGTACAGTTCTTTGGAATACCCAACATTTAACATGTTATATTTGTGTTTTATATATTTCCGCCTGTCAACTCCCAGCCCCTCACTAACCCCATCCCTCCATCTTCACTTGCCAATTCCAACCTCGCCCCATCCTCTCATCTCCCCTTTGCATTCAGTCCTGAGAAAGGGCCTGGAGCTAGAAGAGCAAGCATTCCCTCTGTATCCATAGATGCTGGCTGACCTGAGTTTCTCAAGCAATCTACGTTTTGCTCTGGATTACAGCATCTGCAGTCTCTTGTGCGCCTTTTATAATATATTGGTTGCTGGCCAACCATTTAAATTCCACTGCCCATTCCCATTCTGACATGTAGGTCTACAGCCTCCTCTACTGGAAGCAGCTCCTATTCCATCTGGGTAGCCTCCAACCCTACGGCAGCAACATTGATTTCTCTAATTTCCAGTAATTTCTCTCCTTCTCCCTCTTCTGTTTCCGTTCCTCATTCTGGCTCCCCTCTTACCCCTTTTCTTCTTCTCACCTGCCCATCACCTCCCTCTGGTTCCCCATCCTCCTCCCCTTTCTCTCATGGTCCACTCTCCTCCCCTATCAGATTCTTCCTTCTTCAGCCTTTAGCTTTTCCACCTATCACCTCCCAGCTTCTGACTTCATCACCTCCTCCCCCACCTGCTCACTTTCCCCCTCAACTGGTCTCACCTATCATCTAGCAGCTTGTACATGTTTCCTATTCCCCACCTTCTGGTTCTGGCTTCTGCCCCCTTTCTTTTCAGTTCTGATGAAGGGTTTTGGCCGGAAACGTCAACTGTTTATTCCATAAGACCGTAAGATATGGGGGCAGAAGTAGGCCATTCAGCCCATCGTGCCTGTCCCACCATTCAATCATAGGCTGATCCAATTCTTCCAGTCATCCCCACTCCCCTGCCTTCTCCCCACACCCTTTGATGCCCTGGCTAATCAAGAACCTATCAATCTCTGCCTTAAATGCACCCAATGACTTGGCCTCCACAGCCACTGGTGGCAACGAATTCCACAGATTTGCCATCCTCTGCATCTCAGTTCTAAATGGACGTCCTTCAATCCTGAAGTCCTGCCCTCTTGTCCTAGATTCCCCTACCATGGGAAATAACTTTGCCATATCTAATCTGTTCAGGCCTTTTAACATTCCTCTCCATTGATACTACTTGACCTGCTGAGTTCCCTCAGCATTTTGTGTGTGCTGCTCTGGAATTCCAGCATCTGCAGAATCTCTTGTGTTTTTGTGCTAATTGGGATTTTTTTTGTATTACAGCCTGGTGGCACAGCTGGCTAGAGACCTACAAACTGACTTCTATCCTCACTTCAGAGAATTCTTTGTGATAATCACATCTCTGCTAAACACCCAGGACACAGAGCTGCTGGAATGGGCTTTCACCTGCCTCTCCTATTTGTACAAGTACCTCTGGAGGCTGATGGTGAAAGATATAACGGATATTTACAGGTATTTGTTTTAATTGCACTTTTCTGATGAAGGGTCTTGGCATGAAACATTGCCTCTTCATTCCTCTCTATTGGTGCCGTCTGACCTGCTGAGTTCCTCCAGCATTTTGTGTGTGTTGCTCTGGATTTCCTGCAGCTGCAGAATCTCGTGTGTTTGTTATTGTCCAGCTGTTACTCTTGTTCTGTTTAAGCTTTGACATGCAGTTTTTCCACTTTTTTTTGAAATTTATGTTTTACTTGGGCAAGAGGTTAAAAATATAAAGTTTTCTCTGAAAGAATAGTGGATGAAAGTAAATATTTTCTAACTCCAAGAAATTATTTTTGTGAGATTTATTCAGAAAGGTGCTGGAAAAGGGCCAGTAACCCACCCTACACGTGGACTGTTTGTCCCACTCCCATGAGGGAGGAGGCTTTGTAGCATCCACACAAAGACCACCAGCCTCAATAACAGTTACTATCCCAAGCAGTAATCTGATCAACACCTCCACCCAATAACCTACCCCTCCACACCCCCAACCACCACTACTTTATCATTTCCTGTCACTCACCTCATGTACAGACACTCCTTGTCACTTTATGGAGATAGAATCTATCTATGTATATATGCTATCTTATATATTTCTATTTATTGTGTTTTTATTATTAGTGTGTTCTTTATCTTTTGTGTTTTGTTTAGCACTGTATCCAATCAGGAGTAACAATGATTTCATTTTCCTTTACATTTGCATACAGGATTTGACATTAAACAATCTTGAATCTTGAAGGAGAGCAGTGTGCATTTTCTCTGACTGATACAGGCAGCACTAAGCTGTAGTGATATAGAAATGTAAATTGAAGCTTCATTGTAAATCTCACCCAGCTACACAGCTTTGCCCATCCTCTGGTTGCTTTCCCACTTATACTCTTCACTCTGTGCTCTACTGTTCTGTCGCTCTTCATAAAGTCAGCCATTAAATATTTCTTTTTCGGGTTGCATAGTTAACAAGTTCAAGTTCAGTTTATTGTCATTCAACTGTGTACATGTATTCCAATAAATAAACCAACATTCCTCCAGACCAAGATGCACAACACAGTACATATTAGTCACATAACACATAAAATGATATCACCAGAAATAGGTTAACAAATAATAAATATTAATAATAATCAACATGTCCTGCCACTTTCTGGCTTCTGATTTTGTCCCCATTGGAGATTTGTGCCTGGAACTATCCAGCCTCAGGCATCAAAATCTGTGGATGGCGATGCATTTCAAGTTGATACCCAAGGGAAAAAGTACATAAAGTGTGAATCTTTCAAGTGTCGATCTGAATTGTTTACCTATTCTCCACAGATGCTACCTGACCTGTCAAGTATTTCCAGTATTTTTTTTACTTTTCAACTTCTAACATCAATATTATTTTTTGCTTTTATTATTCAACCCCATTCTCCTGCCTTCTCCCAATAACCTTTGCCACCATGACTAACCATGAACCTATCGGCCTCTACTTTAAGTATACCCAATGGCTTGGCCTCTACTGCTGTCTGTGCCAGTGAATTCCACAGATTCATCACCCTCTGGCTAGAAAGTTCCTCCACATCTCTGTTCTAAATGGATGTCCCTGTATTCTGAGTCTGTGCCCTCTGGCCCTAGACTCTCCTCCACTGCAGGAAACATCCTCTCCACATTTACTTTCACTCGGCCAGGTATTCCCAACCCTTTTTCAAGCCACGGTGCCCTACCATTAACCAAGGGGTCCATGGATCCCAGGTTGGGAACCCCTGATCCAGACCTTTCAGTAGTAATAGGGTTCAGATCTGATCTTAAGTCACAGGTTAGCCAGACAGATAAGGATGGTCAATCTCCTTTTCTGAATGACATTAGGAAGCATACGGCCTTCAATGGCAATTTGGTAGTTTAGTCACTTTTAGCAAGATGAGCTTTTGATGAAATATAAGTGCTGGGATTTAAATGTACTTGTCTCTAATTCAGTAATACAGCCACTATGCTAGTGATTCCCCCTTGAAAGTGCCTTTGAAGCATTGTCACTGCAGTAATTTGGGGAATGTAGCCTGATGCAGGCTCCCACAAACAGTAGCTCTACAGTAATGCAGATAATCATCTGTGGGGCGAGGTGTGAGGCAAATTATAAGCTGTGGGGCGTGGTGTGAGGTAAAGTGTAACCTGTGGGACGTGGTGTGAGGTAAAGTGTAACCTGTGGGGTTTGTGTGAGGTAAAGGATACCCTGTGGGGCGAGGTGTGAGGTAAAGTATAACCTGTGGGGTTTGTGTGAGGTAAAGGATAACCTGTGGGGCGAGGTGTGAGGTAAAGTGTAACTTGTGGGGCGAGGTGTGAGGTAAAGTGTAATCTGTGGGGTTTGTGTGAGGTAAAGGATAACCTGTGGGGCGAGGTGTGAGGTAAAGTATAAACTGTGGGGCTTGGTGTGAGGTAAAGGATAACCTGTGGGGCGAGGTGTGAGGTAAAGTGTAATCTGTGGGGTTTGTGTGAGGTAAAGGATAACCTGTGGGGCGAGGTGTGAGGTAAAGTATAAACTGTGGGGCGTGGTGTGAGGTAAAGGATAACCTGTGGGACGAGGTGTGAGGTAAAGGATAACCTGTGGTGTGTGGTGTGAGGCAAGGTGTTTGTGATGCATTAAAGAGCAGGTGCTACTCCTCACTCTAAAACACAATGTCTGATTCTCGCTGTTAGTTCACCATTGCTTTCTTTCCCCCAGTCTGTATAGTTCGCTGTTGTGCCACAGTAAGGAACACATCCGGCGTTTTGCGGCTGAAAGCTTTGCTTTCTTAATGAGAAAGGTGAGTTTATCTTGACAATGTTGTTGATGCCAAGGCTGGAATTCCAGTGTTCCCCTAATCCTGTGACAGCAAGGCTGGCATGCCAGTTTCCCCAATCCCATGAACCTCGGATTTCACTGTACCCTAAATTAAAGATTAAAGATTAGCTTTATTTGTCACGTACAGGTGCACCAAAACATACAATGAAATGTGTTATTTTGTGTCAATGACCAGCACAGTCCATGAACGCACTAGGGGCAGTCCTAAATGGTAATCTGCTCAATTTTCTATCTGTTTAGTCAGCTGCTGTGACGTAATACTACAGTTGTACACAGCCTCAAAGTCAAAGCCAACTTATTAACGAAGTATATTACCATGTCAGCGTAAACCACCTTGAGATTCATTTTCTTACAGGTATTTACAGGCAAATAAATACAACAAATTTATGGAGAACTTATACGTAAAGATTGACAACTAATCAATATGCAAAAGGAAGACAAATTGTGCAAATAATAAAAATAAATCAAAATATGTGCAAAATGCTGGAGGAACTATGGAGAGGAATAAATGGTCGATGTTTTGGGCCGAAATCCTTCATCAGGACAGGAAAAAAAGAGGGTGGAAGTCAGAATAAGGTGGTGTGGGAAGGGGAAGAAGAAATCTGATAGAGGAGAGTGGAGCTTGGAAGGAGGGGAACCAGAGGGAGGTGATAGACAGACGGTGAACTGAAGGGGTAAGAGGGGAGCCAAAATGGGGAATGGAAAAAGAAAGGGGGGAATGGAGAAAATACTGTAAGTTAGAAAAATCTATGGTTGTGTTAATCAGACTGGAGGCTACCTAGGCAGAATATGAGGTGTTGCTTTTCCAAGCCTGCGGTGACCTTATCATAGTCGTAAAGGAAGCCATTGACTGACCTGTTGGATTGGGAATGGGGATTGGAATTTAAATGGCTGGCCACTGGGCCTGCCCATTGTGGATGGAACAATGTTCTGAAGGAGATTGCATCTTCAGCCCTTTACTCCTTCTGCCTATCACCTCCCAGCTTCTTAGTTCATCTCCTCTTTCCCCACCCATCCACCTCCTCTTACCATCTCACCTATCACCCGCCAGCTTGTGCTCCTCCCCTCCCCTCTACCTTCTCATTCTGGCCTTTTCCCCCTTCTAGACCTGATGAGGGGTCAGAGCTTGAAGTGCTGACTGTTTATTCCCCTCCAGAAATGCTGCTTAATTTGTTGAGTTCATGCAGTATTTTGTATGTGTTACCTCCAGAATCCACCTGCAGAATCTCTTATGTTTGTAAATAATACGGAAAACTTGAGTTGTAGTGTCCTTTGAAGGCGAGTCTGTAGGGCAGGAGAGGCAGGATGTTACTGACTGGGGTTTAAGCAAGGTCAATTCTGGCACCAGCCGTTTGCTTTTCCCTCTGATTGCAAATTGTTGTACTGTACTGAAGAGAGAGTTCAATAGGAATTTTTTGTAACATGTATCTCCCAACTGTGGACTTGTGTGTTGTATATTTGCAGGTTCCTGATCACAGTGGTCTTTTCAACGTGGTGTTTGCTGATCTGGAAGAGCATGGAGCGAAGGCTGGGGGAGTGGGACAACTGCTCTTTGAAATGTGCAAAGGTGTCCAAAATACCTTCCACTCATGTGCAGCCAGGGTAATGTATTAACTTGTGTTGTTCTACGTACGTCTTATTTTCCTACAAAATACATGTCAAGTACATCTCCATTCCATTAGTTTCAGATTTATTTATTATGCAGTTTGTACGTGGAAACATACAGTGAAATGTATCACTTGCATGAACCAACGCTGCCTAAGGGTGTGTTGGGGCAGCCCGCGTGTTGTCACAAATTCTGGTGCCACCACATTCAGCAGAGCAACACAAGCAGCAACTGCGAAGCAAGTGTCTTCCACACCCACCCACCTACCCTCTCTCATAGAGACAGGCCTCCAACTCCAGGAGAGTCCACCTCTGGGCCTCCAGTCCTTGGGCCTGGACTCTCAGACTCACAGACAATGGGCCAGTCCCTGGTCTAGACTCACAGACATCAGACTCCTGACCTCTGGACAAGCTGATCTGGAGCTTTGACTTTCAGGCCTCTACCTCCAGACTCACCAACTTTGGTCTTTGACTCGGACTTGCCAACTTTTGGACTTCTGACAGTTTGGTTTTACTGTGTGAACTTCAACCTCTGGGTGTCAACCCCAAGACTTGCAGATCAAAGGTTTGACCTTCTGGCCTTGACCTCCGACCTGATGACCAGGAAGGGTGGTCACCGGCCCTCGTGACTCCCACCTGTATGTCCAATATACGTTACAGCATCCAATTAATCTACCAGGCCATGGATCCTTGGCCTGTGGGATGAAACAGAAGCACCTGGGGGAAATCCACATGGTCACAGAGAAAGCTTGCAAGTGCCCAAGGTCAGGATGGAATCAGGGTCACTGGAGTTGTGTAACGGCACAAACTGCTGCTCACTGTGCCACCCCTAGGCCTTTATTTATCCTTAACACTTGGGTACTTGAGTAGTTTTGTGCCCCTAATCTAAGAAAAGATGCACTGGCATTGGAGAGGGTCCAGAGGAGGTTCATGAGAACGATCCCAGGAATGTAAAAGGAAACGGGAATGTATGAGGAGTATTTGCTGCCTCTGAGCCTGTACTCATTGGGGTTTAGAAGAATTGGGGGCGGGGGGGCAGTCTCATTGAAACCTATTGAATAGTGAAAGGCCTAGTTAGAGTGTATGTGGAAAGGATGTTTCCTACAGTGCAGGGGTTCCAAGCCTTTTCTATGCCATGGACCAATACCATGAAGCAAGGGGTCGTGGACCTCAGGGTGCAACGCCCTTTGAAAGTGGGTGAGTGTAGGACCAGAGGGCACTGCCTTAAATAGAAGCACGTCCCTTTTGAACAGATATTCTTTAGCCAGAGGAAATTAATTGTTACACAGGGCTGTAGAGGCCAAGTCATTGAGCATACTTAAAATGGAGGTTGATAGGTTCTTGATTAGTCAGGGTGTCAAAGTTACAAGGAGAAGGCAGGAAAATGGGGTTGAGAGAGATTATAAATCAAAAGTTCAAGGTCAAATTTAGCGTCAGAGTACATACGTGTCACCACATACAATCCTGAGATTCTTTTACTGCAGGCATACTTAGAACAGTAACTGTAAACAGGGTCAATGAACAACAAACAGTGCAAATACAAATATAAATAAATAGCAATAAATAACAGGATAAAGAGTCCTTAAAGTGAGACCATCAGTTGTGGGAAAACCAGAAGAAGAATGAGTGTAGTTACCCCTTTTGTTCAAGAGCCTGACGGTTGAGGGGTAGTAACTGTTCTTGAACTTGGTTGTGCCAATCCTGAGGCTCCTGTACCTTCTCCCTGATGACAGCAGTGAGAAAAGAGTATGGCCTGGGTGGTGAGATCTTTGATGGATGCTTCTTCTCTACAGCAACGTTTCATGTAGAAACCCTGGAACATCTGGAGAGCAAAGCAATGATGAAATGGTGGAGCGAGCTGAATGACCTAATTCCGCTCCTATGTCTTATCACCCACACACCTGAAGAAGTTGTGAGGACAGCCACAAGCATTGCCACACTTCGGGCCCACAAATCACCAAGCCTAACCAGTGAGAGCAAGAGCAGTTTTGTGGCTGGGTATCTTGTAGTGAGTAATTCACTTCCCTCTTCCCAGCTGGAATGCACTGTCCCCATCATACTAGTGTAGCTGCCCAGGGAAGGAGATGCCAGGGACAGTGTAGGAGAGAGCTCAAGTCTGTGCTGTGTTTGGGGCTGGCCCCTCCCATTGATTCTGCCCTCTAGTGCTTGCTCGGTGGAAGACGAGTTGGATTGTGTTCGTCTGTGGCTGCATGATGAACTGCTGTACCATCAGTCCACAGGCCATAACACTCAGACACCTGGGCTACATATATAATACTTGGTGACTGTATGATTTTCTACTCTGGCTGCTATATGTGCTGTGATTGACTGTCGGTGCTGTGTTTTGCACCTTGGCCCCAGAGGTACGCTATTTTGTTTGGTTGTATTCATGTGTATAATTCATGATAATTAAATTTGAATGTGAAACAGTTATTTAGAGATACACGGCAGTGTGGGCCTTTCTGGGCCTCCGAGCAGCCCTAGCCTAGTAAGATCATAAGATATAGGAATTCCAGTGACTACAGGCCCAGAGCCATCAAATGGTCTTCAAATGACAAGTCGTTTAATCCTGGAATCATTTTTGTTAACCTCCTTTGAACGCTGTCCAGTTTCACAATTTTACAATGAACAATTTACCTAACCAGTACGTCTGTGGAAGAATCTGAAGCACCCGGGTAAAATCTACACATTCCATGGGGACGATGTACAGACTCCTTATGGAAGATACCAGGATTGAACACCGAACTCTGACGCACTGAGCTGTAATAGCATCGCGCTAACCGCTACGCTTCCGTGGGGCCCACTTGGACTTCCCGCTTCCCTGGAGACTAGCTCATGCCAAAGAAGGTCGGCAGGATCCAGGACAGAAAAAAGTCCGGGTGACTAGTGCTGCATCATCACCACAAACATTCATTCCCGTCACACATCGTCTCACTTTGGAATGATAACACATCACGTTGAGTCTAAACCTTGGAACTCCCCCCCATGACACTGTGGGAGCACCTTCACCGGAAACACTACGGCGGTTTCTGAATGTGGCTCAATTCTGTCAGGAGAAGCTGCGAGTGGCTGATTAACTTTCCTCTGGATAGTGATATATGTTAATTTAGCTTAGTCATGTTTTTACTTTCCGCAGCAAGTCATTTCTCATTCACAGAGCTTCATAAATCAGAGTATTGAATACAGTTTGGAGTTGGGATGTTATGTTGAAATTGCATAAGATTTTTGGTGAGGCTTAATTTGGAGTATTGTGTCCAACCTACAGGAAAAATATCAGTAAGATTGAAAGAGTACAGGAAAAATTTACAAGGATGTTGCTGGGACTTGAGGACCTGAGTTAAGGGAAAGTTTGAATATGTTAGGAGTTTGTTCCCCGGAGTGTAGGAGAATAAGGGACAATTTGATAGAGGTATACAAAATTATGAGGGGTATCGATAGGTTAAATGTAATCAGACTTTTTCCACTGAGGTTGGGTGGAACTGCAACTAGAGGTTATGGGTTAAAGGTGAAAGGTGGAATGTTTAAAGGGAACATGAGGAGGAATTTCTTAACTTAGAGGGTGGGGTGAGCGTGGAACGAGCTGCCAGTGGGAGAGGTGGATGTGGGTCCGATTGCAATATAGATGGGAAGTTTGGATAGGTACGAGGATGCGAGGGGAATGGAGGACTATGGTCTGGATGCGGGTTGATGGGATTAGGCATAATAATAGTTTGGACTAGATGGGCTGAAGGGTCCTTTTCTGTGCTTTAGTGTTCTGTGGTTCAATTGCTATCTTTACAGTGTGTGTATATGCATGCCTATGACAATGAACACAAAACCTGCTGCTCAGATTCCAAAGTTGCATCCAGACGTCAGATCACACAATCTTTTGCTCTTGCTTCAGCCTGCTGCTGTGTAGTGTCAGAGGTGCAGAGGGACAGTAACCCTGTGCTCAGTTTCTAACCAGAGTAGTTTCCCTGTTCGATATCATCCCTTTCTCAGGATCATTAAAATTAATGATGACGTTATCTCATTCAACTCTGGCACTTTGCTGTGTGCAAATTGGCTGCCGTAGTTTCTACATTAGAATAGTACTTACATACTGCAAAAAATACCAGCGATATTTGAGATGTAATTGAACAGATTTTCTTCAGATATATTTGGTATTATTTCTTTTAATTGATTGTTATTAAAGTAGGTTTATTATTGAAGTACATATACATCACCACATAAGCCATATGGGACGCACGCCAACGCAGTGGTTAGCATGACACTATCACAACTCGGGGAATCAGAGTTCAGAGTTCATCTCTGGTGCCCTCTTAAGCAAGTTTGTACGTACCTTTGTGTGTGTGCGTGGATTTCCTCCGGGTGTTCTGGTTTCCTCCTACAGTCCAAAAAACTACCGGTTAGTGGGTTAGTTGGTTATCATAAATTGTCTCATGCTTAGAATAGGGTTAAGTCAGTGTCTCAAAGGGCCAAACAGCCTGTTCAGTGCTGTCTCTCTAAATTAAAAAAATACAATGCATTTTCTTGCAGGCATTCGCAGTAGAACAAAGAAATATAATTGAATCAATGAAAGACTTGACAAGCCATCAATATGCAAAAGAAGACAACTACAATTTAAAATAATAAGTAAATAAATACTAGTTTGTGTCTGAATCTCTAATTCTTGTTGACATTTCCTTCTCTGTAGATTCTCCCCATTATCTTCCAAAAGCTGGGGCCCATTACAGAGACAAGTGTTGCACTCCCGTGGGATGCAGTTCGGGAAGCAGTTGGTCACATGGCCAAGTCGTGTGTCACCTACATCCACAAAGAGCACTTTGACATTCTCTGGAACTGTTTAAAAGTAAGTGTTTACAGGTAAAACAAGATTTGCAAATAAGGTGGTCACCATCGTCATTAGGATTTCTCTTCTGTTGAGTTGAGTGCCCTCATGTACCAGACCAGCATTTTCCAGGTTAAAGAACGATCCCTTTGAGGTCATTAAATTGATCCAAGGAAACAACAGGAGGGATTCTTTCCTCTGGCTGTGGAGTTTATTTAGCAGTTTATTCAGTTACTACATTATTTCAAACCCGTTATTGTTCAAAGCTGTGGAGTTTACTCATTTTAGCCATGAGCTATAGAAGCCGAATTAGGCCATTTAGCCCATCATGTCTGGTCCATCATTAATCCTGGCTGATCTATTATCCCTCTCTGCCCCATTCTCCTGCCTTCTCCTGGAATCTTTGACATCCTGACTGATCAAGAACCTATCAGCCTCTGCTTTATATATGTACAAAGCCTTGGCCTCAACAGCCTTCTATGGCAACGAATCCTAGATTTGCTGCCATCTGGCTGAAGAAATCACTCCCAGTGTCTGTACTAAAAGGATGTCCCTCTCTTCTGAGGCTGCGTCCTCTGGTCCTAGACTTTTCCACTATTGGAAACATCCTCTCCACACCCACTCTATCTAGGCCTTTTAATGAGATCCCCTCCCCGCTCTTCATCCTTCTGAACTCCAGCGAGTACAGACCCAGAGCCATCAAATACTCCTCTCACATTAACTTTGTCATTCCCAGGATAATTCTCATGAAACAACACGCATAATAGTTGCTGGTGAACGCAGCAGGCCAGGCAGCATCTCTAGGAAGAGGTACAGTCGACTGTACCTCTTCCTAGAGATGCTACCTGGCCTGCTGTGTTCACCAGCAACTTTTATGTGTGTTGCTTGAAATTCCAGCATCTGCAGATTTCCTCGTGTTTGCGTTTATAATTCGCGTGAACCTCCTTGGGACCCTCCAATGCTAGCACATCCTTTCTTAGATAAATGGTCTAAAACGCTGCAGAATACTGCAAATGCAGTCTGACCAATACCTTATGAAGCCTCATCATTACTTTTATATCCTTGTTTTTATATTCTCGTCCTCTTGAAATGAAGCCGGCTGGTGGTGTAGTGGCACCAGCGCTGGACTTCGGAGCGAAGGCTCCAGAGTTTGAATCCAGCCGGCTCCCTTGCACACAACAGGAATTCTGCAGATGCTGGAAATTCAAGCAACACACATAAAAGTTGCTGGTGAACGCCTACGCCACCAGCCGGCTTCATTTCAAGAGGACTAGAATATAAAAACAAGGATATAAAAGTAATGATGATGCTTCGTAAGGTATTGGTCAGACTGCATTTGCAGTATTGTGCAGCGTTTTAGACCACATCTAAGAAAGGATGTGCTAGCATTGGAGGGTCCCAAGGAGGTTCACGCGAATTATAAACGCAAACACGAGGAAATCTGCAGATGCTGGAATTTCAAGCAACACACATAAAAGTTGCTGGTGAACGCAGCAGGCCAGGCAGCATCTCTAGGAAGAGGTGCAGTCGACGTTTCAGGCCGAGACCCTTAGTTTTCCATCCGTGCTGGGTTGAGCATCGAGCTAGCAACTCGGCCTCGTAAAAATAAGAAAGCCTGCTAAAAAAAAAATGCCATCATGATGGTGTCCCGATGACTCCAGTTGGAGTTAAGGGCTTTCTTCTTCTTCCTCCTCTTGAAATGAATTATAACATTGTGTTTGCCTTCCTTACCAACTCAACCTGTAACTTAAACTTTAGGGAATCCCGCTCAAGGACTTCTGAGTCTCTTCACCTCTGATTTTTCAATTTTCTCCCTGTCTGGAAAATAGTCTACACCTTTATATCTTCTAGGAAGTGCATGATCATACACTTCCCTACACTATATCTGCCACTTCTTTGACCATTCTTCCAATCTGTCCAAGTTTTCTGCAGACTCCCTACTTCCTCATAACCACCTATCCTTCCTCCACCTATCTTGAATTCATTCTACTCTTCCATTTGCTTTTCTCCCTCCATCTCAAGCTCTGCCACTTCCCAGATTTGGTTTTTAAAATCCTTTTCTCTTAATCCATGGCTGGGCCCCCAAATCGGTGACATGGTGCTGATTTTAATTTGTTATTTTGTGGGTTTGACCACTGATGAGGGTGTTGCAGTTATACCAGCTGCTGATGTCATTGTCCTATTTCATAAATCTCTGGAATGGAACAGTCCGATATTCTCTCCACTGCAAGGTTGTTGCCAGGTCTGAGTTATAGGGACCATCCCTTCCCACTCTGCTCTACCATCCGCCTCACCCCTCTCCCCTCTCCACCATCTCTCCCCTCCTCCTACCATTTCCCACTCTCCTCTCATCCCACCCTCCCATATTCCCCACTTTCAAGAGGGATCTAGGAATACAGATCCTTAATTCCTTGAAAGTGGCATCATGGGTAGATAGGGTTTTAAAGAAAGCTTTTGGCACATTGACCTTCATAAATCAAGTATTGAGTACAGAAGTTGAGTGTTATGAGGAGTATAGATAAGGGAAATGTAAGCAGGCTTTTTCCACCTGATTAGATTAGAGCTAGAGGTCATTGAGTAATGGTGAAAGGTGAAATGCTAAAGGGAACATGAAGACTAATATCTTCACTCAGAGGGTGGTGGGAGTGAGGAATAAGCTGCCAGCAGAAGTTTTGGATGCAGCTTTGATTTCAACATTAAGAGAAATTTGGATAGGTATGTGGAGGTCTGTGGTCTGGCTGCAGGTTGATGGGATTAGGTAGAATAATAGTTGGGCAGAGACGTGATGAGATGAAGGGTCTGCTTCAGTGCGGTAGTGCTCTGAGACTATGGACTATGCAGGGCTGAGGGAATGCTGTGGTGCCAGTGTTTCTGCTGTCCGCTAGATTTAAGGGATAATTTTGCAGAATTCTGCTAAAGAGCTGCAGCGCCCTCCCTGATGTTGTGGCCAAGTTTGTCCCTTTGCCAGCATCGCCAGAGGGCTTGCCAAAATACTGTTTGGGTATTGTTTGGAAGATGTTGCGCTGTACTAGACATGCAACAAGCTTTGTCTTGACAACCATTCCTTCAGTGTCAACAAAATGATAGAGCTGGTCATGACCTCAGGAAGAGGGGTGGTGCACATGACCCTTTCTACGTCAAAGCTTCAAGTTCCCAGGTGTGACCATCACTAACAGTCTGTCCTAGTCAAACCATATAGACACCATGGCCAAGATAACTCACCAATATCTTTGATATTTGGCATGTCCCTGACAACCTTTACCATGCACCATAGAAAGCATTCTGCCTGGATGCTTCACAGTAACGTATGGTAACTTCTCTGCCTGTGACCACAAGAATCTGCAGAGTGTTGGACACAGCTCAGTGCATCAGAGGAACCAGCCTCTCCTCCATGGACTCTGTATACACTCTCACTGTCTTTCAGGGTTTTGTATTATCTGTGTGATGGAAGAGGGGAGAACAAAAATGTCCGGGGTGGGAGGGGTCTTTGATTATGCTGGCTGCTTTACTGAGTTCAAAGTTCAAGTAAATTTACAATGAGAGTGTAGACACAGTCCATGGAGGGGACGCTGGTTCCTCTGATGCACTAAGCGGTACACAAGACAAGTTTTTCACTGTATCTCAGTATGTGTGACAATAATAAACCAATACTAAATGTGTATAAAGCATTTCAGGATACACTGGGGTTATGAAAGCCGAGTTTAAATTTATTCTTGCTTCATTGGCTTTCTTTAAATCCTTGTGTAAGAATTTGCTCTGTATCACCTAAGAGCATTGACCACAGAGATTAATACAATATTTTTAAGTAATTTATTTACAGTACTGTGCAAAAGTCTTGGATACCCTAGCTATATGCCCAACACTTCTGCACAGTACTGTACATTATACACACTTCTTTACAATAAAAGAACATCACCAGGACTCAGTGGCAACTTGTTAGGTATACCTGTGATGCAAATACAGTTCTGTGCAAAAGTCTTAGGCAGACAATTGAAAATTACACTGTTCTTTGTGCTTTGAACACATTAGATTAAGGTTGTTCAGAGCACAGCAATGAACGATAAGTTACACTGTGGAGGAGTATTTTCTGTAATTGTAATCTGAGCTGTGAACATTTTGTGTCATTGACAGAGCTGTGTCCTGGGACTGAAAGACAGAGTCGACACTGAGGAACAACAAGTCTCGGATCAAATCCACCGCTTGCTGCAGATATACCTGGTGCTGCTGGAGCATAAACAAGGCTCAAAGGTTACTCAACCCAGCAATGTCTGTGAGGTGAGTCATGTAACCAGAGACTGGCGGCTCTCTGCAGGCCCGTCAGCTAGCCTTCAAAGTGCTGAAGCTTTAGCACTGCTGGGCCGACCCTCCTCACCACCCACCCATCTGCCCCTTCCCCATTGCCTTTAACACTCAGTGCAGGCTGCAGCCATCTGATGGTCTGATGTGTTCTGAGTGTGTACAAGCCTCTGCAAACAAATAATCTGTCACCCCTTCACCTTTCTCTACAACCTGCTACCCCCAGTGCAGAAGGACAAGTCTGACCTCAGAAAGCTTCGGCAGTAACTCCTGCAGAAAAATCTGGAGCTGGAGTCCCTAAGGCAGTTCTGTGTTGAGTTCAACACTGTCTGGCAACTTCTGTGATGCAACTGGTGCCGAATTGTATTGATCTCTGCCTTTCCTATCTTTCTTTCTTTCTTTATTAATCTTTTTATTGATTTACAAAGAGCATATATACAAACAAGAGGAGAATTATCTCAAATATATATAACAATAACAATGCAAATAGGAAGTGAAAGAGACGTTATCAAAATCATACATAGTATTAAGCTAATATGTAGTATATAATAAAAAAGAAGACAACTAATTCTCCTCTTATCAATTCATAAAGAGAGGAAAAAAAACTTGAAATTTTTAAAATGAGAAGGGAAAAAAAACCTCACTACACTGTATGGAAAAAAAGGACTGGGCAGTCCACTCCGAGAAAACACCCCAAAAAAAAGGACAGACTTTCTGATCAAGTCTAAAACTTTGAAAAAAAAATTGGAAGAGTAATAAATCAAATCAAATGAAAATATTGAATAAAAGGTTGCCAGATTTGTTCAAATTTAAAGGATGTATCAAATGTCGTACTTCTTAATTTCTCTAAACTTAAACAGGACATAATGGAGGAGAGCCAATAAAAGACTGCAGGTGGATTAGAATGCTTCCACTTCAATAAAATGGCTCTCCTAGCCAATAAAGTTGAAAAGGCTATCATACGTTGAGTGGAAACAGGAGTATTTCGGGCTTCCGATGGGATAATCCCAAAGATTGCCGTAAGTAAATTAGGTTGTAGGTCCAGATCCAAGACTTTTGATAGTGTTTTAAAAACATCTCTCCAAAAATTATCTAGCTTTATGCAAGACCAAAACATATGAGTTAAAGTGGCCACGTCAATATTACATCTGTTACAAATAGGATTGATATTGGAAAAAATACGTGCTAGTTTATCCTTTGACATATGGGCCCGATGCACTACCTTGAACTGTATCAAGGAATGACGGGCACAAATAGATGAGTTGTTAACCGAATAAAAAGTTTTACTCCATTGATTATCTGAAAAAGACTCTTGAAATTCCAATTCCCAAGCACGTTTAATTTTATTGTTAGATATCATTCGTAAATTCAATAACCGTTTATAAATTATAGCTATCAACCCTTTTTGAAGTGGTTTAAACTGAAAGAGAGCATCTGTCATATTAGGCAGATAAGCAGAAGGGTAATTTGGCAGCAAACCACGTAAAAAATTTCTAATTTGTAAATATCTAAAAAAGTGTACATTAGATAAATCATATTTATCCACTAACTAAGAAAAAGACATCAAACAATCTCCTAAAAACAAATCTGAAAAAGTTGTTTTTCCTTTGGTTTTCCAAATTAAAAAGGCCTTATCCAAAATGGATGGTTTAAAAAAATAATTGAAATGGATATTACTAGAAAGAACAAAATTAACTCAAAAAAATCTGTGAAACTGAAACCAAATTCTTAATGTATGTTTAATAATGGGATTAAAGTCTTGTCTACTAATCTTAGAAAACAAAAAGGGAAGAGGAGCTCCCAGTAAAGAGGTCAAAGAGAACCCCTTCGCCGAGTTTTCCTCCAAATCCAACCATGAAGGACATTCATGTATGTCTGAATAGTGAATCCAAAAAGTAATATATCAAATATTAATTGCCCAATAATACATTCTAAAATTTGGCAAAGCCATACCACTGTCCTTTTTTAATTTCTGCAATAAGGGTTTACTCAATCTAGGATTTTTATTATTCCAAATATAAAATAAGATTAAAGAGTCTATTCTGTCAAAAAACGTTTTAGGAACAAAGGAAAGAACTGCCTGAAATATATATAAGAATTTATATAAGAACTACCTTATATAAATTCTATCTTATATATATAATATATATAAGAACTATCATTTTAATAGCAATAATTTGATCTATTAATGATAATGTCATAGGTGACCATTTAGAAAGCATTTGTAATCAATTAATGGGAGAAAATTATATTTATACAGGTCCTTAAAATTTTTAGTAATTTTAATACCAAGATGAGTAAAGTAATTTTTAGCAATACTAAAGGGTAGTTGATGATATTGATCTGAGTAATTATTAATGGGAAGTAACTCACTTTTATGTAAATTTAATTTATATCCAGGAAAAAACTACTGAATTCAGAAAATATATATAACATAGGAATAGATGTCCTAGGATCTGAAATATAAACTAACAGGTCATTTGCATACAACAAAACCTTGTGTACTTTGTCCCCTCTCTTAATACTCTGAACAGTATTGGAATCTCTAAGAGCAATAGCAAGGGGCTGTCTTTCCTTTAATAGTGGTTAGTGTAACGTCATTACAGCACCAGCAACACAGGTTCAACTCCTGCTGCATTCTGTAAGGAATTTGTTCTCCCTGTGACTGTGTGGGCTTTCTCTTGGTGTTCTGGTCCTCCCGTATTCCAAAGAATATGAGATAGTTGGTTAATTGGTCACATGGGCGTAATTGGGCTCAGTCTGGAAGGCTTGTTTCTGTGCCGTAACTCTAAATAAATAAGAATGAAGCCTCCGTGCGTACTGTTCACTCACTTCGTACTCGCGTCTTCCGGCTTTACCTTGCAGACCCTGGTGCAGATGCTGCAGAGCTCGCAGATGGACTTGCCTTGCCGTAGGACTCTGCTGAAGGGTGTCTCCACTCTGCTGACAGCTCAGAACATCTCTCTCCCGAAAGTGCTGACTGAGGAAACTGCTAGAAAGGTATTTAATACTTGTTTCCAATTGGCAAGTACCACTGTGCTCTGAGTGGGATTGGTTCGAGGTTCAGGGACTGAGGTTGTGCCCTTTGATGTATTCAGTCAGTTACTGCAAAGAAACAGTCACTGTTATTGTTAAACACTGCAGTGTTTCATTTCCACATTCTGTACTCAAGATTGTTTATTGTCATTCTTCAGTATATAAGTATAATGGAGAACGAGCTGATTGTTACTCTGGATCTGAGGCAGAATAAAAAACACAATAAATATAAATATAAAAGCAATCCTATAAAGCACTATGCACAGAGTGAGGGTGGCTGAATATACAAAAGATTAGTTCATATACATAGACTGACTTTATGTATATAAAGTGATTCTCTGTACATAAGGGGATAAAATGATTCTTGGCAATCGGAGCTCTGTTAGGTAGCAATATGGCTTATGAAACCTGGGCTGCTGGAGATTTTGATCAGTCCGTCAGTTTGGGGCACACAATTGTTTTTTGAATCTATAAATATACGAGGGGTGATTGATAAGTTCGTGGCCTAAGGTAGAAGGAGTCAACTTTAGAAAACCTAGCACATTTATTTTTCGTACATTTACACACTTAGTCCAGCAGTCATGGAGCATCCGGATCCCTTCTTTGTAGAAGTTGGTGTCTTGGACCTGCAGAAGTGGTCCACAGCAGGAGTGATTGATAAGTTTGTGGCCTAAGGTAGAAGGAGATGAGTTATTAACTTTAAACCTTCGGCATCTTCACTCAAAGAGTTGAACTGCATGTTCATGTAACGAGAGCTGTATGACTCATCTCCTTCTACAATAGGCCACGAACTTATCAATCACCCCTGCTGTGGACCACCTGGAGGTCCAAGAGGCTCATCAGCCAGGTGCTCCGGTTTCCTCCCACATTCTGGTTAGTAGGTTAATTGGTCACAAGGGTGTAATTGGGTGGTGCAGGTTTGTTGTGCTGGAAGGCCTTTTACCATGCTGTATCTCCAAATAAATAATAATATAAATAATTGCCTTTGAGAATGATGGGGCGAGTCATCTTAAATCACTGTGATCCCTCTGACAAAGACTGTGCTCCACCATTCCATCATGGCTGATTTATTTTCCCTCTCAATCCCATTCACCTGCTTTCTACCTGTGACCTTTGATGCCTTACAGTGATGTTGGGGAGAGAGTTCCAGAGATTAGACCCAGTGACAAGGAAAGACTGAAGTTTCGTGTACGGCTTAGCAACTGAGCCTGGTGGAACCGTTTCTTCCGACAGGAGAAGGGGCAACGGCCGGTTGTCCGTGCCTAAAACCAGTCACCTCAGGCAGATGAGGCTCATCAGTTATGGTTGGCAGCTGCTCTAGGAGAAGGAAAACTCTGATCTTAAACCTCTGCTTCCTTGTGGTTATACTCACTCATGGGCAAAGATTTAGGGGTAATTCTCGAGGGGAAAGTCCAGAGCTGGCGCCTCTAAGGCAGTCCTATGTTGAGTTCAATGCTGACTCACTCCCCTTGCGATGCTGCTGGTGCTAAACTGTATCGGTCTCTGCCGTTCCTTTAGATTCGTCAGCTGCATAGAGAGGGGGAGGCTGGTACATGGGCAACAGTTTGCTTTCCATATCGTTTGACCCTGACCAGTGGAAGCCTTCTAAGCTCCCAGCCAGGATGGTGTGTGACTTGGAGGGGAGTCGGCAGCAAGCAGTGGTCCCTGCGGCTGTAGCCCACGCCCTGCTGGGTGGGTGAGATGGTTGGGAGGAGCTGCCAGGGAAGCCCGACTGACCTAGCTGCCATTTTCATCATGACATCAGAGGAGATCCTTTCAACCATCACTGCCTGGCTCGCCATCTTTCATACAGAACAGCATAGCGTAGGAGGTGGCCATTCAGTCCATTAACATAGCTCTTTGATAGATCCATTCAGTACAGTTCCTTGTGAAACCTTGTACTGTTCCCCCTTAAATATTTCTCCAGATCAAAATAAAGATTCATGTTGAATCCATTACCACCATCCTTCCAAGCAGTGCGCTCCACATTGCAATGTCAATATCTTTGCTTCATCTTCCCTCTGCTTTTCCTCATTGTCCTGTGTCAGCACCAGCTGTTTACTCGCCCTCCTGCTTCTTACAGTCAGTACTTTGTGTTTCTGAGAACCTCCCTCAAATTTCCTCTTAACTTTTTCTGTTTACTGGGCCCACATTTCCCCTCTCTGTCTTTGTTGCTGAAATTTCTCAGAGAGTCATAACCCAAGCCTAATACAGCACAGAAACAGGCCCTTTGGCCCATGTCGGCCATGCTGAACTATTGATCTGTCTAGTCCCATTACTTGCACCTGAACAATAGCCCTCCAAACTCCTTCTATCCATGTACCTATCAAACCTCCCTCGAATGTTGAGATTGAACCTGCTTCCACCACTTGTGCTAGCAGCTCGTTCCACACTCTCACCACCTTCTGAGTGAAGAAGTTTTCCCTCATGTTCTCCTTAAACTTTCACCCTTTACCCTTAACTCATGACCTCTAGTTGTAGTCCTACCCAACCTCAGTGCAGAAAGCCTGCTTGCATTTACCCTATCTATACCCTCATAATTTTGTATGCCTCTATCTCAATCTTCCATGTTCCAAGGAATGAAGTTTGAACCTATTCCATCTTTTTTTAATTACTCAGGCCCTCAAGTACTGGCAACATCCTTATAAATTTTCTCTGCACTCTTTCAATCTTTTTGATATCTTTGGTAGGTAACCAGAACAGCACGCAATAGTTCACTCCTATGGCTCTTACAGTAAATCCCCCCTGCCACCCCTCCAAGACTTTGGCATCCTTCCAAATGTGCAGTATAGTTTCCAGAAGAACTGGAAACTATTTTTGCTACTAAATTGCTTCTTGTCATCCTCAAAGCCCCACAACTATGCATCTTGCTGTGATCCTGCAGGTTCTGTGCTGGCCACCATTTCCCTGGCACCTCTTCCTTGGGTTGAGAATGAGGCAAGATGGCGCCAGTGACCGACGGTGACGTCCTGCAGACAGCTCACAAAACTGTTTGATACTTCTCTTCTTCTAAATAGACTTCTTCTGAACTGCAATTGACTGCAGCCTGTAATTTTCCTTTTAAGGATGTATTTTTGAGTCGACTAAGCGATCTGGCACTTTTGTGATCTCCTGGGGGATTTGGCGAGGATGAGAGCAGAGAGTGTGGGCATGGCCATCGCTGGTGTTGGCTGTGTCAATACCTAGTAGTGCAACATGAACCCTTTGTCATCTCCAATACTCTGCAACAAATAAAGCTTTGAGCAAGATAAAATAGTTGATGATGAGAGTGGAAAACTAATAGGTATTCAGCATAGTCTGCCTGTGTTTGACCTGTCTCCTTCTCTTCTCGCTGCTGTAAGGCGGGAGGTCACGCCGCCAGGTTCGGAAGCATTTGTTGCCCTGCACCCATTGAGCTACTGGACAGGCTTCACTCGCCTCAGCGCTGAACGGACTCCACAGCTGTGAACTCACTTTCGGGGACTCTGCAGTTCATGTTCCATGTGCTTTTTGTGTACATTTTTTTTTACTATTTGCATGATTTGATCAAGGATCATCAGAGCTGAACTGACTCTGCAGCTGTGGCCTGGATCTATCAGCACTCACCTCCGTGCTCGACTGACTACCGTGGCTGTGGCCTGGATCGATGAGTACTCACCTCCATGCTCAACTGACTCGGCAGCTGTAGCCTGCAGCCGTCAGCACACACCTCAGTGTTCAACTGACTTCTGTGGCTGTGGCCTGGATCTAACAGAACTCACTGTTGACTCACTTCTGGGGACATTTCAGTTTTTGTTTTTTTTAACTTTTTATTGTTTGCAAGTTTCTTTTTTTCACACATGGGTAGTTTGATGGTCTTTGTTGTGTGGGGTTTTTATTTAAATGGGTTCTACTATGTTTCATGGCTGTCTGCAAGAAGACAAATCTCAAGCTTCTATACTATATCCTGTACTTGGAACTTTGTGAGTGTTGAGTTTACAGATTTCCACTGGTGTTAAGAACTGATAGAAAACCTTTACCTACAAACATTGCTCTTCACTCACCTCAACTTCCATCATCTTCATTTTCTGCTCTAGGTTTTGGGAAGTGGGCTTGAAAGATCCTTAATTCTGGAGTTCCTCGAGGAGCTGTTGGATATGAGTGACTTTGAACAGGTAAGTTTTTGCTTTCAGGAACCGTACAACACAGTACAGGCCCTTTGGCCCACGATGTTGTGCCAACCTTTTAATCTCCCCTAAGATCAACTTAACCCCATGCATCCCACATAACCCTCCATTTTTCTATCATCCATATGCCTAAGAGTTTCTTAAGTGCCCCTACTGTATCTGCTCCACCACCACCCTTGGCAGGGCGAGCCATACATTGACTGCTCTCGGTGTAAAGAACTTCCCCCTGACATCCCCCCTGTTACGCCCCCTCATATTAGCCACTTCCGCCCCGGGAATAAAGCACTGCCTTTTCACTTATCTTAGTTTCTTATCATCTTCAACATCTCTATCAAGTCACCTCTCATCCTCCTTCGCTCCAAAGAGAAAAGCCACGCTTGCTCACTTGTTTGCTGATTGCTTCCTAGCTCCTCCTGCCAAGCCTGATCCAGTATGTGGAAGAGAGTTTTGCAGCTGGTTACCTCGTGGTCAAGGAGGAAATGCTGGGATTTCTGGTGAAGCTCATTCTGACCAAAGCCGAACCCCCTACGGATGGATCAATGGCCTATGAAAAGTACCCCCTCCTCTTCACGGGACAGACATGCCTGTCCACACGGTACGTGGTGGTCCATGTCATCAGAACTTGGCTTTCCTTCCTGCTTGATGATTCACCAGAGGCAACCTTTCAGCCACTGTACCTGTGATGTTCTGAAAGGGTTCCCAGTTGCTCCTGCTCGTTGTCTTTTTCCCAGAGTTTTGAGAAGGAATGGCAGTAGCCTTCTTCTTAAGAGGCCAGCGACAGCAGCTCATCAGAGTCTTCTGTCCTGGGCCAGACTTTCACTTTGTCTCCAGATGTGGCCCAAAGAGTCATAGAAAAGTACAGCACAGAATCAGGTCCTTCAACCCATCTAGTCTGTGCCAAACTATTTAAGCTGCCTACTCACACCAACCTGCACCGGGTCTATAGCCTTCCAGAACCCTACCATCTATGTACCTATTTAAACTTCTTTTAAATGTCTTTCACCACTTGTGCTGATAGCTCGTTCCATAGCCTCACGATCCTCTCAGTGAAGAAGTTTCTCCTCATGTTCCCCTTAAACATTCACCTTTCACCCTTAACCCATGACCTCCAGTTGTAGTCCCACCCAACCTCAGTGGAAAAAAGCCTGCTTGTGTTTACCCTATCTATACCCTCATAATTTTGTATACCTCCATCAAATCGCCTCTCAGCGTTCTATGTTCCAAGGAATAAAGTCCTAACCTATTCAATCTTTCCTTATTGCTCACATCCTCCAGACCTGGCAGCGTCCTTGCAAATTGTCCCTGTACTCTTCCAACCTTTTTTACATCTTTCCTGTAGGTAGGTGACCAAAGTTGCACACAGTACTCCAGATTAGCCCTCACCAATGTCTTATACAACTTCAGCATAACACCCCATCTGCTTTACTCAGTGCTTTGATTTATAAAGGCCTGTGTGCCAAAGGCTTTCTTTATGACCCCATCTACCTGTGACACCACTTCCATCTTCCTGGTGGATTCTTCCTGTCCCAAGGATGAGGTCTTTGGAGCTTCTGTTGGCATTCCTGTAGCACTGTTTTTTTTATGGGATGGGGTTGGTAGCCCCATTCCCAACCCTCATCCTTTTGCAGCCAAGCTTGGGATCATCCATGTGGAGTTGGCAGTGATCTATACAACTGGCTATAGATCAGTTGCAGATATGGGTGGAGAAATGATAGATGAAGGTGGGGTTTAATCTGACTAAATGAGAGCTGTTTGCCTTTAGGAGGTCGAATGTAAATTTAAAGAATGTGAGCAGCGTTGATCTGCAGAGGGATCCTGGGTTCCAAGTCCACAGCTCCCTGAAAGTGAGTGCCGTGCCATTCTACTTCACTCCACTCCCATGCATCTGAATCTGTTGTAAACCTCTTTCAGCTCAGGTGCGAGGACGGGAAGCGGAGGAGCCTTGGATTATATCCTGTCTCTGCTGCGGCTCCTTGAAGATGATGGGAAGTCTGACCTGGAACGTTGCTGGGGCGCTCTCGTTATACTACCTCACCTCAGGTGAGAACGTCTGGTGATCTTAGTCTGTAGCCTAATGTAGCTTCGTGAACTGGAGCTCACGTGGGTGAAATCCTGGATAACCTGTTTCCTCTTCCATTGGTCTGATCATTTCAGCTGGTTAGTTTCATCTGCTGTGAGCTTGTTCTTGCAGAAACGTGGCTCCAGGACACAACATCCCATGCACCATCAATCTTCAGGCCACGACACTCAGGGCCTGTGCTAATATTATTTTGTGACTGTGAGTGACTCAATGTGCTGTGTGTGACTGTATATTCTGGATTGTAATGACATGTGCTGTGTGTGACTGTGTGAACTGGATTGTGACAATATGTGCTGTGTGTGACTGTGTGAACTGGATCGTGACAATATGTGCTGTGTGTGACTGTGAACTGGATCGTGACAATATGTGCTGTGTGTGACTGTGAACTGGATCGTGACAATATGTGCTGTGTGTGACTGTGAACTGGATTGTGACAATATGTGCTGTGTGTGACTGTGTGAACTGGATCGTGACAATATGTGCTGTGTGTGACTGTGTGAACTGGATCGTGACAATATGTGCTGTGTGTGACTGTGAACTGGATCGTGACAATATGTGCTGTGTGTGACTGTGAACTGGATCGTGACAATATGTGCTGTGTGTGACTGTGAACTGGATCGTGACAATATGTGCTGTGTGTGACTGTGTGAACTGGATCGTGACAATATGTGCTGTGTGTGACTGTGTGAACTGGATTGTGACAATATGTGCTGTGTGTGACTGTGTGAACTGGATTGTGACAATATGTGCTGTGTGTGACTGTGCGAACTGGATCGTGACAATATGTGCTGTGTGTGACTGTGCGAACTGGATCGTGACAATATGTGCTGTGTGTGACTGTGTGAACTGGATTGTGACAATATGTGCTGTGTGTGACTGTGTGAACTGGATTGTGACAATATGTGCTGTGTGTGACTGTGTGAACTGGATCGTGACAATATGTGCTGTGTGTGACTGTGAACTGGATCGTGACAATATGTGCTGTGTGTGACTGTGTGAACTGGATTGTGACAATATGTGCTGTGTGTGACTGTGTGAACTGGATCGTGACAATATGTGCTGTGTGTGACTGTGCGAACTGGATCGTGACAATATGTGCTGTGTGTGACTGTGAACTGGATCGTGACAATATGTGCTGTGTGTGACTGTGTGAACTGGATTGTAATGACATGTGCTGTGTGTGACTGTGAACTGGATCGTGACAACATGTGCTGTGTGTGACTGTGTGAACTGGATTGTAATGACATGTGCTGTGTGTGACTGTGCGAACTGGATCGTGACAACATGTGCTGTGTGTGACTGTGTGAACTGGATTGTGACAATATGTGCTGTGTGTGACTGTGAACTGGATCGTGACAATATGTGCTGTGTGTGACTGTGTGAACTGGATCGTGACAACATGTGCTGTGTGTGACTGTGTGAACTGGATCGTGACAATATGTGCTGTGTGTGACTGTGTGAACTGGATCGTGACAATATGTGCTGTGTGTGACTGTGTGAACTGGATCGTGACAACATGTGCTGTGTGTGACTGTATATTCTGGATTGTAATGACATGTGCTGTGTGTGACTGTGAACTGGATCGTGACAATATGTGCTGTGTGTGACTGTGTGAACTGGATCGTGACAACATGTGCTGTGTGTGACTGTGTGAACTGGATCGTGACAATATGTGCTGTGTGTGACTGTGTGAACTGGATTGTGACAATATGTGCTGTGTGTGACTGTGAACTGGATCGTGACAATATGTGCTGTGTGTGACTGTGTGAACTGGATCGTGACAACATGTGCTGTGTGTGACTGTGTGAACTGGATCGTGACAATATGTGCTGTGTGTGACTGTGTGAACTGGATCGTGACAATATGTGCTGTGTGTGACTGTGTGAACTGGATCGTGACAACA
The DNA here is from genome assembly GCF_963921235.1 of Mobula hypostoma. NCBI lineage: Eukaryota > Metazoa > Chordata > Chondrichthyes > Myliobatiformes > Myliobatidae > Mobula > Mobula hypostoma. The sequence goes on along the minus strand of NC_086105.1, from coordinate 3,042,513 downwards.
TGTGCTGTGTGTGACTGTATATTCTGGATTGTAATGACATGTGCTGTGTGTGACTGTGTGAACTGGATTGTGACAATATGTGCTGTGTGTGACTGTGTGAACTGGATCGTGACAATATGTGCTGTGTGTGACTGTGAACTGGATCGTGACAATATGTGCTGTGTGTGACTGTGAACTGGATCGTGACAATATGTGCTGTGTGTGACTGTGTGAACTGGATTGTGACAATATGTGCTGTGTGTGACTGTGTGAACTGGATCGTGACAATATGTGCTGTGTGTGACTGTGCGAACTGGATCGTGACAATATGTGCTGTGTGTGACTGTGAACTGGATCGTGACAATATGTGCTGTGTGTGACTGTGTGAACTGGATTGTAATGACATGTGCTGTGTGTGACTGTGAACTGGATCGTGACAACATGTGCTGTGTGTGACTGTGTGAACTGGATTGTAATGACATGTGCTGTGTGTGACTGTGCGAACTGGATCGTGACAACATGTGCTGTGTGTGACTGTGTGAACTGGATTGTGACAATATGTGCTGTGTGTGACTGTGAACTGGATCGTGACAATATGTGCTGTGTGTGACTGTGTGAACTGGATCGTGACAACATGTGCTGTGTGTGACTGTGTGAACTGGATCGTGACAATATGTGCTGTGTGTGACTGTGTGAACTGGATCGTGACAATATGTGCTGTGTGTGACTGTGTGAACTGGATCGTGACAACATGTGCTGTGTGTGACTGTATATTCTGGATTGTAATGACATGTGCTGTGTGTGACTGTGAACTGGATCGTGACAATATGTGCTGTGTGTGACTGTGTGAACTGGATCGTGACAACATGTGCTGTGTGTGACTGTGTGAACTGGATCGTGACAATATGTGCTGTGTGTGACTGTGTGAACTGGATTGTGACAATATGTGCTGTGTGTGACTGTGAACTGGATCGTGACAATATGTGCTGTGTGTGACTGTGTGAACTGGATCGTGACAACATGTGCTGTGTGTGACTGTGTGAACTGGATCGTGACAATATGTGCTGTGTGTGACTGTGTGAACTGGATCGTGACAATATGTGCTGTGTGTGACTGTGTGAACTGGATCGTGACAACATGTGCTGTGTGTGACTGTATATTCTGGATTGTAATGACATGTGCTGTGTGTGACTGTGTGAACTGGATCGTGACAATATGTGCTGTGTGTGACTGTGTGAACTGGATCGTGACAACATGTGCTGTGTGTGACTGTGTGAACTGGATTGTAATGACATGTGCTGTGTGTGACTGTGTGAACTGGATCGTGACAATATGTGCTGTGTGTGACTGTGCGAACTGGATTGTGACAATATGTGCTGTGTGTGACTGTGTGAACTGGATCGTGACAATATGTGCTGTGTGTGACTGTGTGAACTGGATCGTGACAATATGTGCTGTGTGTGACTGTGCGAACTGGATTGTGACAATATGTGCTGTGTGTGACTGTGTGAACTGGATCGTGACAATATGTGCTGTGTGTGACTGTGTGAACTGGATCGTGACAATATGTGCTGTGTGTGACTGTGCGAACTGGATTGTGACAACATGTGCTGTGTGTGACTGTATATTCTGGATTGTAATGACATGTGCTGTGTGTGACTGTGTGAACTGGATCGTGACAATATGTGCTGTGTGTGACTGTGTGAACTGGATTGTAATGACATGTGCTGTGTGTGACTGTGTGAACTGGATCGTGACAATATGTGCTGTGTGTGACTGTGTGAACTGCATCATGACAATATGTGCTGTGTGTGACTGTGCGAACTGGATTGTGACAATATGTGCTGTGTGTGACTGTGTGAACTGGATCGTGACAATATGTGCTGTGTGTGACTGTGTGAACTGGATCGTGACAATATGTGCTGTGTGTGACTGTGCGAACTGGATTGTGACAATATGTGCTGTGTGTGACTGTGTGAACTGGATCGTGACAATATGTGCTGTGTGTGACTGTGTGAACTGGATCGTGACAATATGTGCTGTGTGTGACTGTGCGAACTGGATTGTGACAACATGTGCTGTGTGTGACTGTATATTCTGGATTGTAATGACATGTGCTGTGTGTGACTGTGCGAACTGGATTGTGACAACATGTGCTGTGTGTGACTGTATATTCTGGATTGTAATGACATGTGCTGTGTGTGACTGTGCGAACTGGATTGTGACAACATGTGCTGTGTGTGACTGTATATTCTGGATTGTAATGACATGTGCTGTGTGTGACTGTGCGAACTGGATTGTGACAACATGTGCTGTGTGTGACTGTGTGAACTGGATCGTGACAATATGTGCTGCATGTGACTGTATATTCTGGATTGTAATGACATGTGCTGTGTGTGACTGTGTGAACTGGATCGTGACAATATGTGCTGTGTGTGACTGTGCGAACTGGATCGTGACAATATGTGCTGTGTGTGACTGTGTGAACTGGATCGTGACAATATGTGCTGTGTGACTGTGTGAACTGGATCGTGACAATGTGCTGTGTGTGACTGTGTGAACTGGATCGTGACAATATGTGCTGTGTGTGACTGTGTGAACTGGATTGTGACAATATGTGCTGCATGTGACTGTATATTCTGGATTGTAATGACATGTGCTGTGTGTGACTGTGAACTGGATCGTGACAATATGTGCTGTGTGTGACTGTGAACTGGATCGTGACAATATGTGCTGTGTGTGACTGTGCGAACTGGATCGTGACAATATGTGCTGTGTGTGACTGTGTGAACTGGATCGTGACAATATGTGCTGTGTGTGACTGTGTGAACTGGATCGTGACAATATGTGCTGTGTGTGACTGTGAACTGGATCGTGACAATATGTGCTGTGTGTGACTGTGAACTGGATCGTGACAATATGTGCTGTGTGTGACTGTGTGAACTGGATTGTGACAATATGTGCTGTGTGTGACTGTGTGAACTGGATCGTGACAATATGTGCTGTGTGTGACTGTGTGAACTGGATCGTGACAATATGTGCTGTGTGTGACTGTGTGAACTGGATCGTGACAATATGTGCTGTGTGTGACTGTGAACTGGATCGTGACAATATGTGCTGTGTGTGACTGTGTGAACTGGATTGTGACAATATGTGCTGTGTGTGACTGTGTGAACTGGATTGTGACAATATGTGCTGCATGTGACTGTATATTCTGGATTGTAATGACATGTGCTGTGTGTGACTGTGAACTGGATCGTGACAATATGTGCTGTGTGTGACTGTGAACTGGATCGTGACAATATGTGCTGTGTGTGACTGTGTGAACTGGATCGTGACAATATGTGCTGTGTGTGACTGTGTGAACTGGATCGTGACAATATGTGCTGTGTGTGACTGTGTGAACTGGATCGTGACAATATGTGCTGTGTGTGACTGTGAACTGGATCGTGACAATATGTGCTGTGTGTGACTGTGTGAACTGGATTGTGACAATATGTGCTGTGTGTGACTGTGTGAACTGGATTGTGACAATATGTGCTGCATGTGACTGTATATTCTGGATTGTAATGACATGTGCTGTGTGTGACTGTGAACTGGATCGTGACAATATGTGCTGTGTGTGACTGTGAACTGGATCGTGACAATATGTGCTGTGTGTGACTGTGTGAACTGGATCGTGACAATATGTGCTGTGTGTGACTGTGTGAACTGGATCGTGACAATATGTGCTGTGTGTGACTGTGAACTGGATCGTGACAATATGTGCTGTGTGTGACTGTGAACTGGATCGTGACAATATGTGCTGTGTGTGACTGTGTGAACTGGATTGTGACAATATGTGCTGTGTGTGACTGTGTGAACTGGATCGTGACAATATGTGCTGTGTGTGACTGTGTGAACTGGATTGTGACAATATGTGCTGTGTGTGACTGTGTGAACTGGATTGTGACAACATGTGCTGTGTGTGACTGTGTGAACTGGATCGTGACAATATGTGCTGTGTGTGACTGTGAACTGGATCGTGACAATATGTGCTGTGTGTGACTGTGTGAACTGGATCGTGACAATATGTGCTGTGTGTGACTGTGAACTGGATCGTGACAATATGTGTTGTGTGTGACTGTGTGAACTGGATCGTGACAATATGTGCTGTGTGTGACTGTGTGAACTGGATCGTGACAATATGTGCTGTGTGTGACTGTGTGAACTGGATCGTGACAATATGTGCTGTGTGTGACTGTGCGAACTGGATCGTGACAATATGTGCTGTGTGTGACTGTGAACTGGATCGTGACAATGTGCTGTGTGTGACTGTGTGAACTGGATCGTGACAATATGTGCTGTGTGTGACTGTGTGAACTGGATCGTGACAACATGTGCTGTGTGTGACTGTGTGAACTGGATCGTGACAATATGTGCTGTGTGTGACTGTGTGAACTGGATTGTGACAATATGTGCTGTGTGTGACTGTGTGAACTGGATCGTGACAATATGTGCTGTGTGTGACTGTGCGAACTGGATCGTGACAATATGTGCTGTGTGTGACTGTGTGAACTGGATCGTGACAATATGTGCTGTGTGACTGTGTGAACTGGATCGTGACAATGTGCTGTGTGTGACTGTGTGAACTGGATCGTGACAATATGTGCTGTGTGTGACTGTGTGAACTGGATCGTGACAACATGTGCTGTGTGTGACTGTGTGAACTGGATCGTGACAATATGTGCTGTGTGTGACTGTGAACTGGATCGTGACAATGTGCTGTGTGTGACTGTGTGAACTGGATCGTGACAATATGTGCTGTGTGTGACTGTGTGAACTGGATCGTGACAACATGTGCTGTGTGTGACTGTGTGAACTGGATCGTGACAATATGTGCTGTGTGTGACTGTGAACTGGATCGTGACAATATGTGCTGTGTGTGACTGTGTGAACTGGATCGTGACAATATGTGCTGTGTGACTGTGTGAACTGGATCGTGACAATATGTGCTGTGTGTGACTGTGAACTGGATCGTGACAATATGTGCTGTGTGTGACTGTGCGAACTGGATTGTGACAACATGTGCTGTGTGTGACTGTGTGAACTGGATCGTGACAATATGTGCTGTGTGTGACTGTGTGAACTGGATCGTGACAATATGTGCTGTGTGACTGTGTGAACTGGATCGTGACAATATGTGCTGTGTGTGACTGTGAACTGGATCGTGACAATATGTGCTGTGTGTGACTGTGCGAACTGGATTGTGACAACATGTGCTGTGTGTGACTGTGTGAACTGGATCGTGACAATATGTGCTGTGTGTGACTGTGTGAACTGGATCGTGACAATATGTGCTGTGTGAACTGGATCGTGACAACATGTGCTGTGTGTGACTGTGTGAACTGGATCGTGACAATATGTGCTGTGTGTGACTGTGAACTGGATTGTGACAATATGTGCTGTGTGTGACTGTGAACTGGATCGTGACAACATGTGCTGTGTGTGACTGTGTGAACTGGATCGTGACAATATGTGCTGTGTGTGACTGTGAACTGGATTGTGACAATATGTGCTGTGTGTGACTCTGTGAACTGGATCGTGACAATATGTGCTGTGTGTGACTGTGAACTGGATTGTGACAATATGTGCTGTGTGTGACTGTGTGAACTGGATCGTGACAACATGTGCTGTGTGTGACTGTGTGAACTGGATCGTGACAATATGTGCTGTGTGTGACTGTGAACTGGATCATGACAATATGTGCTGTGTGTGACTGTGTGAACTGGATTGTGACAATATGTGTTGTGTGTGACTGTGAACTGGATTGTGACAATATGTGCTGTGTGTGACTGTGTGAACTGGATCGTGACAATATGTGCTGTGTGTGACTGTGAACTGGATCGTGACAATATGTGCTGTGTGTGACTGTGAACTGGATCGTGACAATATGTGCTGTGTGTGACTGTGTGAACTGGATCGTGACAATATGTGCTGTGTGTGACTGTGCGAACTGGATCGTGACAATATGTGCTGTGTGACTGTGTGAACTGGATTGTGACAATATGTGCTGTGTGTGACTGTGTGAACTGGATCGTGACAATATGTGCTGTGTGTGACTGTGTGAACTGGATCGTGACAATATGTGCTGTGTGACTGTGAACTGGATCGTGACAATGTGCTGTGTGTGACTGTGTGAACTGGATCGTGACAATATGTGCTGTGTGTGACTGTGTGAACTGGATCGTGACAATATGTGCTGTGTGTGACTGCTGTGTTTTGCACCTTGGCGGAGAGGAACAATATTTTGTTCTTTATACATTCCTCACCAAGTCTGACACATTTCTGACTTTGGAATTGGTTTATTATTGTCACATGTACCGAGGTACAGCGAGAAGCTTGTCTGTTCATACAGATCAGATCATTACACAGTGCACTGAGGTAGATGAAGGTATTCGGTTACGGGTATTGGAAATCAATTATGGTGTCCTCTGTACACAAATCTGTGCGTTCCTTCTCATCTACATGTGGGTTTCTTCCGGGTGCTTTGGTTTCCTCCCACACTCCAAGATGGTACAGGTTAACAAGTTAATTGGCCGTTGTAAATTCTCCTGCGATTAGGCTAAGGTTAAATCGGTGGGTTGCTGAGCGGTGAGGCTCATTGGGCCGGAAGTGTCTGTTCCGCGTTGTTTATCATCACCACATTCTCAAGGGCAATGAGGGCTGAACCGCAGTGGGAAAGTGGTGTTGGGGATACTTTTACCTGAAGGGTACTTCCAATAGCATTTTTGCATTTTGAATCATCAGCCAACTGGAAATTGTCCTTGGAATAAAAGCAGGGACTGATGGAAATTCCCAATGGATCAGTCAGCATCTGTGGAGAGAAACAGTTTGAGTATTTGCAGCTTTGGACTGTTGCTCGTTGCCTTGTGGCCATGAGTAGGATGATAGCACAAGGGGAAGGCCCAGTCAGCATGGAAGCCAGATGTCATATAAAATCAGTTAAACAGACCAAGCTAGTAATGTTCAAAGTAAATTTAGTATCAAAGTACGTATACAAACACAAGAAATTCTGCAGATGCTGGAAATCCACAGCAACACATACAAAATGCTGAAGGAACTCAGCAGGTCAGACAGCACCTAATGTAATGAATTAGAGACCCATCATTAGGACTGGAAAGGAAGGGGAACTAGATACTCTGAAAAGCCAGAATAAAAAGGTGGGAGGAGGGCTGGGGGGGGCGGGTGCTAGCTCAAAGATGACATATGTTACATATTATGATATGTCCATGTTCGGAAGACACTAGTAGTATGGTGAAAGTTCCAGGTGTCAGGTCATGCAGTGTGTGAAGGTACCATAACTAGAACGAAGGTTCTTAAAGGTCTGAAGGTAGATAAGTCATCTGGACCAGATGGTGTACACCCAGGGTTCTGAAAGAGGTGGCTAAAGAGATTGTGGAGGCATTAGTAACGTTCTTTCAAGAATTACTAGATTCTAGAATGGTTCCAGAAGATGGGAAAATTGCAATTGTCACTCCACTCTTCAAGAAGGAAGAGAGGCAGAAGAAAAGAAATTATAGGCCAATTAGTCTGACTCAGTGGTTGGGAAGATGTTGGAGTCGATTATTAAGGATGCGATCTCAGGGAACTTGGAGGTACATGATAAAATAGACCTCAAACCTTGCCTGACAAATCTGTTGGAATGCTTTGAAGAAATAACAAGCAGGATAGACAAAGGAGAATCGGTTGATGTTGTGTACTTGGATTTTCAGAAGGCCTTTGACAAGGTGCTACACATGAGACTGCTTAATAAGCTACGAGCCCATGGTATTACAGGAAATATTCTAGCATGGATAAAGCAGTGGCTGATTGGCAAGAGGCAAAGAGTGGGAATAAAGGGAGCCTTTTCTAGTTGGCTGCCAGTGACGAGTGAGGTTCCACAGGGGACTGTGTTGGTCCAATTCTTCGTACATTATATGTCAAAGGTGTGGATCATGGAATTGTGCAGGATTCCGTAAAGTTTAACTTGGTTGAGTCTGTGGTGAGGAAGGCAAATGCAATTGTTAGTATTCGTTTCAAGAGGACTAGAGTATCATAATCAGGTTTATTATCACCGGTGTGTGATGTGAGGTTTGTTAACTTAGCAGTAGCAGTTCAATGCAATACATAATCTAGCAGAGAAAAAAAAAGCCAGGATGCAATATTGAGAATTTATAAAGCACCGGTGAGGCCTCACGTGGCATATCGTGAGCAGTTTTAGGCCCCTTATCTTAGAAAAGTTTTGCTGAAAGGATTGCCCTCGTCGCTTTAATCGACAAACAATCAAAGCTATAATTGACGAAATGGGGTCAAACACCATCGTGCAGGCTTCTTGCCACAAGGTTCACTCATGCTACCTCTGTCACCCGGAATCTTCGAGACTATAAAGTGCTAAAGCACCTAAGCAATCTCCCAAACAGAAAAACACAGTCTCCAACAGTTGAGAATCACATCCAAGATGAGAAACAAATGTAAAAAACATAAAAGTGAAAACGATCGTTCCATGATCTAACCAGAAGATGTTGACCAAAGGAGTGTTGTATGCAGCCACCATCTTGACCGGAGTTGGTTCTTGTGGGTGTTTGTAGGAAGATAAAGTGATACCTTGGAATTTATGGAAAACTATGCATGAAGACTGACAAACAACTAAAGTGCAAAAGACACATTGTGTGAATAACAAGGAAATAAATAATACTGAGAACATGAGTTGCAAGGTTCTTGAAAGTGAGTTTGTAGTTCGTGGGGTCAATTAACTGTTGAGGTGTGTGAAGTTGTCCACGTCAGTTCGGGAGCTTGGTGGTTGAGCGGGAATAACTGCTCCTGTACCTGGTGGTATGGGTCCTAAGGCTGCTGTATCTCCTTCCTGATTGCAGCAGCAAGAAGGGAGCATGGCCTGGATAGTGGCAGTCCCTGAAAATGGATGTGGCTGTCCTCTGGCCGAGCTTGTAGATTTGCTCAGTAGTGCCAATTGTAGAGGTACAGCTGAGGAGCTTTGTCTGCAACCTGCATGCTGCTTTCTGTTTGGTATCACATCTCTAATCTTATTTCTCTAACATCATTCTCATTGTTCATACAGACCATTAGAAGTGGAAAATGTCTTGTCACCAGTTCACTTGCTTCTTGATCGCCTTCTGAGTGCCTGTGAACAAAGCGATTCCGTTAATGAAGGTCAGTGTGCTCTTCTGATAAGCCAATGTAAGGGTGAAATAGGCTCCATGTATGTCATTCGGAGCCCATCGTGAGGTTGTGGAAGCTGCCATATAACTGCAAATTACCTCCCTTTTTGCTCATTCTGTAAGACCGTAAGACACACAGTAGGAGCCATACAGCCTATCAAGTTTGTTCTGCCATTCATTGGTGGCTAATTTATTTTCATAGAGTTATAGAATACTACGGCACAGAAACAAACCCTTCAGGTCATCTTGTCTGTCAAACGATTCTGCCTACTCCAGTCGACCTGCACCTGGACCATCCATAGCCCTCCATCAAAGTACTTATCCAAACTTCAAACTTCTCCTCAATATTGAACTGGAATTTTCCCTCTCAGCCCTATTCCCCTGCCTTTCCCCCATACCTTTGATGTCTTTACCAATCTATAACTTATCAATCTCCACTTTAAATATACCCAATGACTTGGATAAATATCTTGGCTTCCATAGTCATCCGTGGCAATGAATTCTACAGGTTCAGAATCAGACAGGTTTAATATTTCTGTGGGTAAAGAAATTGCTCCTGGGCTCTGTTTAAAGGGATGCTGTTCTAGTCCCATCTGCCCACATTTTGCCCATAGCCCTCTGGTTATCCGTCAGTTACGACAGTGATGCTTGGAAACTGTGCGGAAAAGCCATTCCACTCTCTTGACCTCAAAAGCCCAATTCCAATGGTACGAGAGATCATCACAACTGCAGTTCATCGCCCTGATGTCTTCTGTGCCTTGTCATGCCCTTCACTCTCCACGGAGCATTGCAGAATCGCCTTCCTAGTTGTTGGATCTCGATGTTGATCTCGTGCTGACTTTGTGTTCTAGGATAGGAATGTCCCTATCTTACTGGAGTATGAAGCTAACTGGCTACCCTTACCTGGTTTGGTCCATCTTTCCAGGCAGGGTAGTGGGGTGTGGCTGCTGTCACGTGCAAACAGCTACTTGGAGCCACCAGTGAGAGCTGGGTGTCCGGTGGGGATCAGAGGTGGATGACTTGCCCTAGAGGGACATGACAAGCTCCTTGTCCAGAGGTACAACCCCTTCCTGGACACCCCATACGCCTCTCTAAACCTCTCCTAAAGACAAACATATTTCGTTGGTTTATTCATGTGAGGAAGGCAGATTAGCACCACTATGTCTGGCAGCTCATTCATGTCCCTTTTAAATCTCTCACCTCTGATCTCCATTGTCTTGTTTTTTTAAAATCCCTCATTCCCCTCCCCCCCCCCCCCCCCAAGGGAAAGGCCTGTGTACTCTCACTCTGTCTATGTCCTCTGTGATCTTGTATACCTCCATCAGGTCATCCCGCCATCCTCCTCCACTCCAGAGAGTTGTGTCCTAGTCTTTGCAACTGCTCCTGTAACCCAGACCTCCAGCTCTAGACCAGCCATGCCCTGGTAAATCTTTTCTGCACTCTTTCCAGTTGTATTACAGCTTTCAAGCTTGCCTATTGTCGTTCTGCAGTACACAAGTGTGTAAAGGAGAACAAAATGACTGTTACTGTGGATCTGATGCAGCATAAAATAACACAGTCAATATAAATATAAAAGCAACTCTGTAGAACTCAATGCACGAGTAACTGAGTGTGGTTGTAAATGCATAGGATTAGCATATATCCATAAACTGATAGTATGTACCTATAATGATGCTAGGTGCAGGACTGCGAGATACATAAGGTGATAAGCTGCAATGTAAATAAGGGGACACCCCCCTAGAACAGAGATGAGGAGGAGTTTCTTTAGCTAGAGGGTGGTGAATCTATGGAATTTATTGTCACAGACAACACTAGAGGCCGAGTTATTGATTGTATTTGAAGTAGAGGGCTTATAGGTTCTTCATTAGTAAAGGGCGTCAAAGGTTATGGAGAGAAGGCAGGATAATGGGGCTGAGACGGATAATAAATCAGTCATAGTGAAATGGCAGAGCAGACAGGATGGGCAGAATGGCCTAATTCTCCTCCTATTCCTGATGGTCTTTTCTCTTATAACAGAGTGAGCACAACTGTGTACTTAGATCCAAATATAGTCTCGTCGATATCTTGTAGAACTGCAACATAAGTTCCCACTCCTATTTTCAGTGCCCTGTCCAGTGAAGGCCAGCAGGGCAAACACCACCCTCACCACCCTGTACGTACAGAAAGGTGCCAGTAACATCGTGAACTATCTCATCCACCCTGCTCATGGACTGTCTGTCCAACTCCCATCAGTGAGCATCCACACCAGGACCACCAGACTCAAAAAGGGTTACTTTCCCCGAGGTTGATCAACATCCACACACCCCACCGCCATGACTTTATCATTTCCTGTCCGTCACCTTAAGTACAGACGCTCCTGTGCCTAACGTCACTTGATGAACATTCAATGCAGATAAACTATGTATATTTGTTGTGTTTTTTAAATTATTATTGTGGTTTGTTTTGTGCTACATTGGATCTGGAGTAACAATTATTTTGTTCACCTTTACACTTGGTACAGGAAATGCCATTGAACTATTTTCAACCTATACTGCCTGAGGTGTTGCTTTCAGTGAACTGTGGACTATACTTAAGTTAGTCTATCATGTGCAGACGGAAACAAAAGCGAAATGTGTCATTTGTGTGACAACTTAATGATGCACTGGGGACAGCCTGCAAATGTCATCACACGTAGCATGCCCATCAATGCTTGGCAGAACAGAACAGCACAGAACAGAACAACGGCAAAAACAAAGCACCGTCCCTCCTTCCCACCCCCTCACATACACAATCCCTTAACCCCAAGACTATCCGTATTCAGCCTCCACCCTCCAGCAGACTCAGGTTCCGGCAAGGACAAGCAGACGTGATTGGGACTTCGACTACCCCAGTGGAGCCTCACATTTTCACAGGCTTGGGGTCCAGCCAATGGGCCTTGCCTCCTGGACTTGCGATTCAACTGCTAAGACTCTTTGTTCCATGACATTACCCAGGGCTCTGGCATTCACTGTATAAGTCCTTGCCTGGTCTGTTCTCCTAAAATGTAAAACCTTGCATTTATCTGGGTTCATGCCGGTGACATTACCATACGTCTTTCTCCAGGATGGATGTACGTTTGCTGTCAAGCAGTCAGCACTCTTCTCAGTCTCACCGAGTCCTTGGAGATTCTCAACTTCTTATCTGTAGAGCGAGTAAGCAACTTGATAAAGTAAGTATTTTCATAGCTTCTGTTAGTGCTTGAAAACTCGAGCTGTACTTCAGAATCAGGCTTAATATCACTGGCATAGGTTGTGAAATTTTGTTATGTTGCAGCAGCAGTACATTAAAATACATAATAAAATAAACAATAAGAAATATATATCATTCGCTTGTTATGTGCTGTGTCATATGACATAGGTGATCATGGTCTTTCCATGACCATGACTGTTCTTGGTAAATTTTTCTACGGATGTGGTTTGCTATTACCTTCTTCTGGGTGGTGTCTTTACAAGATGGGTAAACCCAGCCATTATCAATACTCATCAGAAATTGCCTGCCTGGGGTCCGTGGTCGTATAACTTGTGATATGCACCAGCTGCTCATACGACCATCCACCACCTGCTCCCATGGCTTCATGTTACCCTGATCGGGGGTTAAGCAGGTGCTACACCTTGTCTAAGGGTGACCGCAGGATAGCGGAGAGAAGGAGCACCTTACACCTCCTTTGGTAGAGACATATCTCCACACACACTCACACTCACTCTCACTCACACACACACACACTCACTCATGCTCACACTCTGTCACACACACACACACTCTCTCTCTCTCTCTCACTGTATGTGTAAAATTAAAGAAGTAGTGCTGAAAGAGAGCAAAAGTAAATAGTGAGGTAGATTACATAGGTTTAATGTCCATTCAGAAATCTGATGGTGGTGGGGAAGAAACTGTTCCAAAGAAGTTGAATGTGAGTATTTGGGCTCCTGTACCACCTTGTTGATGGTACCAGTGAGATGGGGGCATGTCCTATATGGTTGGAGTCCATAATAGTGGATGTTACCTTTTTGAGGCATGGCCTTTTGAAGGTGTCCTGGATGCTGAGGAGGCCAGTCCCATGATGGAGCTGGCAGAATCTACAACTTCCTGCAGCTTTCCTCAATGCTGCCCCCCCCCCATTCCAGATGATGATGCAACTTGTTAGGATGCTCCCCATAGTACATCTGTAGAAGTTTGCAGGTGTCTTTGGTGACAATATCAAACCTCCTCAAACTCCTAATGAAATATGGCTGCTGTTGTGCCTTCTTTGTAATTGCATCGATATGTTGTGCCCAGGATAGATCCTCAGAACTGTTGACACCTGGGAACTTGAAACTGCTTATTATTTCCGTGCTGAGCCCTTGATAAGTCTGGTGTGTTTTCCCTTGATTTTCTGTATCTCCAAGAATTGGGGATTATGGAGCAGTCTCGTGAAGTTATCAACGAGTTTGTTTGGTAATCTGTGTTTCCATGTTCAATGTCTGCTGTCCCAAAATCAATGAAGTATTTGTAGAATTTAAATTTATCCATTAAATACAAGCAAAATACTGGACACTGCGGAACTGCCAGTAATCAGGGGCTTAATCGAAGTAAGACTGAACTCCGTATCTTAATAAGAAGTTGTGAATCTGATTCTGCTGAGGTTTTTTGGCAAAAATGTTTTAAGGATCTGTTTAGTTGCCTGATGGACTGGACAGATCTCCCTATTCTCCATCCTCCGGGGTCACCTCCACCTGATACCCCTCCTCCTTCCCTTTCTCCCATGGTCCGTTCTTCTCTCCTATCAGGCCTTTTCATTTTCCACCTATCACTTTCCAGCTTCTCACTTCTTCCCCTCTGCCTCCACCCACCTGGTTTCACCTGTCACCTGACAGCTTGTAGTCCTTTCTCTCCCCCACCTTCTTACTCTGGCATCTTCCCCCTTCCCTTCAACCCGAAACGCCAACTCTTTACTCATTGCCATCGGTGCTGCCTGACCTGCTGAGCTCTTCCAGCATTTTGTGTGTGTGCTCTGGGTTTCCAGCACCTGCAGAATCCCGTGTGTTCACCATTTTGCTTTGTGCTTTTGGTAATTTAGAAACTCACCGGCAGACGTCTCTGTCCTCTTGCTGGGTGACCTGTACTACACTCGGTTAACGCTGTGTGGCCGTAAAGATTTGGTTTCACAGGACACGATGCTCGATCTGTACAAGGGACTACAGCCAAATCTTTCATCCAGCATTTCCAAGGTAACTTAAAACTTTTACCCTGGAGTTTCAATATTTCTGTGCTTTGTTGATTCACTAGAGTGCTTCTCGGTAGAAATATTGTGCCCAGTGAGTAGTGTCAGATCTGGTGATATTGCAATCACCAGGTTCTTATTAGGAGTCCAGGAATGAGTTGAAGACTTGTTGTTTTACAATCGTTTATTTAAAGTTGAAAACAAAAATACAGGAACAGAACACAGGAAACTAAAGGAAAGAATGTAAGGAAAAGACAAATGCAAGAAAGTAAGAACAAAGACAAGTTGGAAATTTTTGCTGGAACAGACACTTTTATACTGATAGGTAAATTCCTGAGATAAGCTAAGGGCCTATGAAAAGACACACAGGCAGTGTGTGTCCAATGAAAAATGAAAGGTGATAAAACTGTTAAGGAACTGTTATTTTAACGTAAACAACAGGAATTCTGCAGATGCTGGAAATTCAAGCAACATACATCAAAGTTGCTGGTGAACGCAGCAGGCCAAGCAGCATCTCTAGGAAGAGGCGCAGTCGACGTTTCAGGCCGAGACCCTTCGTTAGTCCTGACGAAGGGTCTCGGCCTGAAACGTCGACTGCGCCTCTTCCTAGAGATGCTGCTTGGCCTGCTGCGTTCACCAGCAACTTTGATGTATGTTGCAAGGAACTGTTATATTGCTTTACCACCAGTAGATGGAGTCTAACACCACGTATTGTGAAAAATACAAGTTAAAAATACATATTATCTGTTTGTAAAACTACTTTTTCAGTCTTGCTGAAAACCAACTAATTTTACTAATACCTTATTAAAAGTATAAAAACAACCAATTCCAATACTTGTATACCTTTTATTCTGCATCCGTGAAGTGACGCTAAGCACAGGAGTGTCTGGTGGTCCTGGTGTGGTTGCTACATAGCCTCCTCACAACAGTCCATGAGCAGGGTGGGAGGCATCCTTCACGATGTTACTAGCCCTTTTCCAGCACTGTTCTGTCTATTTGTTCAAGACTGACATTGATACATTTTTGAATAAAATACAGAACATGGACAGTACGAACAGTATGGGCTGTCTAAGGAAGTGGAAAAATGTAAACCCTGCAGACGCTGAAAATCTAAAACAAAAACAAAATCTGAAAAAAGTCTCAGCAGTTCAGGCATCTGTGGAGAGAGAGGGACAGGTAATATTTCTCTCTCCATAGATGCTGCCCGACCTGAGTTTTATCAAATTTTCTGTTTTTGTTTCAGATTTTCAGTATCTGCAGGTTTTTTTAAAAATTCCTTTCCTTAGACAACTCATACTATGCTGTTCTAATGTTTTATTCAATAAAGTATTGCTGTAAACTCTGATAACTTGCACTAAACAGTTCAAGTTCTTAGACCACCTACAAGAATCTTTTTGATTTGTATTGGAACAAACTTTTCAAATCCTACTGGGCATTCCTGCCCACTTAGGCGCATATAGCATGTGTCCCACCATGTGCCTGCTGTCATTTCAGATGTCTTACCTTTGACTCTGTGTAGGTCCGGCTCTTGACGCTAAGGATTCTGAATCATTTTGAAGTGAAAATGCCCGGTAGGATAGAGGTAAGTGATTCACTGGATTTTGTTCCTGTTATTCCGATGAGAGTTACAAGTGATGTGGTGGAACAGTGCTAACTCGCTGCCTGTGTATTCTGAGATCACACCTGTGGGATTTATTAAGTAAATCTGGTAAAGCAGAGCCCTTGGCATTGTCAGTGATCCTTCCCATCCGTCCACAATCTCTTTCACCCCCTGCTATCAGGCGGGAGGTACCGTAGCAATAGGACAAGAACTGTTAGGATGGGAAACAGCCCCTTCCCCCAGGCTGTGAGGCTACTGAACTCCCTGACACCACCCAGGTCTCATCACGTATGAAGTGTCAGTAGCATTACAATGTTTACTTTTTAACTTGTGTTGTAAATGTGGTAATATTACACTGTCTGTTGTGTGTGAGTTATATGTACTGTGTTTGTACCTTGGTCTGGAGGAATGTTATCTTGTTTGGTGGTATACATGTGTACGGTTGAATGACAGTAAACTTGAACTTGAAAAGAAGGATGGTATTCTTAACTATAAAACCAGGGGATTGTCAAACTCAGAATATTGTCACTTGCACAAATAGTGTGCCAGGTGTGAAGGATACCTACTTGTAGCAGCATCACTGCCATATTGCATCAGATGAGCAATGCTCACAAAAAAATCAACAACTCTTACAATAGGGAATGCAGTTAGAAAGAACAAAGTCCGTTTTAGTGCAAAGTGATCGTAGTGTTGCTAAGCTCTAGTGATCAGGCCTGTGCTGGTTGGTTCAAGAGCTGAATGGTAGCTGTTCCTGAACGCAGTGGTGTGGGACTTCAGGCTTCTGTACCTCCTGCCTGATGGGAGCTGTGAGAAGATGGCACAGCCAGATGGTGGGGATCTTTAATGAGAGATATTGCCTCCCTGAGGCAGCACCTTCTGTAGATACGAGCTAAAGTGGGGAGGAACGGGCAGATTCCATTACTGAGCTTCTTGTGTTCCTGCACATTCAAATTTCCATACCAGACCACGATGCAACCAGTAAGGATACTTTCAACGATCCATCTGTGAAGAGTGTTTGGTGACAAGCTGAACCTCCTAAGGTAGAGATGTTGGTGTGTTTTCCTTGAGATTATAACTAGGTGCGTGACCCAGGGCAGGTCATCCGATTCAGGATTGCTTAATGTCATTTCCAGTACAAAATTATTTCTATTCTTGATCTGATGCAGCACAAAAAACACAATAAGATAAAGAACACAATAAATGAAAAAGAAATAAAGATAAGATAGCTTATATACATATGTAGATTTTAACCAATTTCCCCCGGGATCGTTAAAGTATGACTATGGCTATGACTAGATTATATACTCATAAAGTGACACTAGGTACAGGAGTGTCTGTACCTAAGGTGAGTGACTGGAAATGGGAAAGTAGTGGTGGTTGGGGGTGTGGAGGGGTGGGTTTGTGGGTGGAGGTGTTGATCAGCCTCACTGCTTGGGGACAGTAACTGTCTTTGAGTCTGGTTGTGATATAAATTTAAAGCTGCTGACTCGCCACTGAGCTGTGTGAATGAACTGCTGCAGACATTACGTAAGTGCCAAGGTTGGGGAAGGGACATGAAGCAGAACTCAGAAAAGTGTTAAGGAGCTGGGCTTCTGCAGGTGTGGAGATCAGTGCAACTGTGAGGGGCAGATCCGATCCTCTGAGTCCTGTCTGAACCCATCTGAGATCACACTACGGTGAAACGCTGCAGGAGCAGCGGGACTTGTGGCTCGGCACGGTAGCATGGAGCTATTGCAGCGCCAGTGACCTGGGTTCGATTCCCACCGCCGTTTATAAAGAGTTTGTACGTTCCCCCTGTGACCACGTGGCTTTCCTCCGGGTGCTCCGGGTTCCTCCTCTTCCCAAAGACGTACGGGTTAGGAAGTAGTTGGTCACGTGAGTGTAATTGGGTGGCGTGGGTTTTAAGGCCTGTTACCGTGCTGCATCTCTAAATAAAATATTAATAAAAATTGTTTACACTAAAGTTGTTCCTGATCGGAAATGTACAAAGGAGAACAGCTGATAGTCACACAGCACAGAATGGGCCTCTATAGACCACCAGATCTATTCCCACCTTTATGCTGGTCCACACTAACCCTATTTACTCACACTAAGACCACATCACAGCCTCTTAAATATAGTGATTGCATCTCCTGTTCAACGGGTTCAATATCTGTGTGTGTGTGTGTGTGTGTGTGTGTGTGTGTGTGTGTGTGTGTGTGTGTGTACACGTGGACGTATGTATACTGGGGGAGGTGTGTGGAAGAAGACACTCAGATTGCCTTTAAAACTCCCTTCCTCTCACCTGATAGTATTTATTCTATCCATGCATCTCTTAATCTTCATCTGGTCATCCCTTGTCCTTCTTCACTTCAGGGAAAGCACGCCTGGCCTTATCCAGCCTCCCCCATAAATCATGGTGAATCCTCTGCCCTTCCTGCAGCGTGATCACTGACCAGAACTCCATGCTGTATTTTGGCACGTTTTATTTGTGAGTAACTCCATTGGAGTGAAATGTCTGTGCTTCTATTTGTTCAGGATGATGGTGGAGATCGCCAGCCTGTTTTCTCCACCCTACTCCAAGCCGAACTGGTCCCTGCAACCGTTCACGATTACAGAGAGAAGTTGTTGCACCTGAATAAGTTGCGGCACGATCTGGTCCAGCTCTCTATACCTGATGGGCCGTATCACGAGGTAGGCGGTGGGCTGGTTCCTGTGTGATCCCGAATCGGTACGCGAGAGAAAGGGGTGGTCAGCTAAGCAGAAAGTTACCAGCGGTAACGGGCTGGTAATCACAAGATGCTGGATATCTTGAGCAACACGCACAATGCTGGAGGATCTCAGCAAGTCAGGCAGCATCTATGTGAGAGAATAAGCAGTTGATGTTTTGAACCGAAATCCTTCAGACCCTGATGAAGGATCTTGGTCCAAAACGTTGACTGTTTATTCCCCTCCATAGATGCTGCCTGTCTTGTAAGCTGATATTATTTTAAAAGTTCATAGTAAATTTATGATCAAATGAGTGACATAGTAATATATATGTAATTTGGGAATGAATTTACTTTGAACTTTAATATAGTTTTCTCCCTTGGTTACTGAATGATGGTTCCAATTAGAGACGTGTGATAATCATACTGACTTTAAGCTGCACATAGATTGAATTTTGAGCAGATGGGGCTCGTTAGCTCATCTCGGAGAAGGAAAACTGATCTCGAGCTACCGCTAACTCTGATCTCAAAACTCCACTGCTTTGCAGCTATACCCGCTCGTAGGGAAGGCTTTGGGAGTAAACCCCAGGGGAAAATCCAGAACTGGAGTCCCTATGCTGAGTTCAACCCTGACTGGCAACTCCCGTGACACTGCTGTTGCAAACCTGTATTGGTCTCTGCTGTTGCTTTGAATTCATCTGCTGCATGGGGAAGGGGGACCTGCTGCATGGGGAAGGGGAGCCTGCTGCATGGGGAAGTGGGGCCTGCTGCATGGGGAAGGGGGGCCTGCTGCATGGGGAAGGGGAGCCTGCTGCATGGAGAAGGGGAGCCTGCTGCATGGGGAAGGGGGGCCTGCTGCATGGAGAAGGGGGGCCTGCTGCATGGAGAAGGGGGGCCTGCTGCATGGAGAAGGGGGGCCTGCTGCATGGAGAAGGGGGGCCTGCTGCATGGAGAAGGGGAGCCTGCTGCATGGAGAAGGGAGGCCTGCTGCATGGGGAAGGGGAGCCTGCTGCATGGAGAAGGGAGGCCTGCTGCATGGAGAAGGGGGGCCTGCTGCATGGGGAAGGGGGGCCTGCTGCATGGGGAAGGGGGGCCTGCTGCATGGGGAAGGGGAGCCTGCTGCATGGAGAAGGGGGGCCTGCTGCATGGAGAAGGGGGGCCTGCTGCATGGGGAAGGGGGGCCTGCTGCATGGGGAAGGGGGGCTTGCTGCATGGGGAAGGGGGGCCTGCTGCATGGGGAAGGGGGGCCTGCTGCATGGAGAAGGGGGGCCTGCTGCATGGGGAAGGGGAGCCTGCTGCATGGGGAAGGGGGGCCTGCTGCATGGAGAAGGGGGGCCTGCTGCATGGGGAAGGGGGGCCTGCTGCATGGGGAAGGGGGGCCTGCTGCATGGGGAAGGGGGGCCTGCTGCATGGGGAAGGGGGACCTGCTGCATGGAGAAGGGGGGCCTGCTGCATGGGGAAGGGGAGCCTGCTGCATGGAGAAGGGGGGCCTGCTGCATGGGGAAGGGGAGCCTGCTGCATGGAGAAGGGGGGCCTGCTGCATGGGGAAGGGGGGCCTGCTGCATGGAGAAGGGGGGCCTGCTGCATGGGGAAGGGGGGCCTGCTGCATGGAGAAGGGGGGCCTGCTGCATGGGGAAGGGGAGCCTGCTGCATGGAGAAGGGGGAGCCTGCTGCATGGGGAAGGGGGGGCCTGCTGCATGGGGAAGGGGGGCCTGCTGCATGGGCAACGCTTGCTCTCCATGTTGTGCTGTCATGGCTCGCGCATACATGGGCAGCTCGGACAGAGTGTCCATTATTGACCCGACCAATGTAGGGCTGCACAGATCCAGTTAACTGAATTACGAACAATGACAAGGAGGATGTATATGCAAGGTGGTTTTCCTGTGCCAGTAACCAACTAAAGAGCAGACAATCTTGACCAACACTTACAAAATGCTGGAGGAACTCGGCCCATCAGGCCATCAGGCAGCATCTTCGGAGGGGAATCATTTTGGGCCAAGACCCTTCTTATTCATTGTATGTTAATGATCTTGATGAGGAAATTATATTTAATTACCTCCCTGGTGGTCAATAGCAGAAGGCTAGCTAGGAAGCTGAGCTCGAAGTAAGGTCGAACTTCCAGCATCTTCAGCTTTTTGATTTACAGATAGTTTATCACTTTTGTTGATCGTGGGATTGGTTGATGTGCGGTGTACAGTGTTAATGGCTGATTGATTACAGACTGCTCTGTTCATTTTCCCAGGTTCCTCTACAGTACCTGATTGGAATGCTGTATTTAAACTTCAGCCCACTGTGGGATCCTGTGTTGGAGCTCATTACGTAAGTGTGGCATCAGCTAGGATGTGTGGAGCTGGAGGAAGCTTGTTAATCAGCAGAATAAAGCAGAACAGAAGTCAACGTCAAGGGTTACATGTTTAGTAAAGACAATAATTATGTCCAATCAGAACAATAAGATAAAGGTCAAGTTTACTGTCATCTAACTATACATATATACAACCAAAAGAACCAATATTCCTCCGGACCACAAAACACATCATATACAGCACATAAACCAAAATATTACCATAAAGAAGTTAATAAAATATAATTCAATAATACGTGTTGTGGGCTGCACAAGTACATAGAATTCGGAGAAAATAATATTTTTCAGTTAAAAATAGAGTGAAATTGATTTGAAAGTTGGTGTATTTTTGTTGCCGTTCTGTTTTAGCCAATCACAGTGAGGCAGTTAGGGGAGCTGTTGCCTCTCAGTTACAATGACCCGGGTTCAGTCCTGATCGCCCGTGCTGTCTGTGAATCACATTCGTTTGCTCTGGTTTTCCCCCACATCCCAAAAAAAATTAGAACCTTACAGCACAGTACAGTCCCTTCAGCCCACAAAGTTGTGCCAACCTTTTAACTACTGTAAAATCAATCTATACCTTCCCTCCCACATAACCCTCCATTTTTCTATCATACATCTACCTGTCTAAGAGTCTCTTACATATCCCTAATGTATCTGCCTCTACCACCACTCCTGGCAGGGTGTTCCACACATCCACCACTCAAATTGAAAATAACTTTATTATCAAAGTACATTAATGTCATCCTGAGATTCATTTTCCTGTGGGTATTCACAGTAAATACAAAAAAGCATGTTAGGATCAATGAAAAACTACACACAAAGACAGCCAAACAACCAAAGTGTAAAAGACAACAACTTATGCAAATAGAAAAATAAAAACAAAACAATAAATAAAGAAATAATATCAAGGACATGGGTTTCATAGTCCTAGAAAGTGAGTCTATAGGTTGTAGATTGAGTTCAGTGTTGGGGTGAGTGAAGTTATCTATACTAGTTGAGCAGCCAAATGGTTGAAGGGTACCTATTCCTGAATTTGGTGATGTTGCACCTAAAGCTCCTGTACTTTCTTCTTGATGGCAACAGCGAGGAGAGACCATGACTGGTTGGTGGAGGCCCTTGATGATGGTTGCTGCTTTCCTGTGACGGCACTCCTTGTAGATGTGCTCAGTGATTGGGAGTGCTCTACCTGTGATAGACTGGGCTGTATCCACTACTAGGACAAACTTCTAAGATCATAGAGGCACTGCTGTGTCTTCTTTGTGATGGTACTTGTGTGGGTATGTCAGATGTAGGTCTTTTTACACTCCCTACCATCCATCGGGGACATTTATCAGGAGTGCTGCATAGGCAGGGCCCTTAGTATTATTAAAGATCCCACCCATCCATCCAGCGTCCTCTTTAACTTTCTAACATCAAGCAGGAGACTACGGTGCTTAAAAACAAGAATAGTCAGGATGAAAAACAGGTTCTTCCCCCAGGCTATTCTTCAGAACTCCCTGTCGCATTGTATTCGAAGTGTCACTAGTTAGTCTGTTCCGTACCTTACAATGTTTAATACTGAGGCACTTTGTTATTGATGTGTGATTCATCTGTAGATGTTATTCTTACCTTCATAAGTTATCATGTGTTATGTGCTTTATACCCGGGTTTGGAGAAACGTTGTCTCGTTTCAATATACAGTACATTATGTGGTTATATATTTTGTACACATGTATATAGTTAAATGATAATAAACTTGATACATAACAATAAACTTGACTTGAAAACACAATATAATCTGCAGATGCTGGGGTCAAAGCAACACCCACAACATGCTGGAGGAACTCAGCAGGTCGGGCAGCATCGTGGAAAAGGTCAGTCGACGTTTCGGGCCGGAACCTGATGAAGAGTCCTAACGAAGGGTTTTGGCCCGAAGCGTCGACCGATCTTTTCATTGGATGCTGCCTGACCTGCTGAAACTTGACTTGGCTCTGTCAAAAACCCTACCTCTGAAATCCTCCCTTATACTTTCCTCCAATCACCCTCACATTATGCCCGTTCGACCTAGCCACTTCCCTCGTTGGAAAGAGAGTCTCAGGATGCTCACTCTCTATGTCTCTTATCATCGTGTACACCTCTTCTCAAGTCACCTCTCATCCTTCTCTTCAAAGGGAAAAGCCCTAGCTCACTCAACCTGTCCTCTTAAGACATGTTCTCTAATCTAGACAGCATCCTGTCAAATCTCCCCTGCAATCTCTTCAAAGCTTCCGCATCTTCCTTTAGTGAGGCATCCAGAATGAGCACAATACTTCAAGTGTGGTCTAACCAGAGTTTTATAGAGTTGTAACATTACTTCGCGGCTCTTGTACTCAGTCCTCCAACTAGTGAAGGCCAACACACCAGGTGTCCTTGCAGGCTGGTAGGTTAGTTATCCACTGAAGGTTGTCCTTAGTTTCTAGATGACAGGTTGAGTTGGAGG
Source organism: Mobula hypostoma (assembly GCF_963921235.1). NCBI lineage: Eukaryota > Metazoa > Chordata > Chondrichthyes > Myliobatiformes > Myliobatidae > Mobula > Mobula hypostoma. The sequence goes on along the minus strand of NC_086105.1, from coordinate 3,019,033 downwards.
GAAATTGCAGGGAATGTGGGGAGAATGAACTGGGTTAGGGAAGACTGGTGTGGAAATGGGTGCTTGCTGGTCAGTGTGGATGGTGAGCAGAAGGGCCTGTGTCTGTGGTGTATCTGAGTCTGTTTCGTGAATGTTTAACAACTGCTTTAGTGTCATAATTGAAAATAACACCAGGAACTTGCATTTATGCAGCATGTTTATCACAGCAGAGCAAACTACTATTTTGGAAGTGAGAACTACAATATGGGGTGATTGGAGACTTTGGGACAATGGTTTTAGAAGCTTCAAAATACCAAGGAGAGAAAGATGTTGAGAACGTCAATAACTTACATTTATGCAGCTTGTTTCGCACAGCAGAAGATCCCACTGTGTTGCATTGAAAGGTGAACAAAGATTTGAAATCAGAGCAGAGGGAAAGGTTAGGAGGTCTGTTAATTTTGGAGTAGGAGTTGGGTGGTTGTGACCTGAAACATGGTCAAAGAAGAAAGATTTAGCAAGTGATGAAAGAGTTTAAATACAAAGAGATTCTGTAGATGCTGGAAATCCAGAGTAACACACAAAACGCTGGAAGATCTCAGCAGGCCAGGCAGCATGGAGAGGAATAAAGAGTCAAAGTTTCAAGCTGAGACCCTTCATCAGGACTGGAAAAGAAGGGGGAGGAAGGCAGAGTAAGGTGTTGGGGTGAGGGGGAAGAGTACAAGTTGATAGGTGAGACCAGCTGAGGGGGAAGTGTGTGGGGAGGAGGGATGGAGTAAGAAGCTGTGAGGGGATAGGTAGGAGAGGTAAAGGGCCGAGGAAGAAGGAATCACCAAGGAACAAATGGTTCAGGTAGAGACACTGAGTGTTTGGTTATGTTTACATTCTGATGATAATGTAAATCACTGTAAATGTTTAGATATTTTGTGCTGTTTCCTTGCAGTTCTCATGCATACGGAATGGAAAATAAGACCTTCTGGCGTATTTACTGTGAACACCTGGATCGGGCAGCTGCTCTTGCTGGTAAGCAAAATGTTCCAGGTTTTTCAGTTGTTTGTGGCATTTGGAATTTTGCACAAGATTGGCTCAGGCAACAGGGGTTGATGGAGTTTCGCAAGGCCACAACACTTCTTATATTGCTCTTCCTTTGAAATACCTTTAAAATTTAGGGGAAATCCCTTTGTATCTTGCATCTTTGAAGTCTGGAGATTAGAGATTTAGAGATTGGCTTTATTTTATAGAACATAGAACATAGAATAGTACAGCACAGTACAGGCCCTTCGGCCCACAATGTTGGGCCGACCCTCAAACCCTGCCTCCCATATAACCCCCCACCTTAAATTCCTCCATATATCTGTCTAGTAGTCTCTTAAACTTCACTAGTGTATCTGCGTCCACCACTGACTCAGGCAGTGCATTCCACGCACCAACCACTCTCTGAGTAAAAAACCTTCCTCTAATATCCCCCTTGAACTTCCCACCCCTTACCTTAAAGCCATGTCCTCTTGTATTGAGCAGTGGTGCATACACATTGAAATATGGAAACATACAGTGAAATGTGTGGCTTTTGTCAACGAGCAACACTCCAAGGATTGTGCTGGGGGTAGTCCACAAATATTGCCACGCTTCCAGCACCAACATAGCATGCCCACAACTCTAACCGTACGTTTTTGGAATGTGGGCGGAAACTGGAATACCCAGAGGAAATCCACATGGAGAACATACAGACTCCCTACAGCTGTGGGAATTGAACCCTGATCAGTGATCACTGGTGTTCTAAGGCATAACGCTAGCCACTACATTGCCATCTGTGTCTGTGTGATATTGAGTTGTTCACCCCACCTCGTCCGAGGACAATTATATTGGCAATGGGAATACCTGCCTTTGTGAGCCATACGTAGAATGTAAAAGCAAATATAAGGGTACACAATTTATAAAGCATTGGTTAGATCACAACTAGAGTACTGTGTGGACCCTAGTACAGCAAGGATATGATAATACTGGACAGGCTGCAGGGGAGATATGCCAGGGTGGTGCGTTTCACTGGACACAGTGCAGAGGAGATATGCCAGGGTGGTGTGTTTCACTGGACACAGTGCAGAGGAGATATGCCAGGGTGGTGTGTTTCACTGGACACAGTGCAGAGGAGCTATGCCAGGGTGGTGCGTTTCACTGGACACAGTGCAGAGGAGCTATGCCAGGGTGGTGTGTTTCACTGGACACAGTGCAGAGGAGATATGCCAGGGTGGTGTGTTTCACTGGACACAGTGCAGAGGAGATATGCCAGGGTGGTGTGTTTCACTGGACACAGTGCAGAGGAGATATGACAGGGTGGTGCATATCACCGGACACAGTGCAGAGGAGATATGCCAGGGTGGTGCGTTTCAGTTATGAGGAGAGGCTGGTTAGGCTGGGTATATTGTCCTGGAACAAAGGAGGCTAAGGCGTCTAATATAGGAGGGCATGGATTTGAATTTTTAATTTCACATATGTTCTTCTAAATATTGGTTGAATTTTTATGTATTTTCATTCTTTAGGTGAGTTCAAGAGCCACAAGAAAATGTAGCTCCATAAAGTATTGGTTGGACCCCAGTACTGGTCACCTCATTACAGGAAGAACGTGGAAGCTTTAGAGAGGGTGCTGAAGAGATTTACCAGGATGCTGCTTGGATTAGAGAGCAGGTTTTATGAGGTTAGGTTGAGTGAGCTAGGGATTTTCTCTCTTTAATGAAGGAGGATGAGAGTTGACTTGATCGAGATGTACAAGATGATAACATCATAAGACATAGCCTAATTTATCATCATGGCTAATTTATTATCCTCTCCACCCCATTCTCCTGCCTTCTCTCCAGAACCTTTGACGACCTCCACTTTAAATATACCCAATGGCCAACTGTGCCAATGAATTCCACAGATTCACTACCCTCTGGCTAAAGCAATAAGAGGCATGGATCAAGTGGAGAGCCAGTCTTTTCCCAGGGCACAAATGGTTAATATGAGCGGAATTAACTTTAGAGTGTTGGTGGGGGGTAGTGTAGAGGGATGTCAGAGGTAGGTTTTTACTCAGAATAGTGGGTGCATGGAATGCACTGCCAGGGGTGGTGGGAGAGGCAGATACATTAGGTACATGTAAAACACTCTTAGATAGGCACATGGATGATAGAAAAATGGAGAGCGATGTAGGAGGGAAGGAGGGGGGACTTCCGGTAGCGCTCATGGAGTGAAGTCGCGTTCTTGACTCGCTCCATTACCTCTGAGTTTTTTTTCTCTATGGTCAGCTATACTTTAATTAACCATTAAGGCATCAACTCTTACAATACTTTGAATTAAACTGAAATCTCCGACAACTGGATGGAACTTAGATCTGCTATGTCTAAGAACGAGAAAGACGGCAAGGATGGTAAACCTCCGGTTAAACCAAAAGCTACGGATCTCCCCCCGACTGAATCACCGGTGACTTTGAAAGCGATATCGGAGTTAATTCAGAGGGAAATTTCAACCTCTGTTAGGGAGATGATTCGTACGGAAATTGCAGGACCTGTTAAAGACCTGATTCATACGGAAATCTCAACTAATTTCCAGAAAATTGCCGATTTAATTGATAAGATGCAAACATGTATTGCGGAACATCAGTCGGCTATATCTGATCTTTAAAAATTCGTGCAACAAAGTGAGCTTAAGATGGGGAAAATCGAAGAAACAATTAACGTTATGAAGAAGAAACTGGACTTTTTGACTTTTAAAAACTCTGACTTGGAATCTAGAATGCGACGGCAGAATTTACGAATGATCGGCGTGAGGGAAGCCGTGGAAGCCAACAATCCCATGAAATATTTCTCTCAACTTTTAAAAGATGCATTCCCTACTGTATTTCCTGACCAACCACCGCTACTGTTTCGTGTTCACAGAATCCCATCATACTCGTCTAGGTCAGATAGACCTAGGCATGTTATTTTACGTTTTCATTATTTTCAAGACAAGGAGAGACTGTTTCGATTCGCTCGATCTAAAGGTTTCATTGATTTTTCGGATCTTAAGTTCCGATTCGTGGAAGATTTCAGTAAACCAATCTGGGACCAACGGGTCCGTTACAGATCCGTGATGTCGGAATTCTATAAGATGGATTTAAGACCAGCGCTGCTGTACCCTGCACGTCTAAGGATTCGCATGTTAGATGGAGCCCTTCGTTTTTTTGATTCTCCATCGGATGCCCAGAGTTATCTGGATCAACTTTCATCTTCAACATCTTAATTGCCTTTTTTTAATTATCTCCGTTGATCGGAGGCTGTGAATTGGTTGGTTTTAACTTTTCTGTGCCCTATTTGGGCAGAAAAGTTTACTTTTGATTTCTTAATATGGCTGCTAAACTTTCTTTTTAACTGCGTCATTTCTTTCTTTTCCCAGGGGATTCTGGGTGGTTACTTCCCTTTTGTCATCTTACGTATTTCCTGTGCGGCCTTAAATTTTGTAGTTTTTTTTAAATTTTATTCTGTTTTGCTTTTTATAATCACTTTATGTTAATAATCCTATTTTTTTTGTTGCTGTGTCTATTCATGAGTTTGAGGTTTATTGTGGTTTTTTTTAATATATATTTTCCGGCTTTTGTTCTGTTCTGTATGTATCTTAATTGAGTTAACTTTTTTTAACTTATTTTTTTACTGTTTTACAATTAGCTGATCTTTTTCATATTTATACCTTTTTTTTAGGGAGCGTATACCGGAAGTCATGGGGGTAGTTTTAGCGCTTGCTTCTTTCTGGCGGGTCTGCTTTAGATTTTGCCTTGGGGTCTTGGGGTGGTGGGTGGTGGGAGGGGCTTCATGTTTTAGTTTGTTTCTCTTTGGGCTATATACATTATTGAAGTACTGGTTGCGTCCTTTTCCCCGGTATCTTTTGTATGTTCTGTTTCCTCTCCGGGTTTGTGGGTCGCGCCTATTGTCAATCCTCCTTGTTGTGGGTTGACTTTAGGATTTATGGAGTCTATTATTAATTTTGTCTCCTGGAATACTAATGGTCTTAATCATCCTATTAAAAGGAAAAAAGTTTTTAAAGTGTTCCGGAGACTTAAAGCACAAATTTTATTTTTACAAGAGACCCATGTACGGAGGGGGGACAGACTACGTTTTTTCAAATTCTGGAAGGAACAACAATTTCATTCGAACTCTAATGCTAAGATTCGAGGCGTCTCTATTTTTATAGATTCCTCAGTTACTTTTATACAACAGGATATTATCTCTGATCCGAATGGTAGATTTTTATTGGTTAGTGGTTTACTATTTAATAAAAAAGTAGTTTTGGTTAATGTTTATGCTCCTAATATGGATTGTCCGGAATTTTATAAATCATTGTTTGATCAGTTTCCGAATTTGAACGAGTTTTCATTGATTTGGGGCGGAGATCTTAATACCTGTTTATCTCCAGCTTTGGACCGTTCGGCTCCTTTACGGACTTTACCTAATAAATCTGCAAATTTGATTAATTTTTTCCTTTCTGATTCTGGGTCGACGGACATTTGGCGTTTTCTGCATCCTCAGGAAAAAGATTTTTCCTTCTTTTCACATGTTCATCATTCCTATTCAAGAATTGATTATTTTTTCATTGATTCTCGTCTCATTCCTTCAGTGATTAAATGTGATTATGATTCTATAACCATTTCGGATCATGCTCCACTTAAGCTTTCTATTAAAATTATGGCCAATATACCAAACAATAGACAATGGCGTTTTAATTCGCTGTTGCTTCAGGACTCGGACTTTGTTAATTTTATGAATGAACAGATTGAGCTTTTTTTTACAATTAACTATACAGAAGATATTTCGGTTAACAGTCTTTGGGACACTTTTAAAGCCTATATTCGGGGTCAGATTATTTCGTATTCCGTTGCTTTGAGGAAGAAACAGAAGCAGGAGGAGATGGCAATTGTGGACAAGATTAAAGAAATTGATAAGAAATATGTTATGGCTCCTTCTGAGGAGCTATACAAACAAAGAACTGAACTTCAAATGGAACACAGTTTACTACTCTCGTCCTCGATTGTAAACCAATTAAAGAAAACAAGAAGTGATTTTTATGTTCACAGTGATAAAATTGGCAAGCTGCTGGCTAATCAATTGAAATCTAATTATGTTAAATCTCAAATCAATCAGATTTATAACCAAAATGATCGATTGATATTGGATCATGTGGGGATTAATCAAACCTTTTGTGATTTTTATTCTTCTTTATATCAATCAGAGTCTCCTCGAGATTCTAAATATATGAATGATTTTTTAGATAAGTTAGACTTCCCTCAGATTTCACGGGATATGTCTTCTTTATTAGATACTTCCATTACAATGGATGAGATTAAGAATGTTATTTTTTCTATGAATCTGGGGAAAGCTCCTGGCCCTGATGGATTTACCGTTGAATTTTATAAATGTTTTGCTTCTTTATTGATTCCTTGGCTCTATAAGGTTTTTGAGGCTTCTTTGAAACTTGGTAAACTTCCGGAATCTTTTAATAGAGCATCAATTTCTTTAATACTAAAGAAGGATAAAGACCCTGCTCAATGTGCATCTTATAGACCAATATCTTTATTAAATGTTGATTCTAAAGTTTTTTCTAAGTTATTAGCAAATAGACTAGAAAAAGTACTTCCTTCTATTATTTCGGAAGACCAAACGGGTTTTATTAAAGGTCGTTACTCTTTTTATAATATTCGTACATTGTTAAATATCGTTTATACTCCCTCACAAAATGTTCCTGAGTGTGTTATTTCTTTAGATGCCGAGAAAGCTTTTGATAGAGTAGAATGGCCTTATTTATTTAAGGTGCTTGAAATGTTTAATTTTAGCTTGAAATTTATATCCTGGATTAAACTGTTATATTATTCCCCTGTAGCCTCGGTTCGTACTAACTCTTTAAACTCACCTTTTTTTCCTCTCTTTCGTGGTACTCGACAAGGCTGTCCTCTTAGTCCCCTATTATTTGATATTGCATTAGAACCTCTTGCAATTGCTATTCGAGAATCTTCAAATATTACTGGGATAACTCGGGGATTAAAGTCCCATAAATTATCACTCTATGCTGATGATTTACTTTTATATATTTCTAATCCTGAGAGATCCATTCCTGCTGTTTTAGAGTTATTAGCACAATTTGGTCTTTTCTCAGGTTATAAATTAAATCTTAGTAAGAGTGAACTTTTTCCGATTAATAAACATCTTCCCTTATATTATAAATTTCCATTTAAATTGATTAATAATTACTTTTCATATCTTGGGATTAAAATTACTTGTAAACATAAAGATTTATTTAAGACTAACTTTTTACCATTAATAGACCATATTACTCAACTTTCATCTAAATGGTTTCCCTTATATTTAACTTTGATTGGTCGTATTAATGCAGTTAAGATGTTTTTTTTGCCAAAATTTTTATATGTGTTTCAGGCATTACCAATTTTCGTTCCTAAATCTTTTTTTGATAAAGTTGACTCTAAAATTTCTTCATTTATTTGGCAGAATAAGAATCCGAGACTGGGTAAAATACATTTACAGAAAGCTAAGAGAGATGGAGGTTTAGCATTACCTAATTTTAGATTTTATTATTGGGCTATTAATATTCGACATATGAAATTTTGGTTACTTGACCGGGACATACTATCTATTCCTAAATGGGTAGCATTGGAATTACAATCTGTTCAGGGTTATACACTTGGTTCTATTTTAGGTTCCTCTCTTCCTTTTGATTCGAAACGCCTTAAGCAGGTCTCTAACCCGATAGTTAAATATGCTTTGCGCATTTGGTTTCAATTCAGAAAATTTTTTGATCTTAATCAATTCGGGTTAGCGATGCCTATTTTAGGTAACATATTTTTTCCTCCCTCTTTTACGGATCGCGCTTTTCAAACTTGGAAGACTAAGGGTATTTTACGGTTTTTGGATTTATTTTTAGATGGTTCCCTTATGTCTTTTGAACAATTATCTAATAAATATAACTTATCAAGAATACATTTTTTTAGATATTTACAAGTTAGAAATTTCTTAAGTACTATACTTTCTTCCTTTCCAATGCTCCCTCCTATATATATTTTAGATTCGATAATTAACCTTAATCCATGTCAGAAAGGTGCATCGGCTATGATTTATAATATTATTATGAAACTTAGGAAAGCTCCATTTGATAAGATTAGGGTAGATTGGGAACAGGAATTGGGGCTTACCATTTCTGTGGATGATTGGGGGCAGATTTTACAATTAGTTAATACTTCCTCTATTTGTGCTAAACATTCCCTAATTCAATTTAAAGTGGTTCATAGAGCATATATGTCCAAAGATAAGTTAGCGCGTTTTTACTCGCATATTAATCCTTTCTGTGATAGATGTTCGGGGCAGATAGCCTCTTTAACTCATATGTTTTGGTCTTGCCCTACTTTGGAAACTTTTTGGAGAGATATTTTCAATATTATTTCTAAGGTATTAAATATAGATATCTCTCCTCACCCTATTACTGCTATCTTTGGACTACCTAAAATTTCTACTAATCTTTCCCCTTCAGCCCGTAGAATGATTGCATTTCTTACTTTAATGGCGAAAAGATGTATTTTACAACATTGGAAAGAGCTTAATGCTCCAACTACCTTTTTTTGGTTTTCTCAGACGATTTTATGTTTGAATTTGGAGAAAATTAGAAGTAACCTTTATGATTCTTCATTTAAATTTGAACAGATTTGGGGACCTTTTATTCGATATTTTCATTTAATGTAATATTTACCCTTCTTGTTTTTTTTTCACTGTTTTAATGGAGGTCGGGATTGAGGACGTGATTTTAAGTTTAACTCTGTTTGGTTTCAAGTTAGCCCATTGCTTTGCCTTGCTTTTAGTTAGTTGCACGGTGGGTTTTTTTTTGGGGGTTTTTTTTTCTTTTTTTCCATTGATATATATAAAATTTAGTAAACTATTATGTTATCTTGGTTTCTTATGCTTAAATTACATTGTAGTATTTTCTTTTTGGTATTGTTATCTTTTGGAATTTTATTATACTTTAACATTGTATTAATGTTTATATGGCTTACCTTTTTTGTATACTTACTCAATAAAAAGATTTAAAAAGAAAGAAAGAAAGGAGGGAAGGATTAGATTGATCTTAGGGTAGGTTAAATGTCGGCACAATATTGTGGGTCATAGGGCCTATACCGTGTTTCATGTTCTGAATGTAACTTATTTGCTTTCATTTAACATAAGCATGTTGCTTCTCTTTCTTTAAAGAGAAAGAATTAAAACGTGAATTGGAAGATGAGCGGAAGGCAAGTGTCACCCTAAACTCGGCGAGCATTGCGACTAGTCGTGTGAGAGGATTATACCAGAGTCAACTCCATTTGGCAACCAAACCCAGTGAGCGAACGGATCACACCAACTTCCGGTTCTTGCTGTGGAAAGCCATGTGCAGCTTTGCCGATAGGGTGGAACCTCGGTCAAAGGAGCTCTCGCCTTTACTCTTCAGATTCATTAAGTAAGTCAGCTTAAGGGTGAAAGGTTTGGTAAACGTGCTGCCATTGTGCTGGTTGGGTTATCCTTTAGTTCAAAGTAAATTGATTATCAAAGTAAAAATATGTCACCACATACAACCCTGTGATTCATTTTCTGTGGGCACTCACAGTAAATACAAAGAAACACAATAGAATGAATGAAAGACTGCACCCAACAAGACAGACAACAAATTTGTAGAAGACAACAAACTGTGCAAATACAGTACAAAAAGGAAAAAAATACAGAATAATAAATAACATCAAGAACATGAGATGGAGAGTTCTTGAAGGTGACTCCAAAGGCTCTGGGAACATTTCAGTGCTGAGGTGACTGAAATTGTCACCTCTGGTTGAAGAGCCTGATGGTTATACCCTGGTGGTGTGGGACTTGAGGCTCCTGATGGCAGCAGTGAGAAAGCTTTCCGTAAGAACCATGAGCACTCCGATTGTTTAGTGGTGGTGACGGTGTGAAGATAGAGTATGTTGGACTGTTAGTGGTCACTGGAGTAGTTTATCCAGGGGTTGAAAAGTCAGTCATGCATGGCAGGCCCTGAAACTGAGGTTGTCACGTTGTTGTACAACCCCGGTTCCTCTCCTACAGGGAAGGTACTCTGTGTCTGTCACCACATCTTAGAATCAGAATCAGGTTTATTGTCAACAGCATATGTCGTGAAATCTATTGCGGTACAATGCAATAGATAATAATAGAGAAAAAAAACATGAATTACAGGAAATATATAGATAGGTATAGATATTAAATAAATAACACAAAAATAGTAGTGAGGTAGTGTTCAAGGGTTCAATGTCCATTCAGAAATCAGATGGCAGAGGAGAAGAAGCTGTTCCTGAATCGCTGAGTGTGTGTCTTCAGGCTCCTTCCTCATGGTAACAATAAGAAGAGGGTATGTCCTGAGTGATGGGAGTCGCTAATGATGGATGCCTCCTTTTCGAGGCATCGCTGCTTATAATTTCAGCTTCACGCTGATTGATGTGTAATGAATAATAATCATATATAATTTGCCTATTGTAAAAGGGACAATGTAAAACTTAAAAGAGATTCTGCAGATGCTGCAAATCCAGAGTAACAGGCACATAATGCTGGAGGAACTCAGCAGGTCAGGCAGCATCCATGGAGAGGAGTAAACAGTCGACATTTTGGGCTGAGACCGTTCACCAGGACTGGAAAGGAAGGAATAAAAAGGTGAGGTGAGTGGAAGGAGGACAAGCAAGAAAGGGTTAGGTGAAGCCAGGTGGGCTGGGGATCAGTAAAACTTACATTTCTCCAGCATAATTGCATTCATCCAGGACAAGGAGAGTGGTAGGCAATTTGCAGGAAGGTGGCTGTGACCCCTATCAGTTTCAGTGATGCTGATTGAATTGGTTTATTATTGTCACATGTACCAAGGCATATTGGAAGCCCCTTTCCTTTCCATTCCTGAAGAAGGGTCTCGGCCTGAAATGTTGACTGTTTGTCTCCCTCCGTAGATGCTGCCTGACTCGCTGAGCTCCTCCAGCATTTTGTGAGTTAGTAAAAATGTACAGCATCTGCAGTATCTCTTGTGTTTTGTCTTGCATACTCTTCATATGGGTCAGATCATTACACAGTGCATTCAGGTAGAACAATGTGAAACAATAACAGAATGCAGAATAAAGTGTAGCAGCTACACAGAAAGTGTGGACAGTAAAGGGCAAGATCATGATGAGGTAATTATGGATCAAGAGTCCGTCTTATCAAACTACACTTAGTGGTCACTGTTGTGGTCTTCTGCTGCTGTAGCCCATCCACTTCAAGATTTGACATGTTGTACGTTCAGAGATGCTCTTCTGCACACCACTGTTGTAACATGTAGTTATCTGAGTTATTGTCTCCTTCCCGTCGGCTTGAACCAGTCTGGCCATTCTCCTCTGACCTCTCTCATTAACGAGGCATTTTCACCCACAGAACTGCTGCTCTGGATGTTTGCTTCTCACACCATTCTCTGTAAATTCTAAGATACTATTGTGAGTGAAAATCCCAGGAGATCAGCAGTTTCTGAGACACTCAAACCACCCCATCTGATACCAACCATCATTCCATGGTCAAAGTCACTTAGATGACATTTTCCCCCGTTCTGATGTTTCGTCTGAACAACAACTGAACCTCTTGACCATGTTTGCATGCTTTTCTGCATTGAGTTGCTGCCACAAGATCAGCTGATTAGATATTTTCATTGATGCGCAGGTGTCACAGGTGTAACAGTGGACACTGAGTGTAGTCCCACTGCTTACTGCACTGAGGAGTAAGTATTGAGCAGACTGAGTTCCTCCGTGGGTCGGGGTCAGCCGTGGACGTTGCATCCTAGCTGCCTACGTGTCGATATGCAAGCCAGGGCAGGATGATCTGCAGAGCAAACTGTTGGCCGTGCAGCTGGCTCTCCCTCCCCCTCACCACGCAGCTGATGAATCCAAACGAACATCAGAGATCGATACAGTTTGTCACCAGCAGCGTCGCAGGAGTTGTTCAGTCAGATTTCAACTCAATGTAAGACTCCCTTAGGGACTCCACTTCCAGATTTTTGCACAGGATTTACTCCCAAAGCCTTTCCCTTGAGTGGGTAGAGCCGCAAGGCAGTGGAGATTTGAGATCAGAGCTTTTCTTCTCAGTGAGCTGCCATCCACGGCTGACGAGCCCCATCTGCCTGAAGCAACCGGCTGTAAGGAGCCAGCTGCAGCCTTTGCCCCTTCTGTAAGTAGATACGGTTCCACTGGGTTCAGTAGTTTAACCACTTGTGAAGTGCAGGAGCTGGAGTTGGTTGTCAGAGACTGTTTGAGACGCATGCTATTGGGAGCATTTACTAGGTAGTGGGAGCTCATCCTCCCCCCCCCCCCCCGCCCCACTACCACCAGTTCTGTCACCCTGTCCCTGACCTTGACTCCCTGACAGAACAGCAGGGAGAATACCCCGGGTCAACTTCACCTAAAGGCACCGCCATTTGATGTTTTGTGTAAAAGGAGCTTCTTTGCCCCTGTCCCTCTGATGGACTGCCATCTTGGGACCGGTGCCCAAGTTTAAACGAGCACTCAGCTTAGCAGCTGTGTTACAGTGAGAGTGCCCACCACAGCATGGCTGGCATTTCATGTCAGCAACATTGCACACTGTGTCACTCATTGGAATTGGTTTATCATGTCACACATAATGAGAGACTGTGAAAAACTTGCCCATGTTTACTTAGTTATTGAGGTACATTGTGGAGCAGGCCCTTTTGAGCCGTGCTGCCCAGCAACCCCCCAATTTAACCGTAGCCTAATCGCAGGATAAATTACAATGACCAATTAACTTACTAACAGCTATGTCTCTGGACTGTGGGAGGAAACCGGAGCACCCAGAGGAAACCCATGTGGTTCACAGAGAGAACGTACCGGCTCCTTATAGAGGACATTGGAATTGAACTCCAGGCTCTGACACCCTGAACTGTAATAGCATTCAGCTATCTGCTATGCTGCCATAACACCCATATAGATCACTTTGTAAAACATTGCATTGAGGTAGTACAAGGGAAAATAATAAGAATGCAGAAACTGTTGACGTTTCAGGCTGAGATCCATCATCACGTGCTGAAGAAGTGTTTCTGCCTAAGACATTAACTGTTTATTCATTTCCTGACCTGCTGAATTTCTCCAGCATTTTCTGTGTGTTGCTCTGGATTTCCAACATCTGCAGACTCTCTTGTGTTTGAGAATGCAGAATATAGTATTACAGTTGCAGAGAAAGTGTAGTTCAGGTAGATGACAAGGTGAAAGGTCATAACGAGGTAGATTGTGAGGTCAAGAGTACGTCTTATGATAAATTGAAGTGCAGAGTTGAATTGCTGACCGTAAATTGGGCATTTCCCAGGGTGGAAGTGGCAAATACGAGGGGGCATAATTTTAATTTGATTGGAGGAAAGTATAGGGGGAGAGGCCTGAGGTAAATTTTTTACATGAAGAGTTGTGGATGCGTGGAATGCCCTGCCAGGGGTGGTGGTAGAGGCAGATACATTACGGACATTTAAGAGACTCTTAGGTAGGCACGTGGATTAAAGTAAAGTGGAGGGCTATGGGACAAGGAAGGGTTAGAGTAGGTTAAAAGGTCACAGAGTTGTAGTGCATTACAGCACAGAAACAGGCCCTTTGGCCCATATAGTCCTTGCCAAACTGTTATTCCCATCGGACTGCACCTGGGCCCTGGCCCTCCTCATCCCTCCCATACCTCTACCTATCGAAGCTTCTCTTCAGTGTTGCAATCATGTCAGACATGAAACACTAGCAGCTTTTGTCAACTAATTAGAAAGCATAAATCAGGTGTATGGAGAGAGGCCAGTGGAAAGGGATCACTGTTGCATATTGTTGGCCTGGACTTGATGGGCAGACTGGTCTCCAGTCTGTGAATTCTGTGAAATTCATGTGCACACACAAGGTGTTTTGGTAGTGATATCAGCAGCAATGGTACTTGTGCTAAGTAACACACACAAAATGCTGGAGGAACTTGGTGGTTTAGGCAGTATCTATAGAAATGAATAAACAGTCGACATTTTGGGCCGAGACCCTTCATCAGGACTGGACTTGGCCCTAAATGTTAACTTTCTATTCCGCTCCAGAGATGCTGCCTGACCTGCTGAGTTCCTCCAGCATTTTGTGTGTGTTCCTCCAGATTTCCAACATCTGTAGAACCTCATGAATATTTTTGCTAATTTTGTTTAATCACCAGAAATGCACCTGACTACATCTGGATTTTTTAGGTAGTCACATGCGGGTAATGATTAACTCACAGGGCATCAACATAGGAATGGAATTAGGCCATTCGGCCCATCGATCTAAGACAATAAACTTCAGAATCAAGTTTAATATCACTGGCAAGTGTCATAATAAAAAAAACCTATATAACAAGAAATATATATACTTAAGTAGTACAAAAAGAGAGGAAAAGGCAGTGAGGTAGTGTTTGGGGTTTATTGTCCATTCAGAAATTTGATGGTGGAGAGGAAGAAGCTGTTTCTGAAGTGTGTTTGGCTGTTCAGGGCTCTCCATCGGGACGAGTTCCTCCAGCTGGCCTCCTCCTTGGTGGTAGCAATGAGAAGAGGGCATGGCCTGGGTGATGGGGTCCTTAATGATGGATACCACCTTTCTGAGGCATCCCCTTTCGAAAGAGTCCTGGATGCTGGGGAGGCTGGTGCCCATGATGGAGCTGGCTGAGTTTTCAACCCGCTGCAGCTTTTTCTGATCCCTTCATTCCAGATGATGAACTTAAACTTGAGTTGGAAAGGCATTGATGTCAGACACCAGTAAATAACCTGTCCTCTCTCATTTAGCAACGAATATTATCCAGCGGATTTAATGGTAGCTCCCACTGAGGACATCAGAAAGAAGAAATGCACTGATGACAAGAGAGCAGTTATTGAGTCCGAAGACGGGGTCTTTGATGATGGCGAGGGGATAACGATACCTGCAGACCACAGGATTGCTGTGGAGAAAAAGCCCAGGAGAGCGGCTGTAAAGTAAGTACATTCAGTGGGACTCCCGTCCTCTGACACCAACTCTGCTGCTTGTCATATTCTTGTGTTTTTCAGAATTCGAATCGAGATTATTGTCACTGACATCTCACAGCTGCTCTCATCAATCCCAGGAGAAGAGCTTCACCATTTTAAAAAGTGTATTTTCACACCTCTTCATGTCCTTGCTCTTAGCTGTGGTTGTAGTCTTCAACTTCGGTTCTGGCCTCCCAATCATGGAACATGGGACAGTACAGCATAGGAACAAGCCTTTCAGCGCACCTTGTCTGTGCTAACCACAATACTAAATTAAACATCCCGTCTCTGCAAGCCGATAGGGTTGTTGAGAGGACGTATGGAGTGCTAGCCTTCATTAGTTGGAGGATTCAGTCTGAGAGCCGTGAGATAATGTTGCAGCTCTATAGAACTCTGGTCAGACCACATTTGGTGTATTGTGTTCATTTCTGATCACCTCATTATAGGAAGGATGTGGAAGCTTTAGAGAGGGTGCAGGGGAGATTTACCAGGATGCTGCCTGAATTAGATAGCATGTCTTAAGAGGATAGGTTAAGCAAGCTAGGGCTTTTCTCTTTGGAGTGAAGGAGGATTAGAGGTGAACAAGGTGATAAGAGGCATAGAGCAAGTTGACAACCAGAGGCTAATACGAGGGGCATAGTTTTAAAGTGATTGGAGGAAAGTATTGGGAGGATGCCAGAGGTAGGTTTTTTACACAGGGAGTGGTGGGTGTGTGGATTACGTTGCCAGGAATGCTGGTAGAGGCAGGCACATTAGGGACGTTTAAAAGACTCTTAAATAGACACTTGAATGGAAGAAAAATGGAGGGCTAAGTGGGAAAGAAGGGTTAGATTGATCTCAGAGTAGGTTAAAAGTTTGGCATCACATTGTGGGCTGAAGGGCCTGGACTGTGCTGTTCTTCTCTGCCTCCATCTCCACTTTAAGGAGTTCTTCGATACCGAGAGGTTTAGTGTCATTTATCTTGTTGATGTTAATCTTCTTGTGAAATGTCTCGGGGCATCATACACAAGTGCAGGTTGTTGTATTTAATTGTGTTTCTGTGAGCAGCTCTTTGCATTTCTGATGCAACTGCACTTTTGTCGCCATTTTGATGGCCTCAGCACATTCCAAAGCCCAAATAAATTATTTTTGAATTGCTATTTCATGGACTAGCAGAACAGCAAATTAGCATTCAAAGACAGTGAAATGAGCTTCAAGATTGTTTAATATGATTTCCTATACACAAGTGTAAAGGAGAATGAAATAATTGTTACTCCGTCACAAAAAAACAATAAGGTAAAGAAACAATAATAAAAAAATACAATAAATATGGATACGCAAGAAAGCTTATATGCCCAAATTGATTTTGTGTTCATAAAGTGACACTACACACAGGAATGTTTGTACATAAGGTGACCGACTGACAGAAAATGATAAAGTAGTGGTGGTTGGGGGTGTGGAGGGGTGCGTTAGTGGGTGGAGGTGTTGATCAGACTTGCTGCTTGGGGAAAGTAACTGTTCCTAGTCTGGTAGTCCTGGCATGGATGCTACGTAGCTTCCTCCCTGATGGGGGAAGGACAAACAGTCCATGAACAGGGTTCTGGGATCCTTCATGATGTTACTGGTGCTGGTGATGTGTTGGGCAGTTTTGACTACTTGTTACAGAGCCTTCATGTTCACCACAGTGCAGTGTCTGTACCAAGCCATTTGTCCCTCTGTGCCCATGCTGACCAAGTAAAGATTGGTTTTATTTGTCACATGTACATCAAAGCATGCAGTGAAATGCATTGTTTGAATCAGTGACTGACCCAGTCCGAGGATGACTTATTTGTTTTTTTATCTGGAGATATGGTGTGGATCAAGTCCTTCCAGCCCAGTGAGTCATAACACCCAGCAACCCACCCATTGAACCCTAGCCTAATTACAGGACAATTTACAATGACAAATTAACTTACTAACTGGTCCGTCTTTGGACTGAACACCCAGTGGAAACCCACAGCTTCATGGGGTGGATGTCCAACTGTTGGAGATGGTGTCAGTATTGTACTCTAAACTCCGATGCCCCGGGATGTCATACTAAGCACTACTCTACCGTGGCACCCCTCATCTCTGTGGGCAGCCTGCTATATTAATCCTGTTCGGGGCTAGAAACAGAGTTAAAATTCCTTGTCAATGAAAAGCACTTTTTCCAGAAGTGCTTTATATTTGTTTTAAATTTATTCCCTTGACTGAACTTTGGCGCTGTCTTCCTGCACTTCAAACACATGAGGTTTTGCCACTTGGGATGCTGCCGAAGACTTGCATGTCAGAATCAAATCACTGACGTATGATGTGAACTTTGTTTTACAGCAGCAGCGCAATGCAAACATAACAATCTTGTAGGGGTGGCAGACAGGCAGATACGTTCACGCCATTTATGAGACTCTTAGATAGGCACATGGATTAAAGAAAAATGGAGGGCTCTGTGGGAGGGTACACCCTTTCCAATTTAATGACATCCTTCTGATTGCAGACAATCAAAACTGAACGCAATACTCTTAGGTGCAGCCTCACCAGTGCCCTATACAACTACAACTTTTATACTGAGTGCCCTGACGGTGAAGGCCAGCATGTCATATGCCTTCTTCACCACCCTGTCCATCAGTGAGTTATCTACTTGTACTTCAAAGTTCCTCTGATCTATATATTGCCCAGGGCCATGCCAATCACTGTGAGTGTCCTGTTGAATTTATATGAAGTGATGCTGGTTTTAAACCCTACACATATTGTAGGCAGATTCTTATAAATTCCTTCAAATGAGTTACTGGTAACTCTGGAGACACTCATCATCCTTGTAGTTTTAGCGAGGAATAGTTTGAAATAATCCAAGCCAACTTTCTATGCACGCTTCTAATAAAGTCACGTGTAGTTTTGTTCATAGAATGTAGAACAATGTAGACCCTTCGCTGCACCCCTCCCCAACCTTGGCCTTGGATGCAGTGCCAACTTTTAACCTATTCCAAGATCAGTCTAACCTTTCCCTCCCATGTAGTCCTCATTTTTCTGTCATCCATGTTCCTTTCTAAGAGCTACTTAAATGCTCCTAATATATCTGCCTCTACCACCACCCGTTTCATGCACCCACCACTTTCGGTTTAACAAAAACTAACCTCTGACATGCTCCTATACTTCCCTCCAATCACCATAAAATAATCAGAATCAGGTTTAATTTTACCGGCATATTAGATTAGATTATGAGGACACAGAGTCCTCTTTTATTGTCATTTAGTAATGCATGCATTAAGAAATGATGCAATATTTTTCCAGAACGATATCACAGAAACACATGACAAATCAATTTAAAAACTGACAAAAACAACATAATTATAACATATAGTTACAACAGTGCAAAGCAATACTGTAATTTGATAAGAACAGACCATGGGCATGGTAAAAGTCTCAAAGTCTCTTGAAAGTCCCATCATCTCATGCAGACGGTGAACCACCAATGCCGCAAACTTGCCGATGCAGCATCCTGGAAGCATCCGACCACAGTCCGACTCCGTGTCTGTCCGAGAACTCTGAGCCTCCGACCAGCTCTCCAACACCGAGCATCGAGCACCATCTCTGCCGAGCGCTTCGACCACGGCCCCGGCAACAGGCAATAGGCAAAGCCGAGGATTTGGGGCCTTCCCCTCCGGAGATTCTCGATCGCACAGTAGCAGCGGCAGCGAAGCGGCATTTCAGAAGTTTCTCCAGGTGTTCCTCCGTGCTTCTCACGGCCGTCCCCATCAAATCAGGATTGTGCACGGCCCCCTAGTTAACACATATTGATATCATTGGGAACGGCGGCTCGCGCTGCCATCTTCTCCTCCTCCCTCCATATGTCGTGAAATTTGTTAACTTTACGACAGCAATACAATGACATATGTGATAAATAAATATACAGAAAAAAAATCTGAATTACAGTAGGAATATACATGTCCATTAAATAGTTCAGTTAAAATCAATATTAAAAAAAACAGAAATAAAAAAGTAGTGAGGTAGTGTTCATGGGTTCAATGTCCATTCGGAAGTCGGATGGCAGTGGGGAAGAAGCTGTTCCTGAATCATTGAGTGTGTGCCTTCAGGCTTCTGTCCCTAATGATGGACACCACCTTCCTAAGGCATCGTTCCTTGAAGATGTCTTGGATACTACAGAAGTTCGTACCCAAGATGGAGCTGACTAATTTTACAAGTCTCTGTAACTTGCTTCAATCTTGTGCAGTAGCCCCCACTCCCCCCCCCCCCCCGTACCAGGAAGAGATGCAGCTGGTCAGAATGGTCTTCTTGGTACTTTTGTAGAAGTTTCTGAGTGTTTTAGTTAACAAACCAAATCTCCTCAAACTCTAATGAAATATAACCGCTGTCTTGCCTTCTTTATAGCTGCATCAATATGCTGCGTCCAGGTTAGAACCTCAGAGATATTGACACCAGGCAACTTGAAATTGCTCACTCTCTTCACTTCCAATCCCTCTATGAGGAGTGGTTCTATTCCTTTGTCTTTCCCTTTCTGAAGTCCACAATCAGCTCTTTGATTTTGCTGAGGTTGAATGCAAGGTTGTTGCTGCGACATCACTCAGCTAACCTGTACAACTTGCTCCTGTATGCCCTTTGGTCAACATCTGAAATTCTGCCAGCAATGGTCAGAATCAGAATCAGGTTTATTATCGCCGGCATGTGATGTGAAATTTGTTAACTTAGCAGCAGCAGTTCAATGCAATATATAATCTAGCAGAGAGAGAGAAAAAAAATAAATTAAATAAAACATAATAAATAAACAAGTAAATCAATTATGTATATTGAATAGATTATTTAAAAATTTGCAAAAACAGAAATACTGTATATTTTTTAAAAAGTGAGGTAGTGTCCAAAACTTCAAAGTCCATTCAGGAATTGGATGGCAGAGGGGAAGAAGCTATTCCTGAATCACTGAGTGTGTGCCTTCAGGCTTCTGTTTCTCCTACCTGATGGTAACAGTGAGAAAAGGGCATGCCTTGGGTGCTGCAGGTCTTAATAATGAACACTGCCTTTCTGAGACACCACTCCCTAAAGATGTCCTGGGTACTTTGTAGACTAGTACCCAAGATAGAGCTGACTAGAGTTACAACCTTCTGCAGCTTCTTTCGGTCCTGTGCAGTAGCCCCTCCATACCAGACAGTGATACAGCCTGTCAGAGTGCTCTCCACAGTACAACTATAGAAGTTTTTGAGTGTATTTGTTGACATGCCAAATCTCTTCAAACTCCTAATAAAGTATAGCCGCTGTCTCGTCTTCTTTATAACTACATCAGTGTGTTGGGACCAGGTTAGATCCTCGGAGATCTTGACACCCAGGAACTTGAAGCTTCTCACTCTCTCCACTTCTGATCCTTCTATGAGGATTGATATGTGTTCCTTCGTCTTACCCTTCCTGAAGTCCACAATCAGCTCTTTCGTCTTACTGACATTGAGTGCCAGGTTGTTGCTGTGGCACCATTCCACTAGTTGGCATTTCTCACTCCTGTACGCCCTCTCGTCACCACCTGAGATTCTACCAACAATGGTTACATAATCAGCAAATTTATAGATGGTATTTGAGCTATGCCTAGCCACACAGTCATAGGTATAGAGAGAGTAGAGCAGTGGGCTAAGCTCACGCCCCTGAGGTGCACCAGTGTTGATTGTCAGCGAGGAAGATATGTTATGACCAATCCACACAGATTGTGGTATTCCAGTTAGGAAGTTGAGGATCTAATTGCAGAGGGAGGTACAGAGGCCCAGGTTCTGCAACTTCTCAAACAGGATTGTGGGAATGATGCTGTTAAATGCTGAGCTATAGTCGATGAACTGCATCCTGACATAGGTGTTTGTTGTCCAGGTGGTCTGAAGCCTTGTAAAGAGCCATCATCGTGCATCATCAGCAAATTTATAGATGGAATTTGAGTTATGCCTAGTCATGGGTGTAGAGAGAAAAGAGCAGTGGGCTAATTACACCTCGCTGTGGTGCACCAGTGTTGATTGTCAGTGAGGTGGAGATATTATTATCAAGCTGCAAAGATTTCCCCCTGGTGTTAGCCATTTCTGCCTTGGAAAAATGTCTCTGGCTGCCCACTTGATCTATGCGTCTTATCATCTTGTACACCTCTATCTCATCCTCCCTTGCTCCAGAGAGAAAAACCTTAGCTTCATCCAGACAGCATCCTGGTAAATCTCCTCTGCACCTTCTTTACAGCTTCCATATCCTGAGGCGACCAGAACGGAACACAATTTTCCAAGTGTGGTCTAGCCAGATTTTTATAGATATGTACTATTACCTCGAGACTCTTGAACTCAATACCTCAATTATTGAAGACCAACGTTAAATACACCTTAACAACTCTATCAACTTGTGTGGAAACTTCGAGAGATCTACAAACATGGATCCCAAGATCCCTCTGTTCCTACACACTTCCAAGAATCCTAAAATTAACCCTGTATTCTGCCTTCAAATTCGACGTTCTAAAGTGAATCACTTCATGCTTTTCCATATTGAATCCTATCTGCCACTTCTCAGCCCAGCTCTGCATTCTGTCAATACCCTGTTGCAGCACATGACAACCCTTTACACTATCCACAACTCTAACAACCTTTGTGGACTTCCTTCAAATGATTTACTGGTAAGACTGGATACACCCATCACCCTTGTGATTTTTGCTAGGAAATGTCTGAGATGATCCAAGCCTATATTCTATGCACACTTTTAATACAAATAACGCTTAACTTTCTTCATTTGCTTCAAACTCCAAACCTCTTTATATTTTTGCAGACAACTGATTGCTCACCTGAAAGTTTTCTCGAAGTTTACCAACCCAAGGTCGCTGTACATGGAAGGCAAGCTAAAGGAGCTGTATACCCAGGTAACTGTACTATTAACGATAGTTTTCTTGTTCATTTATCTTAATCAGCACCCTATGATGGTCTTCCGTTGCACGCTTTTAACCATTCCTCCTTTATCTCATCCTTACCTGTCACGTCCCCCCTTTAGCTCCTGTGCCACCATTTCCAGGACGTGCAGAAGATGGCATTGGATTGTCTGCTCACCTACAAGCACCCACATGTGTTACCTTACAGGTAATGTTCAACTGTACACCTTCAAAATTAACCCCATTAAACGTACTAAGTGTTTAACACGTTAATCTCGTACAATGTTGCTTGCCAGCAAGAATTAACGGATTTCTGGTTTGAGATAGTTTCCGTTTGCTGAGCCCTTTCTGGTTCTTCTGGCATTGCAATTGGTGTTAGTATTGCCACGTGTAGTGAGATACAGTGAAAATCCTGTCTTACACCCTGTTCATTCAGATCAGATCATTACACAGTGGATCGAGGTAGAACAAGGTAAAACAATAACAGAATGCAGAATAAAGTGTAACAGCTACAGAGAAAGTGCTGTGTGAGCAGATAATAAGATGCAGGGCCACACCGAGGTAGACTGTGAATTCAAGAGTCTATTCTATCATATTGGGGGACCATTTAGTAGCCTATTAGATATAAAAATAAGGAGGCTGTGCCTCAGTTATGCAGATCATTGACTACAAATAATCTTGTGTATTGTATACAATATTTGCCTCATTTAAGGATGGACATTAATGCATTGAAAGTAGAAAAGGTTTATTACAATTTTGGAGTATTGGGAGCAGTTTTGGGCCCCATATCTAACAAAAGATGTGCTGGCATTGAGGAAGGTCCAGGGGAGGCTTACGAGAATGATACGGGAATTAAGGGTTAATGTATGAAGAGCTTTTGATGACTCTGGGCCTGTACTTGCTGGAGTTTAGAAAAATGAGTAGGGTGAATCTCACTGAAACATACCAAGCATTGAAAGGCCTAGGTAGAGTGGATGTGGAGAGGATGTTTCCAACAGTGGGGGAGTCTAAGACCAGAGGGCACAGCCTCAGAATTGAAGAACATTCCTTCAGAACAGAGATGAAGAATTTCTTTACCAGAGGGTGGTGAATCTGGAATTTATCGCCACAGGTGACTCGCGACCAAGTCACTGGGTATATTTAAGCATGCCAAAGGTTACAGGGAGGAGAATAGGGTTGAGAGAGAGAATAAAATGAAGTTTCAATCCAATTGTTTTCTTGTTAAAGAGAAAATCTTCAGCGGCTTCTGGAAGACAAGAGCTTCAAAGAAGAAATAGTTCACTTCAGCATTGCCGAGGAGTCCACCATTGTCGCAGCCGCTCACAGAACTGAGCTCATTCCTGTCATAATGAGGTGGGCACTCTCAACTTCAAATGATGGGTATTAGACTGGTGGAGAACCGGTGTCTTATTAGAGATATACAAGTTCACGATGAGCATGGATAAGGTGAATGGTCACAGTCTTTTTCCCAGGTTTGGGGAGTCAAAAGGCAGAGGTTTAAGATGAAGGTGGCAAGATTAAAGAGACACAGGGAGGTGGGTATATGGAACGAGCTGCCAGAAGAGTTAGTAGAGGTGACTACAATTACAATGTTGAAGATATTTAGACACTTAATGGATGGGAAAGGTTTAAAGAGATACAGACCAAATGCAGACAGATATCCAATTAGATTAGCTTTATTTGTCACACATACAGTGAAATGTGTTGTTTGCATTGTATCAAATCTGCAAGGACTGTGCTGGGTAGCTCGTAAGTGTCGCCATGCCTACAACTCACTAACCTTAACCTGTACATCTTTAGAATGCGGGACGAACCAGGAACAGCTAGAGGAAACGCAAATGCTTATGGGGAGAAGGTACATATTCCTTACAGACAGTGACAAGAGTCGAATGCCAATCTCACAGCTGGTGCTGTAATAGCATTATGCTAACTGCTGTGCTACTGTACCATCCTCGAACAGAGATGAGGAGGAATTTCTTTAGCCAAAGGGTGGTGAATTTGGGGAATTGCCGCAGATGGCTGAGGAGGCCAAGTATTTACAGTAGAGATTAATAGGTTCTTGATTAGTCAGGGTATCAAA
The DNA here is from genome assembly GCF_963921235.1 of Mobula hypostoma. Taxonomy (NCBI): domain Eukaryota; kingdom Metazoa; phylum Chordata; class Chondrichthyes; order Myliobatiformes; family Myliobatidae; genus Mobula; species Mobula hypostoma. The sequence continues at coordinate 2,995,046 of NC_086105.1, read as the reverse complement.
GGTTACAGGGAGAAGGCAGGAGAATGGGCTAGAAAGGGATGGATGGTATTGGAATGGTAGAGCAGAGCTGATGGCACTAATTCTGCTCCTGTGACTTATGGAACTGGACATGATACTCCAGCTATTGTATACAGGTTTGGCATGATTTCCTTGTTCTTGGATCCTGATTTTTCTTGTGAAGTCCAGCAGAGTTTTAATTACTTAATATGCGCTGCCATTCCTGTTGACTTCTACACCTACAGTATGTGTGGCCAAGTGGTTAAGGTGTTCGTTTAGTGATTTGAAGGTCGATAGTTCGAGCCTTGACTGAGGCAGCGTGTGTGTCCTTGAGTAAGGCACTTAACCACACATTGCTCTGCGACGACACCAGTGCCAAGCTGTATGGGTCCTAATGCCCTTCCCTTGGACAGCATCGGTGGCGTGGAGAGGGGAGACTTGCAGCATGGGCAACTGCCGGTCTTCCATACAACCTCACCCAGGCCTGCGCCCTGGAAACCTTCCAAGGCGCAAATCCATGGTCTCATGAGACTAACGGATGCCTTTCTGCTTCCACCACTATCTTTGGCAGCGTGTTTGAGATCAAACTTTCCCTGCACATCCCCTTCCCCTTCAAACCTCTCATATTTGACAGTTCCATTCTGGGAGAAGGGTTCTGACTAATTCACCCTATCTGTGATCCTCATAATTTTATCAGGTCTCCCCTCAGCTTCCAACATTCCAGAACAAACAGTTTTGACTTCTAATGGGTAGTACCACAAATCCAAGCAAAATGCTAAAAATCCTCTTTTAATTTTTGGTAATCCAGGATTCTATATGGGCGGATGAGGAGCAAAACTGGGAGCAAAACGCAGGGGCGTTCCGGCGCGTCAGCCCGTGTGACCATCGTCCTCCACTTCCTGGCTGGCTCACTGCCGCAGGAGCTGCGCGTCTTCCTGGACCTGTTTCTCGAGCCGGTGAAGCACCTAACGGAGGGTAGGTGCTGTAGTTCATTACGTTAATGTGTTACTGATCCTGCTCCCTTTTCTGATCTCTGCACTTAATTAAAACCTTTTCCAGTTCCAGTTAGTTACCTAAACAGAGACAGGAATTGTCCATTTGTCTTTTGTGCCTGCGTCACCATTCAGTCTTTCACAGCATCAGAATCAGATGTATCACTGATGTATGTTGGGAAATTTGTCATTTTGTGGTAGCAGTACAGTGCAATATAAATTACAATAAGAAATGTACGTATAAAAGTTAAATAGTGCAAAAAGAGAGAAAAAATAGTTAATTGTCCATTCAGAAATCCGATGGAGGAGATGTCCCTGACACTGATTGTGTGTCTTCAAGCTTCTGTACCACCTCCTTGATGGTAGCAATGAGAGGAGGGCATGTCCTGGTGACGGGGGTCCTTGATGACCGATGCGGTTTTCTTGAGGATTCGCCTTTTGAAGATCATAAGACCATAAGACAAAGGAGCAGAAGTAGGCCATTCGGCCCATCGAGTCTGCTCCGCCATTTTATCATGAGCTGATCCATTCTCCCATTTAGTCCCACTCCCCCGCCTTCTCACCATAACCTTTGATGCCCTGGCTACTCAGATACCTATCAATCTCTGCCTTAAATACACCCAATGACTTGGCCTCCACTGCTGCCTGTGGCAACAAATTCCATAGATTCACCACCCTCTGACTAAAAAAATTTTTTCGCATTTCTGTTCTGAAAGGGCGCCCTTCAATCCTTAAGTCATGCCCTCTCGTATTAGACTCCCCCATCATGGGAAACAACTTTGCCACATCCACTCTGTCCATGCCTTTTAACATTCGAAATGTCTCTATGAGGTCTCCCCTCATTCTTCTAAACTCCAAGCAGACAAATGTTCCTCACATGTTAACCCTCTCATTCTCGGAAAGGTGTCCTTGATACTGGGGAGGCTAGTGCCATGATGGAGCTGGCTGAGTTTACAATTTCTGGCAGGTATTTCCAATCCTGTGTAGTGGTCCCTCCACACCAGATGGTGATGCAGCCAGTTAGAATGTTACACATGGTACATCTGTAGAAATTTGCTAGTGTCTTTGGTGACGTGCCTTCTTTGTAACCGCACCTGTATGTTGTGCCCAGGATAGATCTCAGAAATGTTGACACCCAGGATCTAGAAACTGCTCACTCTTTTTACTGCAGATCCCTCGATGAGGGCTGTTGTGTGTCCCTTCAACTTCCCTTTCCTGAAGTCCACAATCAATGTCTTGGTCTTAGTGACATTGGCAAAAAGTGTGATAGTGACCTGATCTTATTTTTAATGTGCCATAAGTATGTCCGAGTTACCAGGCATAACCACCCTCAGAATAGAGGAGCGTCCATTTAAAACAGAGATACGGAGAAATTTGTTTAGTCAGAGGGTGGTGAATTTGTGGAATTTATTACCACAGACAGCGCTGGAGGCCAGGTCGTTGGGTGTTTTTAAGTCAGAACTTGATAGGTTCTTGATTGGACACAGCAACAAAGGTTACGGGGAGAAGGCTGGGGTGTGGAGTTGAGGAAGAGGGAAAGGATCAACCATGATTGAGTGGCAGGACAGACTCAATGGGCCCAAATGGCCTAATTCTGTTCCTGTGTCTTATGGAAATGTCAAGATGGCATCCTCACTTGAGAGAGCAGATGATCTTAGTTTGCCTCATACAGTAGTCAGTGTCTTTAACTCCCTTAGCACTGCAACGTTGGCTGGGTTTTTGTGCTCCAGTCTCTGGGTCTTGAATCCACAGCCTGACTGAAGTGTTGATAGAAGCATACGAGATGCATTACAAGATTCATTCAACGGGCATTGAAATTTCTGCCTAAAAGAAGCCCTTGCACATTGAGGTGACTATATAAAAACAGTGTGGCTTCGGGGCCTTTCTCTTCGTTTCAGGGTCTTGCCTGTTGGCGGTGCTACGGTCGGCCCAGTCTGTGGATCTCTGCAGTGTTCTGCCGTTAGGGCGGCAGCACGGCCTGCTGAACAACATTGAGGTACTGATGAAAAAGCTAGGTCACCTCATCAATGACTACCTGCCAGAACTGCTTCAGATCCTGCTGTGTATAACTGCATCTGTGTCTCAGATGCTTCAACTGAGGGACCAGGTGAGTACTGAGAGACATGGTAGTGGTTAGCGTGACGCTGTTACAGCGCGGGGCGTTGGAGATCCAAGTTCAGTTCCAGTGTCCTCTGTAAACAAGTTTGTGTGCTCCTTCCTGTGTGCACGTGGGTTTCCTCCAGGTGCTCTGGCTTCCTCCCACAGTCCAAAGATGTACCGGTTAGGCGGGTAATTGTCATTGTAAATTGTCCTGTAATTAGGCTAGTGTTAAATAGGTGGTTGCTGGGTGACACAGCTCAAATGGCTGGAAAAGCCTGTTGCAGGCCATACCTCCAAATAAGTACATATATACATACATACATACATACATAACCCCACAACGCAGGCAGAAGGCCAGTGGAGACCTGGGCATTAGGTAACTGACATTCCCAGGGAGTATGGTAACTTCGAGGTGACATTCACTGCACCAGATCTGGTTCTCATTGTTGAGTATACGTTCACAGAACTGTAAAACAGGCCTTTCAGCCTGCCTTATTCATGCTATCTCTGATCCCTATCAACACTAATCTCACAAATACGAAAACTACAGTAAACTGTCAGGTCAACAGAAGATTTGATTGTTAAATGGCATTTCCAGTACTTAAGTGTAAAGGAGAACAAAATAATTGTTACTCCTCAGCGAAACATTGATTGTATGTCCATAAAATGACGCTAGGTACAGGAGTGTTTGTACATAAGGTGACTGACAGGAAATGATAAAGTAGTGGTGATTGGGGGTGTGGAGGGGTGGGTTAGTAGTTGGAGGTGTGGATCAGCTTTACTGTTTGGGGAAAGTAACTGTTTTTGAGTCTGGTGGTCCTGACATGGATGTTACATAGCCTCCTCTCTGATGAGAGTGGGACAAACAGTTCATGAGCAGGGTGGGTGGGATCCTTCATGATGTTACTGGCCCTTTTCCAGCATCTTTCTGTATATTTGACCTTGATGGTGGGTAGACGGGTGCTTGTGATGCGTTGGGCAGTTGGCTGCACTCTACCATCCCTGTAGGACTTGTATGTGTCCTGGACAAATAAGTGCGCAGGAAAATCACTGTAGACATGACCCACCCAGCAAATGCCTTTTCCAAAAGCTCCCTTCTGGAAAGTGCCATAGGGCTTCACACCATCTTAAAAGTTTCTTCCTGCAGGCTGTTACTGTGATCAATCATTCTAGTTAGCCCCCACAACCCCCTCTGTCTAGTACCCCCATCAGTGCACAGCATCAAACCAGAAGTCCCTACAAAGGACAGTTAGAACGGCTGAGAGGATGACAGGGGTCTCCCTACCATCCATCGAGGCCATTTGTCAGGAGTGCTGCATATGCAGGGCCTTTAGGATTATCAGGGATCCCACCCTCCATCCAGCGTCCTCTTTGACCTCCTTCCATCAGCCAGGGACAAGAGCAGTCAGGATGGGAAACAGCTTCTTCTCTCAGGCCATTAGGCTTCTGAACTCCGCTGCGTCTCCTTCTAAGTGTCACTGGTGAATCTGTTTTGTACCTTACAGTATTTAAATTTATGCACTTTAGTTTGTTATTTATGCATAATTCCTCTGTAGATATTATCTTTACTTTCGTAAGTTATTGTGTGTTGAGCTTTACACCCTGGTTTGGAGAAACGTCTTGTTTTTCGCTATACATGTATATAGCTAAATGACAATAATCTTGACTGGGACAGTAAACACTTTAAACCATTTACAACATTTGTTGCCTGCAAAAAGTAACAAATATGTTGTTTGCGATTGTTTCCTTTTCTTGGGCTCTTCCTAATCGTTCTGCCTTTGGAATTATTGGTTAATTATTAACACATGCACTGAGGTACAGTGAATAGCTTGTCTTGCACACTGTTGGTAATAGGACCATTCAATAGCCTTAGGGGATTTGAATACAAAAGTAAGGAGATTGTGCCTCTTATGTAAACCATTGGGTATGTTTAAAGTGGAAGTTGATAGATTCTTGATTAGTCAGGATATCAAAGATTCTGGGGAGATGGCAGGAGAATAGGGTTGAGAGGGTTAATAAATCAGCCTTGATGGAATGGAATGGGGGAGCTGTCTCAATGGGCTGAATAGCCCAATTTTGCTCTTATGCCTTATATTCTTTCTGCCCACAAATGCTGCTGAACCCTGCTGTGGCTCAAAAGGCATTTTGTTTATTTTCAAAGAACAACTGCTGCAAGATAAAAAATAACTATCTTGTCTTTTGCATTTTCTTTGTACAGATCAAGCCAAGGTACATCACCCTGCTGAAACACCTGAGGCGTCTGGGCATAGATCAGATTGCTGCCTTCTTTACCAGCTTTGACTCGTATGCTTTCACAGCGGATGAGATCGATGCAGTGTTCCATGGCACAGTGTGGCCACAGGTAAGACCAGATTACTTGGTATTCAACTGTAGGAGGCAGCCTGTCTGTCTGTGTATGTGTGTGGGAGGGTGTGAATGCTGTTGTGGTTCTTGTGCTGTTCTGCTGAACTTTGTGGACATGCTGTGTTGGCACCGTAATATATGGTGACGCTTGCGGGCCTCTCCCGGAACATGCTTGGGTTGTGATGGTTAGCAAATCAACCCATTTCACTGTAAGTTTGATGTACGCGTGGTAAATGAATATATCTGAATTTGAAAATAGTGCTTGGACATGATCCAAGAGGTCATGTCCATACGATCTAAGAAATGGAAGTGATGTAAACAGTTTATTTTTATCTCTTTAGATTTTCTTTAGAGATTAAGCACAGTAACAGTGCCTTCCAGGCCCAATGCTTAACATTGCCCAAATATACCCATGGGACCAATTAACCTACTAACCCATATGTCTTTAAAATGTGGGAGGAAACTGGAGCACCAGAGGGAACCCACGTGATCATGAGGAAATCATACAAACTCCTTCCAGACAGCGGCAGAACTGAACCTGGGTCACTGGCGCATTAGTCATAGTCATAGTCATAGTCATACTTTATTGATCCCGGCAGAAATTGGTTTTCGTTACAGTTGCACCATAAATAATAAATAGTAATAAAGCCATAAATAGTTAAATAGTAATATGTAAATTATGCCAGTAAATTATGAAATAAGTCCAGGACCAGCCTATTGGTTCAGGATGACTGACTCTCCAAGGGAGGAGTTGTAAAGTTTGATGGCCACAGGCAGGAATGACTTCCTATGACACTCTGTATTGCATCTCGGTGGAATGAGTCTCTGGCTGAATGTACTCCTGTGCCCAACCAGTACATTATGTAGTGGATGGGAGACATTGTCCAAGATGGCATGCAACTTGGACAGCATCCTCTTTTCAGACACCACCGTGAGAGAGTCCAGTTCCATCCCCACAACATCACTGGCCTTACGAATGAGTTTGTTGATTCTGTTGGTGTCTGCTACCCTCAGCCTGCTGCGTCAGCACACAACAGCAAACATGATAGCACTGGCCACCACAGACTCGTAGAACATCCTCAGCATCGTTTGGCAGATGTTAAAGGACCTCAGTCTGCTCAGGAAATAGAGACGGCTCTGACCCTTCTTGTAGACAGCCTCAGTGTTCTTTGACCAGTCCAGTTTATTGTCAATTCGTATCCCCGGGTATTTGTAATCCTCCACCATGTCCACACTGACCCCCTGGATGGAAACAGGGGTCACCAGTACCTTAGCTCTCCTCAGGTCTACCACCAGCTCCTTAGTCTTTTTCACATTAAGCTGCAGATAATTCTGCTCACACCATGTGACAAAGTTTCCTACCGTAGCCTTGTACTCAGCGTCATCTCCCTTGCTGATGCATCCAACTATGGCAGAGTCATCAGAAAGCTTCTGAAGATGACAAGACTCTGTGCAGCAGTTGAAGTCCGAGCTGTAAATGGTGAAGAGAAAGGGAGACAAGACAGTCCGCTGTGGAGCCCCAGTGCTGCTGATCACTCAGTCGGACACACAGTGTTGCAAGCTCACGTACTGTGGTCTACCAGTCAGGTAATCAAGAATCCATGATACCAGGGAAGCATCCACCTGCATCACTGTCAGCTTCTCCCCCAGCAGAGCAGGGCGGATGGTGTTGAATGCACTGGAGAAGTCAAAAAACATGACCCTCACAGTGCTCGCTGGCTTGTCCAGGTGGGCATAGACACGGTTCAGCAGGTAGACAATGGCATCCTCAAGTCCTAGTCGGAGCTGGTAGGCGAACTGGAGCGGATCTAAGTGTGGCCTGACCACAGGCCGGAGCAGCTCCAGAACAAGTCTCTCCAGGTCTTCATGACGTGGGAGGTCAATGCCTCCGGTCTGTAGTCATTGAGGCCGCTGGGGTGCGGCGTCTTCAGCACAGGGACGAAGCAGGACGTCTTCCACAGTACAGGAACCCTCCGGAGCCTCAGGCTCAGGTTGAGGACAAGTCTCAGGTTTAAGCTAATTGCTATGGTTCCGTGCCTCCCTATTTGGACCAGCATGGATAGATGCTTGCTCATACGCTTGTTCAACCTCTCCTGAAGTACGTCACTACTTCTCACTTCCTTGGGTAAAGCAGTTGCTCTGAATTTTTCATTTGAGTTCCTGGTGACTTTCTTACATGGATGGGTCTTGGGTTCTGTTCTCCACTAACTTATGTCCCTCCAGGAAAAAGCCTGAATTTCTGATGAAGGGTCTTTACGAAGGAGGCAGGTATTGAAGCCTCATACCTGTTGCACCATTCACATTAGCTCACAGCTGATACCTGTTTTTGAATCTGGTATTACAACTCCATAAGGTTCTGTTACATTTAATACCCTTGTCAGCATTTTTGAGGGTAATCGAGAATGTTCTAGAAAAGGAGCAGCACAGCAGTGCAGTGGTTAACACTACACTATACTGCGCCAATGGTTAGGTTTCATTTCCCACCACTGTCTGTAAAGAGTTGTACGCTCTCCCCGTGACCTTTGACCTTTGACCTTGTGGTTTTTCTCCAATGCCTCAGTTCCTACCCACATTCGAAAAGCGAATGGATTAGAGTTGTAAGTTCTGGGCATGTTGTATTGGCGCTGGAAATGTGGCAACACTTTGCAGGCTGCCCCCCAGCACATCGTCAGATCTTGTGACACATTTCACTGTATGTTTCATGTGACAAACAAAGTGAATAGAAACATAGAAAACCTACAGCACAGTACAGGCCCTTCGGCCCACAAAGCTGTGCCGAACATGTCCTTACCTTAGAAAATTATCTAGGGTTACCCATAGCCCTCTATTTTTCCAAGCTCCATGTACCTATCCAGGAGTCTCTTAAAAGACCCTATTGTATCTGCCTCCACCACCATCGCTGGCAGCCCATTCCCCGCCCTCACCACTCTCTGTGTAAAAAAAACTTACCCTTGACATCTCCCCTGTACCTGCCTCCAAGCACCTTAAAGCTGTGCCCTCTCGTGCTAGCCATTTCAGCTCTGGGAAAAAGCCTCTGACTATCCACGTGATCAATACCTCTCATCATATTATAGTCCTCTATCAGGTCACCTCTCATCCTCCATTGCTGCAAGGAATAAAGGCCAAACTCACTCAACATATTCTCATAAGGCATGCTCCCCAAACCAGGCAACATCCTTGTAAATCTCCTCTGCACCTTTTCTATGTTTTCCTCATCCTTTCTATAGTGAGGCGACCAGAACTGAGCACAGTACTCCAAGTGGGGTCTGACCAGGGTCCTATATAGCTGAACTTCTCGGCTCCTAAACTCAGTCCCATGATCGATAAGGGTCAATGCACCATATGCTTTCTTAACCACAGAGTCAACCTGCACAGCAGCTTTGAGTGTCCTATGGACTCGGACCACAAGATCCCTCTGATCCTCCACACTGCCAAGAGACTTACCATTTATACTATATTCTGCCATCATATTTGACCTACCAAAATGAACCACCCTGAAACGTCGACTGCGCCTCTTCCTATAGATGCTGCTTGGCCTGCTGCGTTCACCAGCAACTTTGATGTATGTTGCTTGAATTTCCAGCATCTGCAGAATTCCTGTTGTTTGCACCTCACACTTATCTAGGTTGAACTCCATCTGCCACTTCTCAGCCCAGTTTTGCATCCTATCAATGTCCCGCTGTAACCTCTGACAGCCCTCCACACTATCCACAACACCCCCAACCTTTGTGTTATTAGCTAATCCCTCTAATCGCTTTAAATTATTGAATAAGTGATTGCTAGATTATTGCTAAAGTTTTCCCTGAAGTCAGTGGATGTTCCATTTCCTGTCTGGTGATCTAAGAATCCAGCTCAGCTTTCGTCTCAATGTATGGTCTGTCCAGTTGCTATATCGCAACACACGAGGATCGTAAAAACCATTGAGACCATCATCGGAGTCTCCCTCCCCCCGTATGTGGCATTTACCAGGAGTATTGCAGACCAAGTGCCCAAAGTATTGTTGAGCAGCTCTACCGTCTATCCCACAATCTCTCTGACCCACTGCCATCAGGAAGGAGATACAGGAGCATCAGGACTAGAACTGTCAGACTGGGTAACAGCTTCTTCCCCAGGCTGTGAGACTAACGAATATCCTGGCACCACCAAGGTCTTGTCACTAGGACAATGAGCTGTTTACTTGTGCTATGCACTACATGCATTTTGAATTATATTTTATTAAACTTATTTATGGTAATATTTTGTTTTATGTGATTTATTTGATAAATGTTTTGTGGGTGCACTGTGGTCTGGAGGAAGGCTGTTTCGATTAGTTGTATATATGTACACTTGAACTTGTTCTTACATCTAACTTGTCCTGTTTATAGATCAGCCGACTTCCCTCAGAAGGACAATATGCACCAACTTCCCTCCTGAAACTGATTCATATCTGGAGTAAGAATTCTAGGTGAGCATTGTTGTCAGCAGTTTTAGCCTCTCACTTTATTTAGCAAGGATTTCTCCAATTTCTATGTGGATTCAGACAGCTTCATAGAGACAGTCATAGATTTACAAGGATACTATAGAGAGTCCAAATTCTAGGGATAAGTTGGTCTTCGTAGATCTTTATTCCCAGCTGTACTTCTCCCTGAGTATAGGCAGAGACTGAAGACTGCAGTACCAGCAGTAAGGACCAAGAAGGTCTGGACAAGGGAAACACAGGAGCGCCTACAGGATTGCTTTGAATGGGTGGACTGGACTGTATTCAGGAATTCATCTTCAAACCTGGATGAGTATGCTGCAGTTGTTACTGACTTCATTAAAACCTGTGTGGATGAGTGTGTGCACAGAAAGACTTACTGTACATTTCCAAACCAAAATGCGTGGATGAACCAGGAGTTATGTCGTCTGCTGAAGGCTAAATCTGTGACATTCAAGTCTGGCAACCCAGGCCTCTACCAGAAAACCACCTATGATTTGCAGAGGGCTATTTCAGGGGTGAAGAGACAACTTCAAATGAGGTTGGAGCAACATTAGATGCACGGCAACCCTGGCAGGATCTGCAAGACATTACTTCTTACAAAGTGAAACCCAATAGCAGGAATGGCAGTGATACTTTAGTACCAGATGAACTCAATGCTTTCTATGCACACTTTGAAAGGGGGAGCACAACTACAGCTGTGAAGACCCCTGCTGCACCTGATGACCCTGTGATCTCTGTCTCAGAGGCTGATGTTAGGCTGTCTTTAAAAAGAGTGAACTCTCGCAAGGCAGAAGATCCCGATGGAGTTACCTGTTAAGGCTCTGAAAACCTGTGCTAACCAACTGGCGGGAGTACGGGAGTATTTAAGGACATTTTCAACTTCTCACTGCTACAGGTGAAGTTCCTACTTGCTTCAAAAAGGCAACAATTATACCAGTGCCTAAGAAGAATAATGTGTGCTGCCTTCATGACTATCGTCTGGTAGCACTCACATTGACAGTGATGAAATGCTTTGAGAGGTTGGTCATGACTAGACTGAACTCCTGCCTCAGCAAGGACCTGGACCCACCGCAATTTGTCTATCACCCACAATTGGTCAACAGCAGATGCAATCTCAATGGCTCTCCACACGGCTTTAGACCACCTGGAAATACAAACACATATGTCAGGATGCAGTTCATCGACTATAGCTCAGCATTTAATAGCAGCATTCCCACAATCCTGTTTGAGAAGTTGCAGAACCTGGGCCTCTGTACCTCCCTCTGCAATTAGATCCTCAACTTCCTAACTGGAATACCACAATCTGTGTGGATTGGTGATAACATATCTTCCTCACTGATGATCAACACTGGTGCACCTCAGGGGTGTGTGCTTAGCCCACTGCTCTACTCTCTCTATACCTATGACTGTGTGGCTAGGCATAGCTCAAATACCATCTATAAATTTGCTGATGATACAACCATTGTTGGTAGAATCTCAGGTGGTGACGAGGGGGCGTACAGGATTGAGATATGCCAACTAGTGGAGTGGTGCTGCAGCAACAACCTGGCACTCAACGTCAGTAAGACGAAAGAGCTGATTGTGGACATCAGGAAGGATAAGACAAAGGATCACATAGCAATCATCATAGAGGGATCAAGTGGAGAGAGTGAGCAGTTTCAAGTTCCTGGGTGTCAAGGTCTCTGAGGATCTAACCTGGTCCCTACATACCGATGTGGTTATAAAGAAGGCAAGACAGCAGATATACTTTATTAGGAGTTTGAAGAGATTTGGCATGCCAACAAATACACTCAAAAACTTCTATAGTTGTACCCTGGAGAGCATTCAGACAGGTTGCATCACTGTCTGGTATGGAGGGGCTACTGCACTGGACTGAAAGAAGCTGCAGAAGGTTGAAAATCTAGTCATCTCCATCTTGGGTATTAGTCTACAAAGTACCCAGGACATCTTTAGGGAGCAGTGTCTCAGAAAGGCAGTGTCCATTATTAAGGACCTCCAGCACCCAAGGCATGCCCTTTTCTCACTGTTACCATCAGGTAGGAGGTACAGAAGCCTGAAGGCACATACTCAGTGGTTCAGGAACAGCTTCTTCCCCTCTGCCATCTGATACCTAAATGGATATTGAAGCTTTGGACACTACCTCACTTTTTTTAAATATACAGTATTTCTGTTTTTGCACATTTTAAAAAATCTATTCAATGTACGTTATTGATTTACTTGTTTTTTTATTATTATTATTTTTATTTTATTATTAGTATTTTTTTTCTCTCTCTGCTAGATTATGTATTGCATTAAACTGCTGCTGCTAAGTTATCAAATTTCTTATTACATGCTGGTGATAATAAACATGATTCTGATTCTGGCTCTGATTCTGATAAATAAATAAGCAACAAATATTGACAACGTGAGATAAAGCATCCTTGGAAGTGAGTCCTTGGGTTGTGGGAAGTGTTCAGTGATGGGGTGAGCAAATTTGAGTGTTATCACCTCTGGTTCAAGAGCCTGATGGTTGAGGGGTAATGACTGACGAGCAGTCAACGATCAGAAAAAAACGTTTGCAAAAGGAGATGCTCAAAATAGTGGCATTCGTCATTAAGAAACCCCACCATCCAGGAGGTGCCCCCTTCTCACTGGTACAATCAGGGAGGAGGTACAGGAGTCTAAAGATCCACGTTTTGTGAATAGCTCCTTTTTCTCCACGGTGGTGGTTGTAAGTCTTTTGTGTTCCATTGTATTTCTTTACTTTCCTATGAAATGAATTTCTGAGTAGTACAAATTGAAGTTGGCCCTCTGTTGGTCAAGGTTGACCATGGATGTTGCGTCTAAGCTGTCTATGTTGTTGGTGATGAGGCCAACACAAGAGTGGTAGTCGCTATTACAAAGGTAGCATCTGTAAGTGCTCTCGGCTCTGTTGAAAACTGCAGCATTCCTTTCTGTGGGTCCGTTTGTCTTCTGCCGCTTTCAGTAATTTTTCCTTGCCTGACGTTAATGTGCTTGTCCATCTGGTGCGCTTGGCTGCATTCCTTCCAGAATCCAGTGTTGATGTCCAGCACCTTCATGTCCTGCTTGCAGACATCCTTGTAGCATAGATGTAGGAATCTCAAGGTGAAATGACTGGTACACTCACTCAAAATGCTGGAGGAACTGTGCAGGACAGGCAGCATCTATGGAGGTGAATAAAGAGTTGATAGTAACGGTTGTGTGGTGAAAAAAGCACAACAGTGCCTCTTTCACCTCAGATGGTTGAAGAAGTTTGGTATGAGTCCCCCACATCCTAAGAACTTTCTATAGGGGCACAATTGAGAGCATCCTGACTGGCTGCATCACTGCCTGGGATGGGAACTGTATTGCAGGACTCTGCAGAGAGTGGTGCGGACAGCCTGGCGCATCTGTAGATGTGAACTTCCCACTATTCAGGACATCTACAAAGACAGGTGTGTAAAGAGGGCCTGAAGGATCATTGGGGACCCGAGTCACCCCAACCACAATCTGTTCCAGCTGCTACCATCCAGGAAACAGTACCACAGCCAGAACCAACAGGCTCTAGGACAGCTTCCTCCACCAGGCCATCAGACTGATTAATTCATGCTGATACAATTGTATTTTGATGCTATATTGACTGTCCTGTTGTACATACTATTTATTACAAATTACTATAAATTGCACATTGCACTTTTAAATGAAAACGTAAAGATTTTTACTCATGTATTTGAAGGATGTAAGAAATAAAATCAATTCAATTCAATTCCTGTTGTTCAACTTGCTATTCTGCTTAAATATTGTTGGTCAAACAGTCTCGTTGTGCTTATTTTCCAGGTACTTCCCTCTCCTTGGCAAGCAGCTTCCTGATCACCCAGAGTGTGGTGTTCTCACCAATGTCTTCAGCTTGCTCTCAGCAAAGACTGTGGCAGAGACAACAGCCTCACTTGTCATGGACATCGTAGACAGTCTCCTGAGCACACCCGACTTCGTACCGACAGCAGACGAGAGTGCCCTCACTGTGAGAGATGCGGCCTTACCTGCGCACTCTGCCACAGCAGAAGGTACGGCAGTCCCAATTACGTGTGTATGTGATGGAGGTTGTTCCAACCAGAGTGAGCTGGGTTGTCTGAAGATTTCAACCATGGTGTACAGCCCATGAGCAGGTCATATGGGGAAAGGCTAAGCGAGTTAGAGCTTGGAATATTGTATTTAGTTCTGGTTGCTTTATTATAGGAAGAATGTGGAAGCTTTAGAGAGGGTGCAGAGGAGATTTACCAGGATGCTGCCTAGACTAGAGAATACATCTTATGAGGATATGCTGAGTGAGCTAGGACTTTTCTCTGTGGAGCGACGGAGGATGAGAGGTGACCTGATAGAGGTGTATAAGATGATGAGAGGCATTGATCGTGTGGATAGTCAGAGGCTGTTTCCCAGGGCTGAAATGGCTAATACGAGGGAAGCATAACTTTAAGGTCCTTGGAGGAGAGTATAAGGGAGACTGTGTGGTGGGTGTGTGGATCGCGTTGACAGGGGTGGTGGTAGAGGCAGACACATTAGGGACATTTAGGAAACTCTTAGATAGGCACAAGAATGATAGAAAAATGGAGAGCTATGTGGGAGGGAAGGGTTGAATTGATCATGGAGTCGGTTAAAAGAGCCTGTACCATGCTGTACTATTCTATGTTCTGTATACTTTGCAGTGAGGGCTGGTTTGGCAGTGCCTTGGGGGAAGGTGCTCGTGTGAATGTGGTCGTCTCACACAGAGATCCTCACAGCTGTCATTCCCACTCTGCCACTGGGGTCCGGGTACAGGGAACCCGCTCAGAATCAGGTTTATTAACACTGACGTGTTCTGAGGCTTGTCTTGTGGCAGTAGTACAATGCAAAGGCATCAAGTTACTAAATAATTGGTGCTGAAAAGAAATAGTTCATGGGTTTATGAAATCTGATGGCAGAGGGAAAGTAGCTGTTCCTGAATCATCGAGTGTGGAAATGCAGGATCCTGTACCTCCACACTGATGGTAGCCATGAGAAGAGGGTATATCCTGGGAGAGGAGGGTCCTTAGTTGTGAGTGTCACTATATACATACAATCAGTCTATGTATATAAGCTATACTTACATATTTATATAGATTGTGTTTTTTGTCCCTGCTTCAGATCCAGTGTAACAATCATTTTGTTCTCCTTTGCACTAGTGTGTTGATGAATAACAATAAGCAATCTTGAGGGACTACCGTTTGAAGATGCCCTCAGTAGTTGGGAGGCTTGTGCACCTGATGGGGTTGAGCTGACGGAGTCTACAATCCTCTGCAGCTTCTTGCAAACCATAGGTGAAACTTTTTCCCCATGTCCACATCCCTGCCCAGACCCTGAAATGTCCACATTTCTGCTTCCCAGCCTTTAATAAATTCATTGAAGGAGCTTCCACAGTTGTCTGGGATGGAGAATTCAGGTGTTTAATCCCATTGATGTGTCTTCCCTTCGAAATGGCCGGTGCATCACTCTGTACCTCTGCCCCTGGTTCTGAGCTCTCCAGCCCAGGGAGAAACACCCTCGATGCCTCTGCCTCAGAAAGATCCCTCAATCTTCTAAACTCTAGCCAAGACAGGCCAAGCCTCCTATTTGTACTGCTGTAGCCATCTTGCACTTCCTAGAATTCTATATAATGAGTAGTGTTGGAAAGACCATTGCCTTCCACCTTATCTATGCCCCTCATCATTTTATAAACCTCTGTTGTTTACGAGTTTTGAACCATTTAATAGAATGCTATTTTCATAAACATAGGAGATGCTGCAGATGCTGGAAATCCAGAACAACACACACAAAATACTGGAGGAACACAGCAAGTCAAGCAGCATCTATGCAGAGGATTAAAAAAGTTGATGTTTTGGGCTGAAACCTTTCATCAAGATCCTGTTCTTCTCTATAGATGCTGCCTGACCTGCAGAATTCCTCCAGCGGTTTGTGTGCTTTGTCAGGTTTTCATTCTTTTTATTGGTGATTTCTGTAACCCTCCAATCCTCTGATTTAACACTTCTGAGGCAAAACTATAACCCACCTCTTTTTAAGATCAAGTTCATTTAATTGTCATACAACCATGTGCATGTATACGACTAAACAAAACAGCACTCTTCTGAGTCCAAGGTGCAAAATAACAGTACAACAGCACAGGTAGATGTGATAGCACATACAGTCACAAAATAATATTAGCACACGTCCTTGAGTGACATGGCCTGAAAATTGATGCTGCATGTGATGTTGAACAGGAGCCACCTTTCTGCAAGAAAAACTATTTTTAATGTAATATCATCACTTCCTTCTCCAGTTCTGAACAGGTCACATTATTTTTGTGAGTCTTTATTTCTATACGTTTGGGCATTTTGTTGAGAAGTTTTGGAGTGTGAGTTTTGTTGGGAAGTTTCAGAATGTACAATACTGTGCAAAAGCTATCTACGTATATTCGTAAGGCCAGTGATGTTGTGGGGATGGAACTGGACTCTCTCACGGTGGTGTCTGAAAAGAGGATGCTGTCTAAGTTGCATGCCATCTTGGACAATGTCTCCCATCCACTACATAATGGACTGGTTGGGCACAGGAGTACATTCAGCCAGAGACTCATTCCACCGAGATGCAACACAGAGCGTCATAGGAAGTCATTCCTGCCTGTGGCCATCAAACTTTACAACTCCTCCCTTGGAGGGTCAGACACCCTGAGCCGATAGGCTGGTCCTGGACTTATTTCATAACTTACTGGCATAATTTACATATTACTATTTAACTATTTATGGTTTTATTACTATTTAATTATTTATGGTGCAACTGTAATGAAAACCGATTTCCCCCGGGATCAATAAAGTGTGACTATGATTATATGTGCCTAAGGCTTTTGCACAATACAATATATTTGGATGAGAATTTTGAAAAGTTTACTTCAAGCTATATTTGTTGACGTTCTCCTTGTTTATTTCTCAAGACACTCCAAGCAATGGGACTCTTCTTATTTTGCCTCATATTTCCATGATACTACAACACCTCAACAAGGCTGTCAGGAATGTGGAACGCATGAAGAAGAAACAGTTCCAGGCACAAGTCAGCAAAGACCTGAGTATCTTGTCAAGGTATGCTTTCCTGTTACCTTGACTCTCTCAAATTCAGGGAATTTTGCCAATTACCATTAAAATACATGTCTGCTATGAGTGTGTACATGCAAGGGAGGAAAGGAGCTTGTTTTTGCTGCTGTTGTTTTGTTGCTTGTTGTGTTCTGCTGAACATTGTGGGCATGACATATTGGCCCTGGAATGTGTGGCGATACTTACAGACTGCTCCCAGCACATCCCAGCAACTGTGCTGGTTGTTAATGCCATAGACACAGTTCACTGTGTGTTTTGATGTACATGTCATAAATAAATGAATCTGAATTGGACTGGAAAATAAACACCAAATATAGAAGGTAAATAGTTAGTGGTCGTCATCACAAGAAGGTTGGAGCCTTGTTAAAGCTGTATCTGGAAGAGTGTGCACAGTCTAATCTCTGTACGAGAGAGAGTACGCTGCCTTTCCAACATAATTCATTATATTGATTTCCGGAATCTGCAGCAAAGATTTGAGTTCAGAGTTTTCTTCTCCTAGATGAGCTGCCAACAATGGGCTGTGCTCCAACTGCCCGAATACCTGCATAGTGTGAAATAAATAAACATAAGAATGCTTAGGAATTGGACTTTCCTAATCCCTTCACCCTTCACAGTTCTTTATCACAGCACTAATCGAACGATTGTCCTCAGAACTCCAAGCTGAAGGAAACACTAATCTGCATTCATTTCATTTCCAGAGCTCCATACCAGGAGCATTAACACAATGTCAAACACTGGGCACCACAGTGGGACATGACTTGGCCAACGAGCTCGGGCCTCCATTTGCAATGAGGATTATTCAGCTGACAAGCAGTAAATCCCTTGAAACGGCTTTGTCTTTTTAACTGTTCCAAAATTCCTTTTGTAAAAATCGCCCCAAAACACATCACTGCTTACTTAAGCCCATCACCCTAACTGGGGCATAGGCTCGCCAGAGTCCTTTGTCCTGGGCCAGTCTTTCACATTGACTTCATGTGTTGCCCTTCTCCTTGGTGTATCCATCCTCTCCTAGGGTTGAGGTCTTTGGAGCTTCTATTGGTGTTTCTGTAGCACTAGGTTTTTATAGGGTGGGGTTGGTAGCCCCATTCCCAATCCTCCTCTCGTTTGGACCATCCATGGCGAAGTTCACACCTCTACAGTATGGACAAAACACAGGAGGACTGTGGCAGGTCAAGGCAGCATCTGTGGAAGGAAATGTCTGAAACTTCGAATGTTCATTTCTCTCCGCCTGACCTTCCAAATTCCTGTTGCATTTTGTGTATGTTGCTTCAGATTGGCAACATTTGTAGAATCTCTTGCACCCCATTGCAGTTTGGAGCTGTATTAGAAATGTAATTGACAATATTAATTTGTATTAAATGTCTGATTCCTCTGCAGAATAAGTAGATTTGTACAAGACAAGGATCAGAGCTCTGTTCTAATCAACCTACTGCTGCCGTATCTCTTCAAACCTAATACCTCACAGGTAAGACTTCTCTACTTCACCCTCTTCAAACCCAGCACCTCACAGGAAGACATTTCTATGTCCATGTGGAAACCATAGAAAGGGTGCAGAGAAGATTTACAAGGATGTTGCCTGGATTGGAAATTGGGGAGCATGTCTTATGAGAATAGGTTGAGTGAACTCAGCCTTTTCTCCTTGGAGCGATGGAGGATGAGAGGTGACCTGATAGAGGTGTGTAAGATGATGAGAGGCATTAATTGTGTGGATAATCAGAGACTTTTTGCCAGGGCTGAAATGGCTAGCACGAGAGGGCATAGTTTTAAGGTGCTTGGAAGCAGGTACAGAGGAGATGTCAGGGTTAAGTTTTTTACTCAGAGAGTGGTGAGTGTGTGAAATGGGCTGCCAGCGGTGGTGGTGGAGGCGGATACGATAGGGTCTTTTAAGAGACTCCTGGATGGCTACATGGAGCTCAGAAAAATAGAGAGCTATGGGTAAAGCCTAGGTAGTTCTAAGGTAGGGACATGTTCGGCACAGCTTTGTGGGCTGAAGGGCCTGTACTGTGCTGTAGGTTTTCTATGTTTCTGTGTAAGACTTGTCTATATCACCCTGTGAAAAAGGGCAGCCCGGTAGCGAAGCAGATAGCATAACACTTTACAGCGCTGGTGACGATGTTTCATTTCCTGCTGTTGTCTGTAAGGAGTTTGTACATTCTCCTCATGACTGTGTGGGTTTCCTCCCACATTCCAAAGACGTACGGGTTAGGGTCAGTAAGTTGTGATGTACGGGTTAGGGTCAGTGAGTTGTGACGTACGGGTTAGGGTCAGTGAGTTGTGAGTGCGGGTTAGGGTTAGTAAGTTGTGATGTACGGGTTAGGGTCAGTGAGTTCTGAGTGCGGGTTAGGGTCAGTGAGTTGTGACGTACGGGTTAGGGTCAGTGAGTTGTGATGTACGGGTTAGGGTCAGTGAGTTCTGAGTGCGGGTTAGGGTCAGTGAGTTGTGACGTACGGGTTAGGGTTAGTGAGTTGTGATGTACGGGTTAGGGTTAGTGAGTTGTGACGTACGGGTTAGGGTCAGTGAGTTGTGACGTACGGGTTAGGGTCAGTGAGTTGTGAGTGCGGGTTAGGGTCAGTCAGTTGTGACGTACGGGTTAGGGTCAATGAGTTGTGACGTACGGGTTAGGGTCAGTGAGTTGTGATGTACGGGTTAGGGTCAGTGAGTTGTGATGTACGGGTTAGGGTCAGTGAGTTGTGAGTGCGGGTTAGGGTCAGTGAGTTGTGACATACGGGTTAGGGTCAGTGAGTTGTGAGTACGGGTTAGGGTCAGTGAGTTGTGTTGCACGGGTTAGGGTCAGTGAGTTGTGTTGCACGGGTTAGGGTCAGTGAGTTGTGAGTGCATGTTAGGGTCAGTGAGTTGTGACGTACAGGTTAGGGTCAGTGAGTTGTGACGTACGGGTTAGGGTCAGTGAGTTGTGATGTACGGGTTAGGGTCAGTGAGTTGTTAGTGCGGGTTAGGGTCAGTGAGTTGTGATGTACGGGTTAGGGTCAGTGAGTTGTGAGTGCGGGTTAGGGTCAGTGAGTTGTGACGTACGGGTTAGGGTCAGTCAGTTGTGACGTACGGGTTAGGGTCAATGAGTTGTGACGTACGGGTTAGGGTCAGTGAGTTGTGACGTACGGGTTAGGGTCAGTGAGTTGTGATGTACGGGTTAGGGTCAGTGAGTTGTGATGTACGGGTTAGGGTCAGTGAGTTGTGAGTGCGGGTTAGGGTCAGTGAGTTGTGACGTACGGGTTAGGGTCAGTGAGTTGTGACGTACGGGTTAGGGTCAGTGAGTTGTGAGTACGGGTTAGGGTCAGTGAGTTGTGAGTGCGGGTTAGGGTCAGTGAGTTGTGACGTACGGGTTAGGGTCAGTGAGTTGTGAGTGCGGGTTAGGGTCAGTGAGTTGTGATGTACGGGTTAGGGTCAGTGAGTTGTGAGTGCGGGTTAGGGTCAGTGAGTTGTGAATACGGGTTAGGGTCAGTGAGTTGTGAGTGCGGGTTAGGGTCAGTGAGTTGTGACGTACGGGTTAGGGTCAGTGAGTTGTGACGTACGGGTTAGGGTCAGTGAGTTGTGACGTACGGATTAGGGTCAGTGAGTTGTGAGTGCGGGTCAGGGTCAGTGAGTTGTGACGTACGGGTTAGGGTCAGTGAGTTGTGAGTACGGGTTAGGGTCAGTGAGTTGTGACGTACGGGTTAGGGTCAGTGAGTTGTGACGTACGGATTAGGGTCAGTGAGTTGTGAGTGCGGGTCAGGGTCAGTGAGTTGTGACGTACGGGTTAGGGTCAGTGAGTTGTGAGTATGGGTTAGGGTCAGTGAGTTGTGACGTACGGGTTAGGGTCAGTGAGTTGTGACGTACGGGTTAGGGTCAGTGAGTTGTGATGTACGGGTTAGAGTTGGTTGTGACGTACGGGTTAGGGTCAGTGAGTTGTGACGTACGGGTTACAGTTAGTTGTGAGTACGGGTTAGGGTCAGTGAGTTGTGACGTACGGGTTAGGGTCAGTGAGTTGTGATGTACAGGTTAGGGTCAGTGAGTTGTGACGTACGGGTTAGGGTCAGTGAGTTGTGATGTACGGGTTACAGTTAGTTGTGAGTACGGGTTAGGGTTAGTGAGTTGTGACGTACGGGTTAGGGTGAGTGAGTTGTGAGTACGGGTTAGGGTCAGTGAGTTGTGACGTACGGGTTAGGGTCAGTGATTGTGAGTGCGGGTTAGGGTCAGTGAGTTGTGACGTACGGGTTAGGGTCAGTGAGTTGTGACGTACGGGTTAGGGTGAGTGAGTTGTGAGTACGGGTTAGGGTCAGTGAGTTGTGACATACGGGTTAGGGTCAGTGATTGTGAGTGCGGGTTAGGGTCAGTGAGTTGTGACGTACGGGTTAGGGTCAGTGAGTTGTGACGTACGGGTTAGGGTCATTGAGTTGTGAGTGCGGGTTAGGGTCAGTGAGTTGTGACGTACAGGTTAGGGTCAGTGAGTTGTGACGTACGGGTTAGGGTCATTGAGTTGTGACGTACGGGTTAGGGTCAGTGAGTTGTGATGTACAGGTTAGGGTCAGTGAGTTGTGAGTGCGGGTTAGGGTCAGTGAGTTGTGACGTACGGGTTAGGGTCAGTGAGTTGTGACGTACGGGTTAGGATCAGTGAGTTGTGACGTACGGGTTAGGGTCAGTGAGTTGTGATGTACGGGTTAGGATCAGTGAGTTGTGAATACGGGTTAGGGTCAGTGAGTTGTGAGTGCGGGTTAGGGTCAGTGAGTTGTGACGTACGGATTAGGGTCAGTGAGTTGTGAGTGCGGGTCAGGGTCAGTGAGTTGTGACGTACGGGTTAGGGTCAGTGAGTTGTGAGTACAGGTTAGGGTCAGTGAGTTGTGACGTATGGGTTAGGGTCAGTGAGTTGTGACGTACGGGTTAGGGTCAGTGAGTTGTGATGTACGGGTTAGAGTTGGTTGTGACGTACGGGTTAGGGTCAGTGAGTTGTGACGTACGGGTTAGGGTCAGTGAGTTGTGATGTACGGGTTACAGTTAGTTGTGAGTACGGGTTAGGGTTAGTGAGTTGTGACGTACGGGTTAGGGTGAGTGAGTTGTGAGTACGGGTTAGGGTCAGTGAGTTGTGACGTACGGGTTAGGGTCAGTGATTGTGAGTGCGGGTTAGGGTCAGTGAGTTGTGACGTACGGGTTAGGGTCAGTGAGTTGTGACGTACGGGTTAGGGTCATTGAGTTGTGAGTGCGGGTTAGGGTCAGTGAGTTGTGACGTACGGGTTAGGGTCATTGAGTTGTGACGTACGGGTTAGGGTCAGTGAGTTGTGATGTACAGGTTAGGGTCAGTGAGTTGTGAGTGCGGGTTAGGGTCAGTGAGTTGTGAGTGCGGGTTAGGGTCAGTGAGTTGTGACGTACGGGTTAGGGTCAGTGAGTTGTGACGTACGGGTTAGGGTCAGTGAGTTGTGACGTACGGGTTAGGGTCAGTGAGTTGTGAGTGCGGGTTAGGGTCAGTGAGTTGTGATGTACGGGTTAGGGTCAGTGAGTTGTGAGTGCGGGTTAGGGTCAGTGAGTTGTGATGTACGGGTTAGGGTCAGTGAGTTGTGAATACGGGTTAGGGTCAGTGAGTTGTGAGTGCGGGTTAGGGTCAGTGAGTTGTGACGTACGGGTTAGGGTCAGTGAGTTGTGATGTACGGGTTAGGGTCAGTGAGTTGTGATGTACGGGTTAGGGTCAGTGAGTGCTGAGTGCGGGTTAGGGTCAGTGAGTTGTGATGTACGGGTTAGGGTCAGTGAGTTGTGAGTGCGGGTTAGGGTCAGTGAGTTGTGTTGTACGGGTTAGGGTCAGTGAGTTGTGACGTACGGGTTAGGGTCAGTGAGTTGTGATGTACGGGTTAGGGTCAGTGAGTTGTGAGTGCGGGTTAGGGTCAGTGAGTTGTGATGTACGGGTTAGGGTCAGTGAGTTGTGATGTACGGGTTAGGGTCAGTGAGTTGTGAGTGCGGGTTAGGGTCAGTGAGTTGTGATGTACGGGTTAGGGTCAGTGAGTTGTGAATACGGGTTAGGGTCAGTGAGTTGTGAGTGCGGGTTAGGGTCAGTGAGTTGTGACGTACGGGTTAGGGTCAGTGAGTTGTGATGTACGGGTTAGGGTCAGTGAGTGCTGAGTGCGGGTTAGGGTCAGTGAGTTGTGATGTACGGGTTAGGGTCAGTGAGTTGTGAGTGCGGGTTAGGGTCAGTGAGTTGTGTTGTACGGGTTAGGGTCAGTGAGTTGTGACGTACGGGTTAGGGTCAGTGAGTTGTGATGTACGGGTTAGGGTCAGTGAGTTGTGAGTGCGGGTTAGGGTCAGTGAGTTGTGATGTACGGGTTAGGGTCAGTGAGTTGTGATGTACGGGTTAGGGTCAGTGAGTTGTGAGTGCGGGTTAGGGTCAGTGAGTTGTGATGTACGGGTTAGGGTCAGTGAGTTGTGAATACGGGTTAGGGTCAGTGAGTTGTGAGTGCGGGTTAGGGTCAGTGAGTTGTGACGTACGGGTTAGGGTCAGTGAGTTGTGATGTACGGGTTAGGGTCAGTGAGTGCTGAGTGCGGGTTAGGGTCAGTGAGTTGTGATGTACGGGTTAGGGTCAGTGAGTTGTGAGTGCGGGTTAGGGTCAGTGAGTTGTGACGTACGGGTTAGGGTCAGTGAGTTGTGACGTACGGATTAGGGTCAGTGAGTTGTGTTGTACGGGTTAGGGTCAGTGAGTTGTGACGTACGGGTTAGGGTCAGTGAGTTGTTATGTACGGGTTAGGGTCAGTGAGTTGTGAGTGCGGGTTAGGGTCAGTGAGTTGTGATGTACGGGTTAGGGTCAGTGAGTTGTGATGTACGGGTTAGGGTCAGTGAGTTGTGAGTGCGGGTTAGGGTCAGTGAGTTGTGTTGTACGGGTTAGGGTCAGTGAGTTGTGACGTACGGGTTAGGGTCAGTGAGTTGTTATGTACGGGTTAGGGTCAGTGAGTTGTGAGTGCAGGTTAGGGTCAGTGAGTTGTGATGTACGGGTTAGGGTCAGTGAGTGCTGAGTGCGGGTTAGGGTCAGTGAGTTGTGATGTACGGGTTAGGGTCAGTGAGTTGTGAGTGCGGGTTAGGGTCAGTGAGTTGTGACGTACGGGTTAGGGTCAGTGAGTTGTGACGTACGGATTAGGGTCAGTGAGTTGTGTTGTACGGGTTAGGGTCAGTGAGTTGTGACGTACGGGTTAGGGTCAGTGAGTTGTTATGTACGGGTTAGGGTCAGTGAGTTGTGAGTGCGGGTTAGGGTCAGTGAGTTGTGATGTACGGGTTAGGGTCAGTGAGTTGTGATGTACGGGTTAGGGTCAGTGAGTTGTGAGTGCGGGTTAGGGTCAGTGAGTTGTGTTGTACGGGTTAGGGTCAGTGAGTTGTGACGTACGGGTTAGGGTCAGTGAGTTGTGACGTACGGGTTAGGGTCAGTGAGTTGTTATGTACGGGTTAGGGTCAGTGAGTTGTGAGTGCGGGTTAGGGTCAGTGAGTTGTGATGTACGGGTTAGGGTCAGTGAGTTGTGATGTACGGGTTAGGGTCAGTGAGTTGTGAGTGCGGGTTAGGGTCAGTGAGTTGTGACGTACGGGTTAGGGTCAGTGAGTTGTGACGTACGGATTAGGGTCAGTGAGTTGTGATGTACGGGTTAGGGTCAGTGAGTTGTGAGTGCGGGTTAGGGTCAGTGAGTTGTGACGTACGGGTTAGGGTTAGTGAGTTGTGAGGACGCTGTGTTGGTGCTGGAAGTGTGGCAACACTTGTGGGCGGCCCAGCACCTCCTCGGACTGTGTTGGTAGTTGGCACAAGTGATGCATTTCACTGTATCACACACAAAATACTGGAGGACCTCAGCAGGCCAAGCAGTCTCAGTCTGAAACGTCGATTGTACTTTTGTCCATAGATGCTGCCTGGCCTGCTGAGTTCCTCCGGCATTTTGTGTGTGTTGCTTGGATTTCCAGCATCTGCAGATTTTCTCTTGTTTGTCATTTCACTGTATGTTTCGATATAATGTGACAAAGAAAACTGTTCTTTTCTAATCTTGGTGTGTGCACTGGTGGGCATTCATCAAGAGATCTGTCTTTCATTCCACTCTTTGTTAGTGTCGGTGTTATTTCCAAGTTCTTCCTGTGACCACGTGGGTTTCCCTGGGTGCTCCAGTTTCCTCCCACGTCCCAGGATGCATTGCTAGGTCAGTCGGCCATAGTGTCCGTTGATGTAAAGATATAAGGAAAGTTTGAACAAACTTGGGTTGTTCTGCCCAGAGTGGTGGCAGATGAGGGGAGACCTGTTAGAGGGGTTTATAATTATGAGAGGCATAGAGAGAGTAGACGGCCAGACTCTTTTCCTCAGTGTAGAAATGTCAAACAGCAGAGCACATGCTTTTAAGTTTGAAGGGGGTGTGAGGGAAAGTTTAAAGGTGACTTGAGGGGCAAAAATTTTCAAGTTAAGGTTTAATTATCATTTAATGATATACGAATGTAGCCAAATGAAGCAGTGTTCCTCGGGGGCACATTACACAGCACATAGTACATATGGTTATGATAGCAGAAAACATACATTCACAAAAAAATACAATAATAAGAAGTAATGTAGCCCAAGTCCCTGAATGGCATGGCCTGTGGAATAATGGTGCGTGTGTTGTTGTTGTAGTCCAGCTTATTCCTCCACCAAGAATGTGGCTGAGTTTTTAGGCAGGGAGTACAAACAGTCTGGGAATGTTGAGTGTAGTTCAGTTTAGCACCGCGTCGCTCGTTGACTGCAGGCTGCAGAGTCGGGCCTCGTTGAATTGTGCAAAACAGCAATATAAAACGTGCAACCAGAAACACATGTAACATCAACTAGAGTCCATTCCACAAACTGCATTGATCAAACCGTGCCCAAGACACAAGACTCCTGCACCTTCCTTCGGCAGCAGCGAGCGAGAGGAGGAGGGGGCTCAGGCAGATGGTGCTGAACACCTCACCTTCCGCTCTCACCCTCATCAATTTCAATCTTGCTCGGCACTTTAATTGGCAATATCAGCGAGTAAAGGAGCCAATCACAGGTTAGCGCTTCACTGTTAGGCTGCACAATCCGTTCTCAACCACACCAAATTCCCTCAGCAACAGCAAATGCACCAGGTCACTCAGTCGGCCCAAAAACACATAATCAAAAAATAAATTACAGGCCTCATTTGCATGCAGACTAGTAGGAGAAGTACTGTATATTTAAAAGAAGAATGAGAAGAAGTAGTATTGTAAACTCTCTGTAGTATGGCGCTGTTAGTGGCGTTGGATGCTGGTGCCATTTTGCATACTTTTTTCAAGTCTCTACCCTTTTACAGGGCTGTGGAAGAACAGTAGGCAGTAAGGATGATTTTATAGCACTTGTAATGGGCTAAATGGCCTCCTCCCTCCCAGCTCAAGGTCTGTAGGATTTAGGAACAGAATTGTCTGTGCTATTCCTTCTTGACTGATTTATTTCCCCTTTCAATGGATTCTCCTGCCTTCTCCCTGTATCCTTTGATGCACTGATTAATCAAGAACCCATCAACCTCCACTTTAAATATACCCGATGAATTGGTCTCCACAGATTCAACATTCAAGATTGTTTAATATCATTACCAGTACACAAGTGTAAAGTGTAAAATTGTTACTCCAGATCTAAATTTGTATTTTATTCATTTTTGGGATGTGGGCATCACCAGCTAAGCCAGCATTCATTGCCCGTCCAGATCCAATGCAGCACAAAAAAACACAATAAGTTAATGAGCTCAATAATAATAAAAATTTACTAAATATAAATACATAAAATAGTGTACACATATTGATTGTATGTCAGTGGCAATGGATTCTACAGATACACAACCTTCTGGCTAAACAAATCTTCCTCATCTGAGTTCTAATGGGACATTCTTCTATTCTGAGGCTGCGCCCTCTGGTCCTAGACTCCCCCACTGTAGGAAACAACCTCTCCACATCCACTTTACCTGGGCTTTTCAATATTCAATAAAGCCTTGGATGCTTCCACAAATCGGTGGGTGACCCTGGTTTGATCGTGACCTTCAGTGCTGCCTGCGTAGTTTTACATGTTTGCCCTGTGACAGTGTGGATTTCCCCAGGAACTACACTCCAGCTTCCTCGCATTTCCCAAAAACCTGGTAGGGTAGTTGAACACTAAGCTGCAGTGTGTGTGTGGGTGAGTGGTAGAAGGTGGGAATGGAAAATGAGGGACCTGTTGATATGC
Organism: Mobula hypostoma; assembly: GCF_963921235.1. Lineage (NCBI taxonomy): Eukaryota > Metazoa > Chordata > Chondrichthyes > Myliobatiformes > Myliobatidae > Mobula > Mobula hypostoma. The sequence goes on along the minus strand of NC_086105.1, from coordinate 2,967,844 downwards.
TGTATCTCTCTGTGATGTAACTGAATAAGGTAGGTAGAATTTCTTAAAAACAAGCTTGTTTCCTATTATACCCAAATAATTTTCTTGGTAGTTGCACCTGCATCGTGTGTGACTCCTGTAATATCTTTCTCTTAAATTTGTGAACTGTCTTTAATATATCTAGCGTTGGTGTGTTCTGTGCAGTTCTGGAGGTAAACTGCTCATCTCAGCTGTTTGTCATCATTGTCTCTCATTCCCACAGGACACGGAGATCGACATTCTGCAAACCATCCAGAACCTCCTACAACACTGCGTACAGCCTTCCAGTTTCCTGAAGCCTTTGGGTACCCTCTTCTCCGTCATTCAGAACAAGCTGTCCCGTCAGATGCTCTGCTCAGTCTTTCAGGTACCGTACTCTGACTGCTAGACCTCTGCGCTGCACTCAAAGTATTGTCAACAGCTTTGGGGCTCTTACCGAAGAAAAGATGTGCTGGCATTGGACAGAGTCCAGAGAAGGTTCACAAGGATGATTCCAGGAATTAAAGGGTTAACGTCTAAGGAGCGTTTATGGCTCTGGGCTTGTTCTTGTTGGAATTCTGAAGAATGGAGGGGGAGGATCTCATTGAAACCTATTGAATCTTGAAAGACCTCAATAGAATGACATGGAGAAGATGTTTCCAATGGTGGGGAGGTGGGTCTATGATCAAAGGGCACAGTCTCAGAAATGAGAGACGTCAATTGAGAACAGAGCTGATGAGGAATTTCTGTAACCAGAGGGTGGGGAATCTTTGGAATTTGTTGCCACAGATAGCTGTGGAGGTCAAGTTATTGGGTATATTTAAAGAGGAGGTTGATACATTCTTGATTAGTTAGGGTGTCAAAGATAACAAGGAGAAGGGTTTAAAGGTAAAATAAATCAGCCATAATGGAATGGCAGAGCAGAGTCAATGAGCCAGCTGGTCTACTTCTGCAACTATGTCTTACGGTCTTACGGTCCTGATGAAGGGTCTCGGCCTGAAACGTCGACTGCACCTCTTCCTAGAGATGCTGCCTGGCCTGCTGCGTTCACCAGCAACTTTTATGTGTGTTGATGATAAACTTGCTGCTTTGCGTGATCCTGCTATGCACAAGATCACAAGATACGAGCTGAAATGGACTCTTCCCTCCCTCCATCTCTCACTCGGTGTGCACACTGTTCGTCTCCACCTCCTCCCCCACCCACCGGCCGCCTCTGGGCCCTGTCACAGCAGATGCTGCAGACTGCACTCAGAGTCTAAACACCTTGATTAAAGGAAAATCTGTGGCTTGAGCCGTGAGTTACAGCTGGCTCTGATCAGACAGGTGCCTTTGCAGGACTGGGATTGTCTTACTCTCCAGTGGTAAGCACTAGCCCCTTCAGAAGCTTTTTGCGTCATTCAGATTAGCGTGGAAGCGGAATGTGGGATATTGGTAAATCCGTTTAGTCTAGTGGTGGTGATGGAATAGATTAAACACAGTGGACAGGTCAGTGAACTCCAGCTGGTGCTTTATATCACGTCAACTAGGTGACAAACCAGAATTTTGGATTATTAATAACTGTGCAGGTGGTCCTTGTGTGAGGGGACGCAGACTTTCTCTCAAGTATGACTTGCACGTGTGTTTCTGCTGAACCTATGGTGTCAAACCCAAGTGGTGTTGGTGCCGACCTGGAGCACCCCTCATCCCCGCTGGCCGCGCTCGCCCCTTATCCCCGCTGGCTGCGCTCGCCCCCCCATCCCCGCCGGCCGCGCTCACCCCCATCCCCGCTGGCTGCGCTCGCCCCTTATCCCCGCTGGCTGCGCTCGCCCCTTGTCCCCGCCGGCCGCGCTCACCCCTTATCCCCGCTGACCGCGCTCGGCCCCCCATCCCCGCTGGCCGCGCTCGGCCCCCCATCCCCGCTGGCCGCGCTCGCCCCCCCATCCCCGCTGGCCGCGCTCACCCCTTATCCCCGCTGGCCGCGTTCGCCCCTTATCCTCGCTGGCCGCGCTCGCCCCCCCATCCCCGCTGGCCGCGCTCGCCCCTTATCCCCGCTGGCCGCGCTCACCCCTTATCCCCGCTGGCCGCGCTCGCCCCTTATCCCCGCTGACCGCGCTCGGCCCCCCCATCCCTGCTGGCCGCGCTCGCCCCCCATCCCCGCTGGCCGCGCTCGCCCCCCCATCCCCGCTGGCCGCGCTCACCCCTTATCCTCGCTGGCCGCGCTCGCCCCTTATCCCCGCTGGCCGCGCTCGCCCCCCCATCCCCGCTGGCCGCGCTCGCCCCCCCATCCCCGCTGGCCGCGCTCGCCCCTTATCCTCGCTGGCCGCGCTCGCCCCTTATCCCCGCTGACCGCGCTCGGCCCCCCCATCCCTGCTGGCCGCGCTCGCCCCCCATCCCCGCTGGCCGCGCTCGCCCCTTATCCCCGCTGGCTGCGCTCGCCCCCCATCCCCGCTGGCCGCGCTCGCCCCTTATCCCCGCTGGCTGCGCTCGCCCCCCCCATCCCCGCTGGCCGCGCTCACCCCTTATCCCCGCTGGCCGCGTTCGCCCCTTATCCTCGCTGGCCGCGCTCGCCCCCCCATCCCCGCTGGCCGCGCTCGCCCCTTATCCCCGCTGGCCGCGCTCACCCCTTATCCCCGCTGGCCGCGCTCGCCCCTTATCCCCGCTGACCGCGCTCGGCCCCCCCATCCCTGCTGGCCGCGCTCGCCCCCCATCCCCGCTGGCCGCGCTCGCCCCCCCATCCCCGCTGGCCGCGCTCACCCCTTATCCTCGCTGGCCGCGCTCGCCCCTTATCCCCGCTGGCCGCGCTCGCCCCTTATCCCCGCTGGCCGCGCTCGCCCCCCCATCCCCGCTGGCCGCGCTCGCCCCCCCATCCCCGCTGGCCGCGCTCGCCCCTTATCCTCGCTGGCCGCGCTCGCCCCTTATCCCCGCTGACCGCGCTCGGCCCCCCCATCCCTGCTGGCCGCGCGCGCCCCCCATCCCCGCTGGCCGCGCTCGCCCCTTATCCCCGCTGGCTGCGCTCGCCCCCCATCCCCGCTGGCCGCGCTCGCCCCTTATCCCCGCTGGCTGCGCTCGCCCCCCCATCCCCGCTGGCCGCGCTCACCCCTTATTCCCGCTAACTGCGCTCGCCCCTTATCCCCGCTGGCCGCGCTCGCCCCCCCATCCCCGCTGGCTGCGCTCGCCCCTTATCCCCGCCGGCCGCGCTCACCCCTTATCCCCGCTGACCGCGCTCGGCCCCCCATCCCCGCTGGCCGCGCTTGCCCCCCCATCCCCGCTGGCCGCGCTCACCCCTTATTCCCGCTAACTGCGCTCGCCCCTTATCCCCGCTGGCCGCGCTCGCCCCCCCATCCCCGCTGGCCGCGCTCGCCCCTTATCCTCGCTGGCCGCGCTCGCCCCTTATCCCCGCTAACTGCGCTCGCCCCTTATACCCGCTGGCCGCGCTCGCCCCTTATCCCCGCTGGCCGCGCTCGCCCCCCATCCCCGCTGGCCGCGCTCGCCCCCCCCATCCCCGCTGGCCGCGCTCGCCCCTTATCCCCGCTGGCCGCGCTTGCCCCCCATCCCCGCTGGCCGCGCTCGCCCCTTATCCCCGCTGGCTGCGCTCGCCCCTCCCCGCCGGCCGCGCTCACCCCCCCATCCCCGCCGGCTGTGCTCGCCCCCATCCCCGCTGGCCGCGCTCGCCCCTTATCCCCCTGGTTGCGCTCGCCCCCCCATCCCCGCCAGCCGCGCTCACCCCCCATCCCTGCTGGCCGCGCTCGCTCCCCATCCCCATCAACGACAATCACTGATTGAGTGTTTACAGGAAAGGGGAAAAGCTAGGTTGCTGGAGTTGAGTCCATGGCCAGTTCAGCCGTGATCTTACTGAATAGCAGAGCAGGTCAACGGGCCGAATGGCCGACATCTGCTCCTGGTTCTTACATTCTTAAAATAGTGTGAAGGTGGATGTGTAAGACTGAGAGAAGCGTAGTTGTTGAGAGTTACTGAACTAGAGTGCCTAAATGCACTTCATCTGCGAATGAAACATTTCACTGTGTGCTTCAATCAATAAGTGAATCTGAAAAGAGTGAAATCACTGATCTTCCTGTTCTGGCTAAATGGGTAGAATGCTCTCCTATGCTCTTACAGTTCTCATTTCTTTGCCGATTTACATTTAAAAGTGGCTAAATGTTGAATACTTTTGGTTGATTATCCTTTCCCTTATATACAGAGCCTGGCAGATCTGGACGGGACTCTAGCTTACGTTACAGAAACAGTCACCAAGGTAAGGTGAAGTGCTTCTACGACTGTTGTGCAGAGTTAATTCATTTGAAGACTACTCCAGATTTAATCGGATTACTTTTATTCTTGTGTTAGTTGAATGCTTTTGACCGACGACACCTGGATGATATTGACTTTGACGTGCGTCTGTCTGCGTTCCAACTGGCCACCAGCGCGATCCGAGAGATGAAGAAGTTGGACATGGTCTACCTGATTCCAATCATGCACAACTGTTTCTATTCCATTCAGGTGAGTGTCCAGAGCCAACGCCCCAGCTGCACCTTCCACCCCATGGTTACCAATATCTTAATTTCACAACATCACATCCCATCCGCCCCTTCCACTCCAAGCAGATGGTAAATATGATCTTAATTATCCAACACTATGCCCCATCCACTCCATCTACCACAAACACATGGTTGCCATGACCTTAATTATCCAACACTATGCCCCTATCCACTTTATCCACCCCAAACACATGGTTACCATGACCTTAATTATCCAACACTATGCCCCATGCACTCCATCCACCCCAAACACATGGTTACCATGATCCTAATTTCACAACAATATGCCCTATCCACTGTATCCACCCCAAACACATGGTCACCATGGCCTTAATTTTACAACACTACAAACAGTTGGAAAATTTGTGAAAATTGTTGCCTCACATAATCTGAAAAATGTAGAACCTCTTCATGTCATTTAGGTTCTCACATGCAACTGTTTTGCATTGATCATGTAAAAGTTTGAAATCTGTATGACAGTACTTAATTGACTCTGAAACTTTCTGTTTCTAGCTTTAATGCAATAAGTTAAGCAGAGTTGTAGAGGATCAGAATGTGATGCATTACACTAGAAGAGTATTGTAGTGATCAGGTAAACCTTGCTTACTTCATGTTTAATCAGATTCAGGTTTAATATCATTGGCATATGTCATGAAATTTGTTGTTTTGTGGCAGCAGTACATTGCAATACATAATAATAAAAAATACTATACATTACAATAAGTATATATACATTCAATAGTGCAAAAAGAGAGCAAAAAAGAGAAAAAAAATCTGAGGTATAGTTCATTGGTTCATTGTCCGTTCAGAAATCTGATGGCAGAGAGGAAGAATCTGTTCCTGAAACGTTGAGTGTGTGTCTTCAGGCTCGTGTACCAGCTCCTCGATGGTAGCAGTGAGGGAAGGGTATGTCCTGGGTGTTTGGGGGTCCTTCAGTGATGGATGCCAGCTTTTTGAGGACTTGTTAAGTGAATGAGAGTTTTCCTTCTTGGAATGAAGGAGGCTGGAAGGTGACTTGTAGGAAGTGTACAAGATGATAGAGGCATAGATTGAGTGGACAGCCAGAGACTCCTTTCCCAGGGCATAGTTTAATGTGATTGTGAGAAGGTTTGAGGAGGTAATGTTAGACGCAGGTTTTTCTTTCACGCAGTGTTGGGTGTGTGGAATGCACTACCAGAGGGTATTGGCAGAGGCAAATCCATTTATGGACATTTAAGAGACTCTTGGATAGGACAGGAATGGAAGAAAAATGGAGGGTTATGTGGGAGGGAAGGGTGAGATTGATCTGTAGTAGGTTGAAAAATCGGCTCCAAAGAGCCTGTACCGTCTGTAATGCTCTGTGTTTTTACAACCTCCAGTTAGAGAGGTACTTTAACAGAGCAAATAGCTCCTGGGTGCTTAACAGTTGTAGTATCACATATGGGGGTACGGAGAGAGGTGATTAAAAACATGGTGAAGATTTAGCTTTTAGTACTGGATTTAAAACAGATGAAAGTTAGAGTTAGGTTTAGACAGGGACTGTTCAGGGCTGAGGATCTTGCCAAAGCTTTCAGTGGGTTCTGTGACAGTCAAGAACTGAATCAGCATGGATGACTTCATTCACCTCAACACTGAACACAACCTATGGACTTACTTTCAAGGACTCTAGAACTTATGTTCTCAGTATTATTTATTTGTTATTATTATTTTTTTTCTTGTATTTGCAGTTTGTTTTACATTGTCTATCAGTCTTTGTATATTTCATTGATTCTATTGTACTTCTTCGTTCTACTGTGAATGCCTACAGGAAAATGAATCAAGGTGATATATGGTGACATGTATGTAGTTTTGATATTAAATACACGTTGATAATGAGGAACTCTGAAGTGTGCAGTGATGTGAGGGGAAGTGAAGAGTGGGTTGGATATGGAGGCTTCTGAAAACTAGAGTTAGAATTTCAAAGTGGGTGTGTTGGTTACCTGGGACTGTGTGGGAGTTGCAGAGGACAGAGCTGTAGATGAGTTCAGGTATGTGTACTAGGTGTATGAACTGCTGCTGACCGTCCTGTTGCAATGCTGAAACTGGCAGTCTACTACTGTACTTGTTCTCTGTCCTCGAAGAGACTAAGACCCATGGCACCTTAGGCCTTGTTATTGTGGACAATGGTTTCTGACCGGATATGTAAATGATTTTGCTTTTTCCTACACTCCTGCAGTTGGGTGAGATGACTCTCAGTGACTGTGCCACGCTCTGCCTGAGTTCAATTGTCCAGCAAGTGGCATCCATTGAATGCTCAGAAGAAGAATACAAGGAGGTGATCTTGCGGACGCTGCTCGACACCCTGAGGAACTGTCTAAAGTCAAAGGTCGAGGTAAAGTATTGGGAAGGGCTGATCAGGGTGGGGTGGGAGTCCACAGCGGCTACTGTGTTCTGGTGGTGCAGCGTTCTGCGTGAAGCAGGCTCCACAGGATGCTGCAGCTGAGTGGAAAGACATGATTTCCTTTGTGTTTCTGTTGACCACATGTAGATGGAAAGAATTTATCTGGAGTCTGGAGATCAGAATTGATTTTAAAGCTCTTAATGCTCCGGGACCAGAGTACATCACAGTATCACTTTCATTTTATAATCCTGCTTGAGCTCGCAGGTCTTCCGCTGGTCTCTTAAATTTAAACAATCTCCTTCAAAAGGTAATTGGCAGGTTAGCGTTTTTGAACTACACTCCTAAACTGTGGAACTCAGCTCAAACAGCATTAAACACCAGCTCAAAACCTATTTATTTAACCTTGCCTTTAACCAGCATCTTTTTGTCTTTTATTTTTAGTTTTTGATTTTATTTTCTTGTTTGCACTTTCTTCCCATTGTTAAGCACTTTGACCTGCATTGGCTGTATGAAAAATGCTCTATAAATAAAGGCATTATTATTATCTTTAGAACAACTTTCTTTTTATTACAAGCTGATGTCAACAGGAGAGTCACTTGTCCCGGAAAGAATACTCCCCAATCCAGTGTTTTTATTAGACTTCCACTATTTCTTATCTACTCCCCCTGCCCAACTCCATCTACCCTGGATGCACCATTTAAACATGGCATGAGGTAAGCCTGTTTCCGAGTCAAACACCAGCGGTGATGTGCTACATAAGCTATGAGCTGTTCCATTGATGTAGAATGGTAAGTTTTGTCCTGGAGTTTATGTAATGGTTGTTAGCCTCGTAACCATGGTAACCAGGCATGGTTTTTGACTCAGGCTCATTTATTTTCACTGACTGATACTAAACCTGTAGAGTCCTGCTTAAACGTCTGCTACATGATCATCACTGCATGGTAGCATAGCTGTTAGAGTAATGCTATCACAGTGCATGCTGTGAGATGGGGATTCAATGCCCACTGCTTGTCTGTAAGGAATTTGTACTTCTCCCCATGACTGAATTCATTCTATTCCTTCTTCCCTTTTCAGTAATTTTGCTTTCATTTATTCCAGAGTGTTCAGCAAGACTACACCACGCTCCTTGGCTGTTTAATCCGTACATTTCCCCAGCGTTCCGAGTTCCGGGACCTGGTTCAGCTAACAGACCGCGATCCAGAAACGGACTTCTTCGAGAATATGAAACACATACAGGTGCATAAAGAAAGACCTTTTGTTGTATCAAAAATGTCAAAAACTGTTCAATAGCTAAATTGTTCTGAGGCATTAGATGAGGTGACTTCACAACCCAAAATGTCAGTAGCTACCATCAACTGGAATTAGGAAATAAAGTAGGTCGTGTGATCTTGGTTTAAACATAGTTTCCTATCAGTTGAACTTTTTTGGTGTTCTGAAAGTCCAAAAATAACTGATGCTGTAATTTTCATCTGTAAACTACGTTCAAATTGGTTATGACCTCGTTAAAGTAAGAATTATATTCCCACCTTATAGTTTCCTCCTGTTCTCTTGTGTATACCAGATCTCTGGTCATTCCCATCAAGCCCATTTCTCAAGTTATTACACTATAACTTATTCCATTTCACAACGTCATTAGTTTTTTTCAGCAGATGCTCAGTATGTTACAAGCCAAGCAAACCATAAGTTAACAACTGAATGGCAGTGGTGAACCTTGAGGTACTTATACCTCCTGCCTAGTGGCAGCAATGAGAAGAGGACATAGCACAGATGGTGGGGGTCCCTGATGAAAGATGTCACCTTCCTGAGATATCATCTCTTTCAGATGTCCAAAATGGTGAGGCGAGCTGTCCATGTGACAGAATTGGCTTAGTCCATTATTCTCTGTAGCCTCCTGCGTTACTGTTTATTGAAGTTCCCTTGGTACAACCAGTCAGAATGGAAATCGGTAGAAGTCCCATCTTCAGTGACTCCGATGTAGGACTGAGACATGAAATGTTGACAGTTCCTTCTCCCCACCCACCAGCTGCTGCTTGACATCATTGAGTTTCTCCAGCAGAGAGTTTGTTTTCCCAAATTCCAATGCCTGCAGTCTCTTGTTGGAGTTATGTCATACTGTTCATAATGTAAGCAGGGACTGCACAGGAGGAATATGGTGCATTGTTAATGACACCATTACTTAAGGATGGTTGGGGAATTTTTGTGCTGATAAGTCCACCAGTCACACAGTTGCACTTGTGAGAAAGTTGTGGGCATGAGATGTTGGCACCAGAATGTGTGGAGACATTTGCAGACGTCCTTGCGTGTGTTGGCTGTTAACACAAACAAAGGATTTTATTGTACCTTTCATGCACATGTGACAAATGTGTAAATTTCTGTATGTGTAGAGGGTAGCACACAATATCATGGCCCATAGAATGCAAAACATCAATAAGTCACGAAGTGATTTTGTACCTTATCTTTTTAGTTATGTTGGTTAAAGTTGGTTGGGATGCCAGGAAGAACAGCACTGCTGGACATTGTAGCAACACAGAGTCCAACGTAGTGCAGTAACTCCAGAAGTTAGGTTGTCTTTAAAACCACAGATGGTAATATACAAAGTAACATTTATTCTTAAGTATGTATATGTCACCATTTACTACTTTGAGATTCAATTTCTTGCAGGTATTTACAGAAAAATAAGGAAATACAATAGAAAAGCTATACATAAAGACCAACAAACAGCTGTTATCCAAAAGAAGACACATTCTGCAAATTAAAAAAAATAAAACTGAGAATGAGTTGAAGAGTCCATAAGAGCAAAATTAGGCCATTTGTCCCAGTGAGTCTGCTTCGCCATTCCATCATGGCTGATTTATTAACCCTATCAACCGTATTCTTATGCCTTCTCCCCATAACCTTTGATGCCCTGACTAATCAAGAATTTGTCAACTTTCGCTTTAAATATACTCAAAGACCTGGTCTCCACAGCTGCCTGTGGCAATGAATTTTGCATATTTACCACCCTCAGGCTAATGAAATTCCACCTCATTTCTGTTCTAAATGGATGTCCCTCTGTTCTGAGGCTGTGCTCTCTGGTCCTAGACTCCCCACTATCAGAAACATTCTCTCCACGTCCACTCTATCCAAACCTTTCAATATTTGATGGTTTTTAAAGTGAGTGCACTTTATGGAATCAGTTTAGAATGGTGGTGAGTGAAGTTATCCACACAGGTTCAGGAGCTTGATGGTTGTAGGGAACTGGCTGCTCTTCCCCACGGTGGACAAGGGACAGAATTAGTGTGATTCCAGCTGCACTCTTTGTGAATGCTCACTGCCTTTGACCGTGATGCAGGAACAGATTTTGTTACTAAACCGGTTTGGAGTTCTCTCTGGTGGTGTTTCTGACCTGTAGAGATTCCAGTGTGGTTTATTATTCTGTTTTCTCTCGGATGTTTAGATCCACAGAAGGGCTCGAGCCTTGAGAAAACTTGCAAAGCACTTGGAGGAGGGGAAGATCAGACTATCTTCCAGATCGCTGATGAATTATATCATGCCTTATGCTATATCAACACTGTTTAATGAAAAGATGCTGAAGGTAAGTGTTGGATCAGTGTAAAAGACCATAAGGCCATTGGGTTTTCTCTGCCATCAAACCACGGCTGATTTATTTGTCCTCTCAACCCCATTCCCCTGCCTTCTCCTCGTAGCCATAAGACATAGGAGCAGGATTAGGCCAGTTTGCCCATTGAGTACACTCATTCAATCATGACTGATTTATTGTCCCTTTCAACTCAATTCTCCTCATAGCCTTCAACACCCTGACTAATCAGGAACCCATTAACTTCCACTGTTCAGGTGGGTATTCTTCAATCTGAACTGGAAGTTAAAGAAAAAGGAGTGAAACCAGATAAAGCTGATAGGGGAACCAGATTACCAAAATGGAGGATGATGTTTCATATGACTGGGATGTCCCAGAATGGATTCCCAGTGGAAGGATAAGTCATCAAAGGCTGAGATGAGGAGAAATTTCTTCTACGGAGTGTTGGCTCTGTGGAGCTCTCCACCGCAGAAAGTAGTCAAAACCAAACATTAACGACATTCAAAATAGACCTTAGAGGTTTATAAAATCAGAGAGTCATATATAAACTTAACAGTGACGGTCTTTTCCTCACTGTAAAGGAGTCCATAACACGAGCACATAGGTTTAAGATGAGAGAGGAAAGGTTTAAAAGCAAGCTGGGGGCAACTTTGTCACACAAAGGCTGATGTGTGTGTGTGTAGAATGAGCTGCCAGAGCAAGTGGTAGAGATGTGTACAGTCACAACATTTAAAAGATAATTGGGCTAGTTTGTTGATAGGAAAGGTGGAGAGGGATATTGGCCGAACGCAGGCTCAGTTGGATAAATTGTGGTGTAGGAACCAGTTGGTCCAAAGGGCCTGTTTTATTGCTGTGTCGCTCTAACTAGGAGCTGGATATTATTCTCGGGATTAGAGGACATGGGGAGAATACTGTAAGCTGCTTTCTATAATGCTGTTTACATTGTAATTACACGCTGGTATGTATGTACTTGTGCACATTTTTTTCCTTGGTCTTACTTTAACCGCTAACTTCACGTTATAATACAATTCTTTACTCTTTATAATAGTTGGGTATTGTTGCTTTTGTTGCATGTCACACCCTCCCCAACACACCACAGCAAGTTCACAGTACATGTAAATATATAAGGTGAAAAAGTTTTGATCCTAGACCCTAGATTTGTGTTAAAGGATTACCCCTCAATAATAATGATCAGTTAGACACAGAGGGAAACTGTATTTACTGACAAGTACCTTTACTGTTTTAGTTCACAAGCACATGGCTTTACACAAATGAATTCTTGTGTGCACAGTTGTTAAGTTTCTCTGACCCTCTGTGAGCAGTCAGAGAAGAGAAAAGGTAAAACCTGAAGAGATGAGTCTCCGCTGGGGCAGGCATTTTTTCTGATTCCGATGTACAGTAGTCTCCTCATCTCCAACATACGATTGTCCGCTTCTGTGATGGCTGGTTTCCAGAGTTGTTGCTGCTGCTGCTACTGCCAAATTTCTCCATTCTTATTCTTTTTCTTAATCAGATGTTTCAAATTTGTTGGCTCAAGACTCATGTCAGTTTCTCATTGGAAGTGGTACAGGGCTACAAGCAGTAATTCTTGATAGCTCTCCCTTCAGCTTTGTGAGTTAGGTAATGTGTTTTGTTCTGTGTAACTCAGTCAGAATGGCTCAGTTCAGTCTAGTTCAAGCAGGTCGGCCAAACACTGGGTTCAGACGACCAGATCACAGGCTGCTCCTTCTGCACACCTGCCATTTTACATACTAACCAGCTTCTTGTCTGAGAATGGTTTCGGGTTTAGCAAAATCCTTGTGTCTGCCTTTCAGCTGCTCTGATTGAGTTATCCTGTAGCAAGAATCAGTTCACAAAATGGCAGCTACAAGGACAGTCTCACAAAATGGCTGCCTCCATTCCTACCACCACATGGCTTTTCCACCACCTTTGCCTCATTCCTGTTCACTGATTTGGAAATTGTAGTTCTTTTTTTGGCAACACTTGATCCTTCATTGTATTTGGATGACCAACTGTGATCAAACTGTATAGTGGGCTCAAATGGAATAGTCATCTGCCTCCACTTGTCACATTGCAGTAACATAAATTACAGCCAAACCAAGATTGTAAAGTGGGCTTTATTCCGCAGTATTTCACTCTATGCTTATCTTTTCTATTTACAACACTCCAGTATGAGAACATGACGTCAGCTTCTGTGGAGCTGGTGGGAGCTGCATGCAAGCACTTGTCCTGGTCCTCATACACCTATCACCTGAAGCGCTACATCCACGTTCTACAGACCGGAGAGATCAATCAGAAATTGGCAGTGAGGTGTGTATATCAGAATCTGATTATCACTGACAGAAGTTGTGAATATACAGTGGCATGCAAAAGTTTGGGCACCCTGGTCAAAATTTCTGTTACTGTGAATAGTTAAGTGAATAGAAGATGAACTGATCTTCAAAAGTCATAAAGTTAAAGATGAAAGATTAGTGTATTATTTTTGTTTTATACAATTTTAGAGTGAAAAAAAGGAAAGGAGCCCCATGCAAATGTTTGGGCACCCCAAGAGATTTAAACTCTCAGATAACTTTTACCAAGGTCTCAGACCTTAATTAGCTTGTTAGGGCTATGGCTTGTTCACAATCATTGTTAGGAAAGGCCAGGTGATGCAAATTTCAAAGCTTTATAAATACCCTCAGTCCTTGTACCAACAATCAGCACCCATAGGATCCTCTAAGCAGATGCCTAGCACTCTGAAAATTAAAATAAATGATGCGACAAAGCAGGAGAAGGCTATAAGAAGATAGCAAAGCATTTTCAGGTAGCAGTTTCCTCAGTTCGTAATGTAATTAAGAAATGGCAGTTAACAGGAACGGTGGAGGTCAAGTTGAGGTCTGGAAGACCAAGAAAACTTTCCGAGAGAACTGCTTGTAGAATTGCTAGAAAGGCAAATCAAAACCCCCGTTTGACTGCAAAAGACTTTCAGGAAGATTTAGCAGACTCTGGAGTGGTGGTGCACTGTTCTACTGTGCAGCAACACCTGCACAAAATATGACCTTCATGGAAGAGTCATCAGAAAAAAACCTTTCCTGTGTCCTCACCACAAAATTCAGTGTCAGAAGTTTGCAAAGGAACATCTAAACAAGCCTGATGCATTTTGGAAACAAGTCCTGTGGACTGATGAAGTTAAAATAGAACTTTTTGGCCGCAATGAGCAAAGGTATGTTTGGAGAAAAAAGGGTGCAGAATTTTATGAAAAGAACCCCTCTCCAACTGTTAAGTACGGGGATGGATCGATCATACTTTGGGCTTGTGTTGCAGCCAGTGGCACGGGGAACATTTCACTGGTAGAGGGAAGAATGAATTCAATTAAATACCAGCAAATTCTGGAAGCAAACATCACACCGTCTGTAAAAAAAAAAGCTGAAGATGAAAAGAGGGATGGCTTCTACAACACGATAATGATCCTAAATACACCTCAAAATCCACAATGGACCATCTCAAGAGGCGCAAGCTGAAGGTTTTGCCATGGCCCTCACAGTCCCCTGACCTAAACATCATTGAAAATCTGTCAATAGATCTCAAAAGAGCAGTGCATGCAAGATGGCCCAAGAATCTCACAGAACTAGAAGCCTTTTGCAAGGAAGAATGGGCGAAAATCCCCCCAAACAAGAATTGAAAGACTCTTAGCTGGCTGCAGAAAGCGTTTACAAGCTGTGATACTTGCCAAAGGGGGTGTTACTAAGTACTGACCATGTAGGGTGCCCAAACTTTTGCTTCGGGCCCTTTTCCTTTTTTTTGTTATTTTGAAACTGTAAAAGATGGAAGTAAAAAGGTAATTTTGCTTAAAATATTAAAGAAATGTGTCATTTTTAAGTTTATGCCATTTGGAAATCAGGTCATCTTTTACTTGCTTAGCTATCCACAGTAACAGAAATTTTGACCAGGGGTGCCCAAACTTTTGCATGCCACTGTAATGCAGTTCAGTCCCTTCAGCCAATGGTGAAATTTGTTAATTTGCAGTACAGTGGAAGACACAAAAATTACTACAGGTTACAAAAGTAACTAAAAGAGAAACAGGTCCTTTGACCCACATGTCTGTGCTGAATACGATGTTGAACGAAATGAATTCTCTTTTGCCTGCACATGGTCCATATCCCTCCATTCCCTGCATATTCACTTCTCCCTCTAACGACCTTTTAAATGCTTCTATCATATCTGCTACCAACACCACCCCCGGCAGTTCATTCCTGGCAGCCACCACTCACTGTGTAAGAAAAGCCTAACCCACACATCTCCTTTGAGCTTAACTTCCTCACCATAAATGCATGTGCTCTATTTGAATCCTGGAGGAAAGGATACTGTGCCTCTCATAACCTGAGAAGCTTTTATCAATTACCCCTTCAACCTACAGTGCTCTAGAGAAAATCTGGTAATATAAAAGGATAGATCTTTAACGGTAAGATCTTTAATAGTGTTGAAGAATAGAAGGATCTTGGGGTCCAAGTTCATAGCTAACTGAAAGTGGCTGCACAGGTTGATAGGGTGGTTAAGAAGGCATGCAACATGCTTGCCCTCATTAGTCAAGGTATTGAATTCAAAAGTCAAGAGGTTATGCTGGAGTTTGACAAAGCTCTAGTTAGGCCATGGGAGTATTGCATGCAGTTCTGGTCACTCCGTTATAGTAAGGATATCAAGTCTTTGAAGAGAGTGCAGAAGAAGCTTACCAGATGCTGCCTGGATTAGAGGGCATGTGTTATAACGAGAGGCTGGACACACTTGGGTTGTTTTCTCTGGGGTGGTGGAGGCTGAGGGGAGATCTGATAGAGGTTTGTAAGATTATGAGAGATAATTGGTATCACTTTTCCAAAGGTTGAAGTGTAAAACAAGAGAGCACACATTTAAGGTGAGAGAAGGAGTAAGTTCAAAGGAGATGCATGGGTCAAGTTTATTTTTGCACAAGCGTTGTGAGTGTGTGGACTTCGCCGCCAAGGATGTTGGCAGAGGCAAATACAATTGAAGAGGCTTTTCAGTATGTGCAGGAAATGGAAGGGCATTATGTAGGTAGAAGGGATTTGTTTTGTTGGCCATTTGATTACTAATTTTATTAGTTTGGTGCAATATTACAGGCCACAGGGCTTGTATTAATTCATTAGCTCGCTGGCCATTTATTTATCTGTCTATCTATTCATTATTATTTTTTATTGTTTGTTTTTTATCTTTGCACATTGGTTGTTTGTCAATCTTTGTGTAGTTTTTCATTGATTCCGTTGTATTTCTTTGTTCTACTGTGAATGCCTGCAAGAAAATGAATGGTGACACATACATTGATAATAAACTTACTTTGAACTTTGTTCTTGAGCTGTACTGTTATGTGTAAAAGGACTAGATGGGATTATCAAATGTAGAAGTCCCAACTAGAGAGCATGTGATACTGTATCTGCTGCAAGGGAACGAGACAGGGCAGGTGACAGAAGTTTGTGTAGGGGAACACTTTACGTCCAGTGACCACAATGCCATTAGTTTCAAAGTAAATATGCAAGAGATAGGTCTCGTCTGCAGGTTAAGATTTTAAATTGGAGAAAGGCCAATTTTGATGATATCATAAATGATCTTGAAACATGGATTGGGATAGGTTGTTCTCTGACAAAGGTGTACTTGGAAAGTGGGAGACCTTCAAAAATGAAATTTTGAGAGTACAAATCTTGTATGTGCCTGTCAGAATAAAAGGTAAAGTTATCAAGTATAGGGAGCCTTGGTTTACAAGAGATATTGAGGCCCTGGTTAAGGGAAAAGAGGGAGGTGCGTAGCAGGTATAGACAGATAGGAACACATGAGGTACTTACAGAGTACAAGAAGTGCAAGAGAAAACTTAAGAAAGAAGTCAGAAAGGCTAAAAGAAGACATGAGGTTGATCCAGCAGACAAGATGAAGGAAAATCATAAAGGATTCTATAGGTACGTTCAGAGCGAAAGGATTGCTAGGGAGAAAATTGGTTCTCTGGAAGACCAGAATGGTAATCTATGTGTGGAGCCTAAACAGATGGGGGAGATATTAAATGCATTCTTTGCATCTGTATATATTTGGGAGACAGATACAGAGTCTATAGAAGTGAGACAAAGCTGCATCAACTTCATGGGCCCTGTACAGATTACAGAGGAAGAGGTGTTTGCTATCCTGAGGTAAATCAGGATGGATAAATCCCCAAGGCCTGACAAGGTGTTCCCTTGGACCCTGTGGGGGCTAGTGCAGAAATTGCCAGGGCCCGAGCAGAGACTTTTAAAACATCCTCAGCAGCAGGAGAGGTACCAGAGGACTGGAGGATAGCCAGTGTTGTTCTGCTGTTTAAAAAAGGCTGTAAACAGAAACCAGGAAATTATAGGCTGGTGTGTCTGGCATCAGTAGTGGGTAAGTTATTAGAAGGTATTCGAAGAGACTGGATATATCTGTATTTGGATAGACATAGACTGATTAAGAGTAGTCAGCATGGCTTCGTGCATGCTAGGTCATGTCTAAGCAATCTTATAGAGATTGAGGAAGTTAACAGGAAAGTGGATGAAGGCAAGGCAGTTGATGTTGTCTACATGGAACTTAGTATGGCAGTTGACAAGGCCCGCATGGGAGGCTGTTTAAGAAGGCTCAGTCATTCGGCATTCAGGACAAGGTGGTACATTGGATTAGAGATTGGTGGTAGATGGTTGCCTCTCTGGTTGGAGGCCTGTGACACTGGGTCCACTGTTGTTTGTCATCGATATCAGTGATCTGGATAATTGGATCAGCAGGTTTGCAGATGACACCAAGATTGGGATGTAGTGGACAGTGAGGTTTGGAGAGGGATTTGCAAGAGCTGTAAAAGAAAATGGCAGATGGAATTTAATGTAGACAAATGTGAGGTGTTGCACTTTGGTAGAACCAAGTAGGTTTTATACAGTGAACGGTAGGGCACGGAGGAGTGTGGTAGAACAAAGGGATCTGGGAATACAGGTCGATAATTCATTGAAAGTGGTGTCACAGGTAGATAGGGTTATAAAGAAAGTTTTTGGAACATTGGCTTTCATAAATTAGTGTATTGAGTACACAAGATGGGATGTTATGTTGAAGGCGTTGGTGAGACCTAATCTGGAGTATTGTGTGCAGTTTTGGTCACCTACCTACAGGAAGGATATAAACAAGGTTGAAAGAGTACAGAGAAAATTCATAAGGATGTTGCCGTGTCTGGAGGATCTGAACTATAGGGAAAGGTTGAATAGGTTAGAACTGTCTTCTTTAGAACATAGAAGATTGACAAGAGATAAGCTAGAGGTATACAAAATTATGAAGGGTATAGATAGGGTAAATGCAAGCAGGCTTTTTCCGTTGAGCTTGGGTGGGACTATAACCAGAGGTCATGAATTAAGGGTGAATGAGGGGATACTTCTTCACTCCAAGGGTTATGAGAGAGTGGAATGAGCTGCCAGCACAAGTGGTCCATGTGAGCAAAATTTCAATGTTTAAAAGAAGTTTGGATGGTAGGAGTTTGGAGGGCTATGGTCGCAGTGCAGGTCATTGGGATTGGGCAGTTTAAATCATTTCAGTAAGGACTAAATGGGCTGAAGGGCCTGTTTCTGTGCTGTACTTCTCTAATACTCTTTGTTCTGATGTAGAGGATGAACATATTGGAAATTTCTCAGTACAGGAACTAACGCTGGAACTTTTTCTGGCCCTGATGTTATGAATTAAATTTTAGATCAAGTGTACCCCCTAATTTATTCATCGGATGTTCTGAAAATGACCCACAGTAGTAAGTGTCACCAATATCTAATGAGGTGGAAATGAATTAATTTTATACTTCCATATATTAAAATTAACACTGACTGTAAACAGTTTTCTGACCTTGTGCTGATGTCCTCTCCAACAGTTTGCTGCTGTCGGTGCTTGAAGCCTTTCACTTTGACCCAGAGAGCCTGAGGAAGGACTTTGAAGCAGTTCAGACCACAGAAGATGAAAGTAGGTATTTTAAAACCATAATACATAGGAGTAGAAATAGGTCAGTTGACCCATTGAGTCTGCTCCACTATTCCATCTTCCCTCTCATCCTCGTTCTCCTGCCTTCTCACTGTAAGCTTTGGTTCCCTAACTAATCAAGAACCTATCAACCTCCACTTTAAATATACCCAATGACAACCGTCTGTGACAGTGAATTCCGCAGATTCACCATCCTCTGACTAAAGAAATTCCTCCTCATCTTAGTTCTAAATGAATGTTCTTCTATTCTGAAGCTGTACTCTCTGGTCCTAGACTTCCTCACTGTAGGAGGCATCCTCTTCAAGTCCACTCTATCTAGGCTTTTCAATATTCGATAGGTTTCAGTAAGATTTCCCTCATTCTTCCAAATTCCAGTGAGCACTCAAGAGGGGCATCTCCTTCCTGAGTGTTGTTGTTTGCCAAGTCTTCTTGGTCCGCCTACAAAAGTTGGCTGAATGTCTGGAGTCACGGAGCGGCTTCCATGCTGGGACGTCAAATCTGGATGTGATTTTCTTTCTCACCAAATTCCAGAAGTTCAGAGAACAAGAGTTCAGGAAAAAAAGTGCAGTTGACGTTTCAGACCGAGACCCTTCGGCAGGTCTCGGGCTAAAACGTCATCTGTAGTTTTTTCCTTAGATGCTGTCTAGCCTGCTAAGTTCTCCAGCATTATGTGTGTGTTGCTCAGTTTTCCAGCATCTGCAGATTTTCCCTTGTTTGTGAAGTCCCTGTATGTCGTGTTTACTGATCTCACCTGACAGTTGACTTGATCAATAGAGGCGGTTCTTTTAGATCCTCTCTTAGGTAGGCTGCCCACCAAGACTACAGAGCATGATGAAATCCTTCCACGACCACATGAAGGGGGCTGTGCAGTTTAACGGCAACTCTTCAGAGCCCTTTGACACAGGCAGGAGCATTAACCAGGCCTGTGTTCTCGCCTCAACACCCTTCAAGGTCTCCTTTGCCCTTCTCCTGAGGCATGCATTTGGCACTGCTACAGAGGGGATCTACCTCCACACTAGATCAGATGGCAGGGTTTTTAACCTCACTCTCCTAAAAGCCAAAATTAAAATGCACGAAACTATAATCAAAGACATGCTGTTTGCTGATGATGCAGCAGCCATATCCCACACTCCACAGCACCTCCAGAGCTTGATGGATCGCTTCTCCCAAGCTTACAAGGAGTTTGATCTGACTAACAGCCTGAAAAAGACAAATGTCTTGGGGCAAGTTGTGGAGGCACCACTGTTCATTACCATTGATAATTACAAACTGGACGTTGTCCATCAGTTCATATGCCTGGGGTTGATCGTCAGGGACAACCTCTCCCTGCACACAAATATCGACAAGTGCATCAGCAAGGCTGCAATAGTGCTTGCCTGCCTCGCCGTACAAGCCTGGGATAACTCCAAGCTCAGTCAATACAAAGATGGCAGTATGTAATGCTTGTTTCACCAGCACACAGTGAGACCTGGACATAATATGCTAAGCAGGAAAGAAGGTCTAACACCTTCCAGTTAAGGTGCCCTCATCTCATGTTGGGCTCCCCGGGAGAGACAGTGTATCCAATACTGAGTTTCTCTCACATGCTGGCCTCCCTAGTGTGTACATACTACTCAAGCAGCATAGGCTGTGCTGGCTGCCTACAACTGTGCTACAGGGATATCTGCAAACGGGACATCAGCACTGAGTCCTGGAAGAAATGTGTAGCTGACCACACGAACGAACAAACACCCTGAAACAGCTCCTTAAGTCAGGCAAGGAAAAATTCCTGAAAATGGCAGAAGATAACCAGAGCCGTAGAAAGGAACACTGCAGCTCCATCAGAGCTGAGGCCACTTAGAGGTGCAACCTTTGCAACAGACTCTGCCGCTCCAGCATTGCTCTCATCAGCCACAGATGGTAGTGAAGACTCAGCATCCATGGTCGACCTCAGCCAGTGGAGGGCCACACCACACCAGTGTGTACAGACCTAGAACCTTTCAAACACTCCTTATACTCACTCATTCCTGGGACCAGTCTGGTGAACCTCCTCTGGACCCTCTCCAATACCAGTCATAGTCATACTTTGTTGATCCCAGGGGAAATTGGTTTTCATTACAGTTGCACCATAAATAATTAAATAGTAATAAAACCATAAATAGTTAAATAGTAATATGTAAATTATGCCAGGAAATAAGTCCAGGACCAGCCTATTGGCTCAGGGTGTTTGACCCTCCAAGGGAGGAGTTGTAAAGTTTGATGGCCACAGACCGAAATGACTTCCTATGACGCTCTGTGTTGCATCTTGGTGGAATGAGTCTCTGGCTGAATGTACTCCTGTGCCCACCCAGTACATTATGTAGTGGATGGGAGACATTGTCCAAGATGGCATGCAACTTAGACAGCATCCTCTTTTCAGACACCACCGTCAGAGAGTCCAGTTCCATCCCCACAACATCACTGGCCTTACAAATGAGTTTGTTGATTAAGAAAGCACTTCCTTTCTTAAATAAGGTGCCCTGAGCTGCTCACAGTTCTCTTCCTTGGAGCAGTTGCTTGGATTATGAGACAGAATAAATTAGCCACTCATAAACAGGAGATTCTGCAGATGCTGAAATTCCAGAGTGAGTGACACACACAGCATACTGGAGGAACTCGACAGGTCAGGCAGCATCTGTGGAAGGGAATAAACAGTCAATGGCCCTTTAACAGGACTGGAACTGATCAAAATTTGTCATCAAGTCTAGTCCTGATGAAGAGTCTCGGCCCAAAGCATCGACTGTTTCTTCATTCCTATAGGTGCTGCCTGTTGCTAAGTTCCCCCAGCAATTTGCAATAAGTTAACCACTGTTAAGTTTTTTTTCCCAAGGTAAAGTGATGCCTCAGTTTTCCCACAGATATATTTGCATAAGTCCACTACCGGAAAGCTTGAGTGCTAATGAGTAAGATTGATTTGTGCTGAGACATTACTTTTTCCAGATTGGAATTGTTTGAACATAAATCATCTTCAACTCATTAATGTATAACAGCAGGACAAATCGATTGACTAAATAAAAACTAATTTAAATGCAATTTAAAGTAATTCAGTGACGGCAGAAGGCACAGAGCCAGGTCAGGCTTCAGTGACTGTACAGTGGAACTCCTTTCACTATGCTGAGTGGAAGCTCATCATTCCAAACAGGGAACGTGGCCAGATTTCATTTTGTGTATCCTTCTTTTTAAAACAAAGCTCACCAAGCTAGGCATAAATTCATTATGGCTGCAATTCACTGCTTCTTCAGCAAATTTTACGTGCAATTTTGATATGTTCTGCCCAGTTTTCTCAGACAATTCTGAGGCATGCTGTATACCTTTGGTACTACTTGTGTGTGAGTGGTGGGGAACCTGCTTAGTGTTATTCTGGTGGATTTGTCTTTCTATCAAATCTCTCATCTGGGGTGCATGGTAACATAACGGTTAGAGCGACACTATTACAGCTCAGTGCATTGGGGTTCGGAGTTCAGTCCTCTGTATGCAAGTTTGTACGTTCCTTCCCACGTGAGCGTGGGTTTTCCCCGGGCGCTGCTGCAGTCCAAAGGCACAGCAGTTAGTAGGTTAATTGGTTGTTGTAAATTGTCCTGTGATTAGGCAAGGGCTAAATCAGTGAATTTCTAGGTGAAATCCAGCTGCAGGTAACATAAAGCTTGGAGGCATGGCAGGCTGTAAATAGAAGCTGCCCCTGATGTCCATTTTAAATTTCTTTCTTCTGATCTTAAACCTATCCCCCTTGTTTTTGGCAACCCCTCCCTGGAAAAAAAGCCGTGTTAAGGATATCATATCATATTCTAGTATCATAATCATAATGGATTTGCTCCTAAATCCAGTGGGGAATTGTGGAGAAACATTCACTAATGATTAGTGAGAATGTGGAATAGGTTAAAGTAAATCAGAAAAATAATGTTAATGCCTTTTAATGGGCATGTCAGGACTCAGAGGAACTGATTCAGGAAGCTTGTTGGGAACATAACCTCGATGAGATTAGAGAGATTAGCTTTATTTGTCACATGTATGTTGGAACAGACAATGAAATGAGACACTTGTATCAACACCAACAAGGTCCAAAGTTGTGTTGGGGACAGCTGGCAAGAGTCACCACGTTTCTGACGTCAATATAGCTTATGTACAACTCCCTAACCCTTACGTCTTTGGAATGGGAGCAGCCGTGTGCTCACGGGGAGTTACAAGCTCCTTTCAGACAGCAGTAGGAATTAAATCTCTGTCTGTGATCGCTGATGCTGTGAAGTATTATGCTAACCACTATGCCACCATGCCGCCCCATCAAGATTTCATGTCCCAAGTGTCACTGTAGGGTGGAATAGTCTCTCTAACATAGACACGTTTCATGTTTCTTACCCCAGTCTGGCTGACCCATGCGCTAGAGCGACATTACAAGCGATTTCAGTGACCTGTTGTCTGTACCATTTGTCCCCCCTATTTCTGAGACTCCCCTTCCATCCTGTAGATGTCGTGGCAGAAGGTGAGGACAACGTGACTGAATCCATGGAACTGGAAGGTGCCGTTGAGGAAGAGAAGGAAGAGGTCACTGAGGGTTTGGATGAAGAAATCGCAGTTCGTGCTGGGGTTGCTGGAGAATGTGCTCCAGCGCAGGCTGTGAAGAAACCAGTCACCTTTCAGCCCAGGAGTAACCAGGAGCTGGAAGATTTGATCAAGCACATTCAGGACACTGTCACTGAGAACTTTCTGCCCAGGCTGCAGAAATGCCTAATTGCAAAGGTCTGTGGGCAATGTTCCCTAATAACCTTGATTCTCCTGCCTCCTCGATCTCCTTCACCCACCCCCTACCCACTTTGTAATCTCTCTCACTTCACCCTAACACAAGGTCAAGTTGAAGTTCATTGTCATTCAGCCGTACACAGGTATAAAGCTAAACGAACGTCGTTCCTCTGGGACCAGGGTACAAAAACATAGTTCATATAATCACATACAGCACATAAAATGATATTAACAGATAATAAAAAGAATGGACATAGGAGCTGAATTAGGCCATTCAGCCCATCAAGTCTGCTCTGCTATTCCGTCATTGGCTGATTTATTTTCTCTCTCAATCCCGTTCTCTTGCTTTCTCCCTGTAACCATTGACACATTGACTTCGCAGCCTCCACTAAATATACCCAGTATTCTGTGTATGTACAAATTGACATGAGGTGCATATATGATATAGTTAAATATACAACGGTATAATGCTACTGGCTCTGTCATAAGTAATGTGCAGTGGGTGGTAGCATGGTGTTCAGATGTCTCGCAGCCTGGGGGAAGAAGCTGTTAACCAGCTAAGTCTTTGTTCATATACTGCGGTACCTTCTGCCTGATGATAGGAGGTCAAAGAGATTGTGGGATGGATGGGAGGGGTTCTTGATATGCTGAGGACTCTGCAACACAGCATTTCTGGTGTATGGGGGACCTGGATGGGGGAAGGGGGGGAAGAGAGAGACTCCAATGATCCTTTCAGCAGTCATTACAGTCTGTTTCAGGGTCTTGCAGTCAGATGCCTTGTAATTCCCGTACCAGATGGTGATACAGCAGGTCAGGACATTCTCGCTGGTGCACTGCTACAAGGCTGAATCTACCCCCATGTGTCTTTTCCTTCCTTGTTTCCCTCCCAACTTTTAATACCGTATTTCTCCACCACTTTGATTTATTGAGCACTTCCGGTCTACGCACAAGAAGTGGAATTTCCTGGTGGCCAACCATTTTAATTCCTAACCCCATTTCTATTCTGACATGTTCATCCGTGGCCTCCTCTTCTGCCATGCTGGGACCACACTCAGGGTGGTGGAGCAACACCTCATATTCCATCTATGGCAGCCTCCAACGATGGCATGTACATCGATTTCTCCAGCTTCCAGTAACCTGCCTATCACCTCCCCCAGTCCCCCCTTCCCTTTCTCCCATGTTCCACTCTTCTCTTCAATCAGATTCCTTCTTCTCCAGCCCTTTGCCTTTTCCACCCATCTGCCAGTTTCTTACTTCACCGCCCTTCCTCACCCACCTAGTTTCACCTCACCTTCTAGCTTGTCTTCCTTCTGATCCCCTCACTACCTCATTAGGGCATCTTCCCCCTTTCTTTCCATACTGATGGAGGGTCTCGGCTTTAAGCGTTGACTGTTTATTCCTCTCCATAGATGCTGCCTGACCTGCAGAGTTCCTCCAGCATTTTGTGTGTGTTTCTCTTGATTTCTTTCTGTTAGTAAAGTTTGTTGTTGTACAGGTGGCCAGAGATGACCAGCACAAGTTGGTGAAGTCAAAATTGGTGAATGATGAGGAATTGGTGCGAATTCCCATAGCTTTTGCGATGATTAAGCTGATGCAGACTCTTCCCAAGGAGGTGATGGAGCATAATTTACCCAGGTACAACTGTGGGGTCTGTATTACATTCAGTGAGACGTGAAGGATGCGCGAGGGTTGGTGTTGAACAAACAAAGCTGGAGACTCTCAGTGGGCCGGGCAGCATCTGTGGAGGGAAATGGACAGTCACTGTTTCTATTTCCTTCTGCCTTACTCACGGAGTTCCTCCAGCCATCTTGTTTGTTGCCTCAGATTCCAGCAACTGTAGTGTCTTATGTCTGCATAAAACCGTAAGATTTCAGAGCACAATTAGGCCATTTGGCCCTTCGAGTCTACTCCACCATTTCAACATGGCTGATCCATTTTCCCTCTCAGCCCCAATTCCTGTCTTCTCCCTGTATCCCTTCTTGCCCTGACTAATCAAGAACCTATCACCCTCTGTATTAAATATACCCAATGACCTGGCCTCCACAGATGCGCATCGAATTCCACAGATTCACCACTCTGGCAAGAGAAATTCCTCCTTGTGTCCATTCTAAGTGGGCACCCCTCTATTCTGAGGCATGTCCTCTGGTCCGAGACTCCCCCACCATAGGAAACATCCTCTGCATGTCCACTCTATCGAGGCCTTTCAACACGGTATGAGGAAAGGTTTCTTACACAGTTTAGGAAAGCATACAACATGCTACAAGGCATGCAGCAACACTTCCTCGTACTCTCCACACCTCACCTCATCCCTTGTTCTATTTAATATTTAACTTATTTAGAAATACAGCATGATAACAGGCCCTTCTGGCTCAGCGAGGCTGCACTGCCCAGTTACACCGATGTACCCTATATGGGTGACCCGTATGGCTTTGGGATGTGGAAAGAAACCGGAGCATTCTGAGGAAATCCACAGGGTCATGGGGAGAATGTACTTTATACTTTATTGTTGCCAAACAATTGATACTAGAACGTACAATCATCACAGCTATATTTGATTCTGCGCTTCACACTCCCTGGATTACAAATATTAAATATTAAAGATATTAAAAATAGTTAAATTAGTAAATATTAAAATTTTAAATTATAAATCATAAATAGAAAAATGGGAAGTAGGGTAGTGCAAAAAAACCGAGAGGCAGGTCCGGATATTTGGAGGGTACGACCCAGATCCAGGTCAGGATCCGTTCAGCAGTCTTATCACAGTCTTATCACAGAAGCTGTTCCCAAATCTGGCCGTACGAGTCTTCAAGCTCCTGAACCTTCTCCCAGAGGGAAGAGGAACGAAAACTCTGTTGGCTGGGTGGGTCGTGTCCTTGATTATCCTGGCAGCACTGCTCCGACAGCGTGCGGTGTAAAGTGAGTCCAAGGACGGAAGATTGGTTTGTGTGATGTGCTACGCCATGTTCACGATCTTCTGCAGCTTCTTTCGGTCTTGGACAGGACAACTTCCATACCAGGTTGTGATGCACCCTAGAAGAATGCTTTCTACGGTGCATCTATAAAAATTAGTGAGGGTTTTAGGGGACAGGCCAAATTTCGTTAGTTTTCTCAGGAAGTAAAGGCGCTGGTGGCCCCTCCTTATCAGACTCACACAATGCCTGAGTCATGCATATTTACTGTTTCGCTTCGACAACCCTGTGTGGTAACATTTTCCAAAGTCCAACACTACCCAATTGGTATGTGAACTGTCTTTCAGATGCAACGGGAAACTAATTTACCTTTCGCGTTTCCTGATAAACTGGTGTTGTGCTTAGTGCCACAGTTTCACAACGTCAGAGACCTCAGTAGTGTATTTAATAGTCAGTAACACCCTACCTTCTGACTGGGTAGCCCCCAATCTGATGGCATTGATATCGATTTCTCCTTCTGGGAAGCAAATTTTCTTCCACCCTGCCTCCCCCAACTTCCTCTTTTCCCCACTCTGACCTTTATCTCTTCTCGCCTGCTTATTGCTTCCCCATGGGTCCCCTCCTCCTTCCCTTTCTCCTATGGTCCACTCTCCCCTTCTTCTCCATGTAGAATGTAGAAACTGCTTACAGACAGTGGCGGATTGATCCCAGGTTTCTGGGGCTACAATAGTGTTGTGCGAGCGAACCACTATGCTGCCTTGCCACCCCACCTAAATCCCTCTCCTGAAACGGCCGTTTACACCAACCAGGGAATTATGCTCCACTCTGAAGTGCGATTGCACTGAATTAACAGCCAGAGCTCCGGCCTTTGATTGAGGGGTGATTTGAATCTCACTATGGCAGCTGGGAATTAAACCCAAATCATTACAGAAATGTGGAAAAGCCACTCTAAGTGAAGTAGCCATCAAGCTAATCCCATCAGCACGTGCCTCGGATCCTCGTTATACTATGTAGATCACCACTGTCCTTGTGTCCTGAGGGTCTTCGAACTGTGGAGGCATTGTTTTATAAGACCATAAAATATTGGAGCAGAATCAGACCATTCAGCCCATCGAGTCTGCTCTGCTATTCCATCATGGCTGTTTTATTCTCCCGCTCAACCCCTTTTTCCTGTAACCTTTGATACCCTAACTAATGAAGAACCTATTAACCTCCACTTTAAATATATCCAATGATTTGTCCTCCACAGCCGTCTGTCGCAATGAATTCCACAGATTCACCACCCTGAACATTCCTCCTCATTTCTGTTCCTAAAGGACACCCCTCTACACTTCCTCTCGACCAAGGCCTTCCAATATTTGATATGTTTCAGTGGGATTCTCCACCCCCCATTCTTCTTCGGTTTCAGTGATGCTCTGTACTTGTTATTATTCATGGCAATTGTCTGTCCTGTGCTTTTACAGCAGAGTTCAGTGTGATTGAAATCCCCATTTGATGGTGGACCTTTTGATTTGCATTGAGCTGTTTTGGTTGGACATTGTGGACCCAATAGCAAAGGATGCAATGTTTCCTGTTCATCCAGAGTGTCTGTGTGATCCTGGAGGGGTGGTGCAGTGGGACAGAAATTGTTTAAGTGTTTCTTTCCTTCCTCTGACCCAGCATCCTCATTAAAGTCTGCATGCTGTTACAAAACCGAGCCCAGGAGATCAGGGACGTTGCTCGTAATACCCTGACCAAGATAATCGAGACTCTGGGTCCGAGATACCTTCTCTACCTCCTCAAGGAGTTGCAGTCAGCTCTAACCAAGGGCTTTCAGGTAACGTCTCATCGAACTGTAACGTTAAAACTACAGCCCAGAGGGTCTCGGCCTGAAACGTCGACTGCACCTCTTCCTAGAGATGCTGCCTGGCCTGCTGCGTTCACCAGCAACTTTGATGTGTGTTGTCCAGAAACAGGCTGGTTCAGCCCAGTCGCTCCACAGAAACTGGCACTTCTTCTCTTCGTCTGTTCTAACCATCTACTGCCTGTCCTGTCCACCTTCTCCTTCCATGTACCTCCTCTGTTTCTGTTAGCAACACTTCGGAAAGCTTTCCTTTGTGTTCATTATCAGTACATTGTTTATTATTGTCACATGATACGGTGAAACACTTGTGTTTTCTTCCCATCATTCTATAAATACCTCAAGGTGGGACAGTGTGCTGCCTGGGGTTGTGGTAGAGGCAAATACATTCGAGGTTTTTAAGAGGCGTTTAGATAGGCACATGAACGTGAGGAAAATGGAGGGATCTGGACATTGTGTAGGTAAGAGGGGTTAGTTTTTGCTTTTCTTTAATTTATTTTTTAGCTGCTTCAGCACAACATTGTGGGCCGAAAAGCAGTAAACTGGGGTGGGGCACGGTAGTGTAGCAGCTAACACCACACAATTACAGTGCCAGCAACCCGGATTTAATTACACTAGTGTCTGTCAAGGGTTTATACGTTCTTCCCCCAACCACGTGGATTTCTTCCACATTCCAAAGATGTATGGGGAGTAGGCTAATTGGTCACATGGGAATAATTGGGCGGCATGAGTTTGTTGGCCCAGAAGAGCCCATTAGAGTACAGCATCTCTGACTCAAATAAAAAATAAATAAAAATTTCAGAGTGCTGCAGTAAAGTGCAGTGCAGACAGACAATACAATGCAAACGTCATGATGAGCTAGACTGTGATGTCAAGAGTTCATCTTTATTGTACAAAGGTCCTTTCAGCAGCGGGTAGAGACTGTCTGAGACCGGTAATATGAGCTCTCAGGCTTTCGTTTCTTCTGGCCAACAGAAGTGGGAGAAGTGAGCAGAGCCTCAGAGGGAAAGTTTGAACAGGTTCGGACTTTATTCCCTGCAGCGCAAGAGAATGAGCGAAGATTTGATAGAGATGTACAAAATTATGAGGGTTATAGATAGGGCAAATGCAAGCAGAGTTTTTCCACTGATGTTGGGTGAGATTAAACTAGAGGTCATGGGTCAAGGGTGAAAGGTGAAATGTTTAAGAGGACCATGAGGGGGAATGTCTTCACTCAGAGGGTGGTGAGAGTGTGGGACAAACTGTCAGTGTAATTGGTGGAAAATGGGTTCAATTTCAGCACTTAAGAGATGTTTGAATGTAAGTGGATGGGGGTGTTGGTTTGGGGGGCTATGGTCTAGAAGCAGGTCAATGGACTAGATCGGGGTCCCCAACTTTTTTTTGCACTGCGGACTGGTTTAATATTGACATTGCTTCAGTTTCCTCCCACATTCCATAGATGTATGGGTTAGTGTTAATAAGTTGTGGGCATGCTGTGTTGGCATTGGAAGCATGGTAATACTTGCAGTTTGCCCCCAGCACAATCCTCAGACTGTGATGGGCATTGAGGCAGAAGAACTGTGTGTTTCTATGCGGATGTGAAAAATATCTTTTCTGTCTCTTTAGGTTCATGTTTTGACCTACACAGTGTATATGGTGTTGAAGAGTCTCGAGCCTAGACTGAGCAGTGGGGATTTGGACCCTTGCATCGATAACCTAATTGCAGTAAGTGTTAATTCTGTGAATTATTATTAAAAAAATTTCAAATACCGGTGGCTGTGAAGGGAAGAAGGTTGGCATATCATAGGGATCATCTACAAGGTGGATGTCTCAATGCACTGAAAGCCAGTGACAAGGCCGTAGACCCTGCTGTGGAGCAATGGGCTCTGATACTACTGTCTCTGGTAGTATCTACAGGAGGCGCTGCCTCAGGAGGTCAGCATCTACCATCAACTATCCCCACCATCCAGGCCATGTAGAAATCTGCGAGTGGCTTTGGTGACATACAGAGTCTCCTCAATGAGAAAACCAACAGCATAGGCAGAAAGAGGGATGAGGTCCTGAAGTGTGAGTTTCGGGAACTAGGCAGAAGGCTGAAGAACAGGACCTCAAGGGTGGCTTTCTCAGGATTGATGCCAGTGCTACTTGATAGTGATGGTAAGAATTGGAGGAGATGGCAGTTGAATGTGTGGCTGAGGAGTTGGTGCAGGGAGCAGGGTTTTAGATTTTTGGATCATTGGGATCTCTTCTGGAGAAGGTGGGACCTGTACAGATTGGATGGGTTGCACCTGAAGTCGAGGGGGAGCAATATCCTTGCAGGTAGGTTTGCAAACATCATTCAGGAGGGTTTAAACTAATTTGCAAGGGGGATGGGACCCAGAGCGATAGAGCAGTGGAAGAAGTACATGGAGTAAAGCCCGATCTAACATATAAAGAGGCTTTGAGGAAAGAGAAGCAGAATAAAGGGTGTAAAGGTAGTAAGGTAGAAGGGCTAAAGTGTGTGTACTTCAATGCAAGAAGCATCAGGAACAAAGGTGATGAACTGAGAGCTTGGATACATACATAGAATCATGATGTAGTGACCATTACAGAGACTCGACTGGCACCAGGGCAGGAATGGATTTTCATTATTCCTGAATTTCACTGCTTTAAAAGGGATAGAAAAAGGGGAAAAGGGGGGGAGGGGTGGCATTACTGGTAAGGAATACTATTACAGCTACAGAAAGGGTGGGTAATGTAGCAGGATCCTCTTTTGAGTCAGTATGGGTGAAAGTCAGGAACAGCAAGGGAGCAGTTACTCTATTGGGAGTATTCTGTAGACCCCATGGTAGCAGCAGAGATACTGAGGAGCAGATTGGGAGGCAGATTTTGGAAAGGTGCAAAAGTAACAGGGTTGTTATCATGGGTGGCTTTAACTTCCCTAATATTGATTGGCACCTGATTAGTTCCAAGGGTTTAGACGGGGCAGAGTTTGTTAAGTGTGTCCAGGATGGATTCCTGTCACAGTATGTGGACAGGCCGACCAGGGGGAATGCCATACTAGATCTAGTACTAGGTAACGAACCGGGTCAGGTCACAAATCTCTCAGTGGGTGAGCATCTGGGGAACAGGGACCACCGCTCCCTGGCCTTTAGCATTATCATGGAAAAGAGTAGAATCAGAGAGGACAGGAAAATTTTTAATTGGGGAAGGGCAAATTATGAGGCTATAAGGCTAGAAGTTGCGGGTGTGAATTGGGATGATGTTTTTGCAGGGAAATGTACTATGGACATGTGGTCGATGTTTAGAGATCTCTTGCAGGATGTTAGGGATAAATTTGTCCCAGTGAGGAAGATAAAGAATGGTAGGGTGAAGGAACCATGGGTGACAAGTGAGGTGGAAAATCTAGTCAGGTGGAAATAGGCAGCATACGTGAGGTTTAGGAAGCAAGGATCAGATGGGTCTATTGAGGAATATAGGGAAGCAAGAAAGGAGCTTAAGAAGGGGCTGAGAAGAGCAAGAAGGGGGCATGTGAAGGCCTTGGCGATTAGGGTGAAGGAAAACCCCAAGGCATTCTTCAGTTATGTGAAGAACAAAAGGATGACAGGAGTGAAGGTAGGACTGATTAGAGATAAAGGTGGGAAGATGTGCCTGGAGGCTGTGGAAGTGAGCGAGGTCCTCAATGAATACTTCTCTTCAGTATTCACCAATGAGAAGGAACTTGATGATGGTGAGGACAATATGAGTGAGGTTGATGTTCTGGAGCATGTTGATATTAAGGGAGAGGAGGTGTTGGAGTTGTTAAAATACATTAGGATGGATAAGTCCCCGGAGCCTGACAGAATATTCCCCAGACTGCTCCATGAGGCGAGGGAAGAGATTGCTGAGCCTCTGGCTAGGATCTTTATGTCCTCGTTGTCCACGGGAATAGTACCGGAAGATTGGAGGGAGGCGAATGTTGTCCCCTTGTTCAAAAAAGGTAGTAGGGATAGTCCGGGTAATTATAGACCAGTGAGCCTTACGTCTGTGGTGGGAAAGCTGTTGGAAAAGATTCTTTTAGGATCTACGGGCATTTAAAGAATCATGGTCTGATCAGGGACAGTCAGCATGGCTTTGTGAAGAGCAGATCATATCTAACAAGCCTGATAGAGTTCTTTGAGGAGGTGACCAGGCATATAGATGAGGGTAGTGCAGTGGATGTGATCTACATGGATTTTTGTAAGGCATTTAACAAAGTTCCACATGGTAGGCTTATTCAGAAAGTCAGAAGGCATGGAATCCAGAGAAGTTTGGCCAGGTGGATTCAGAATTGGCTTGCCTGCAGAAAGCAGAGGGTCGTGGTGGAGGGAGTACATTCGGATTGGAGGGCTGTGACTCGTGGTGTCCCACAAGGATCTGTTCTGGGACCTCTACTTTCTGTGATTTTTATTAATGACTTGGATGTGGGGGTAGAAGGGTGGGTTGGCAAGTTTGCAGATGACACAAAGGTTGGTGGTGTTGTGGATAGTGTAGAGGATTGTCAAAGATTCCAGAGAGACATTGATAGGATGCAGAAGTGGGCTGAGAAGTGGCAGATGGAGTTCAACCCGGAGAAGTGTGAGGTGGTACACTTTGGAAGGACAAACTCCAAGGCAGAGTACAAAGTAAATGGCAGGATACTTGGTAGTGTGGAGGAGCAGAGGGATCTGGGGGTACATGTCCACAGATCCCTGAAGGTTGCCTTACAGGTGGATAGGGTAGTTAAGAAAGCTTATGGGGTGTTAGCCTTCATAAGTCGAGGGATAGAGTTTGAGAGTCGCGAGATAATAATGCAGTTCTATAAAACTCTGGTTAGGCCACACTTGGAGTATTGTGTCCAGTTCTGGTCACCTCACTATAGGAAGGATGTAGACACATTGGAAAGGGTACAGAGGAGATTTACCAGGATTCTGCCTGTTTTAGAGAGTATGGATTATGATCAGAGATTAAGGGAGCTAGGGCTTTACTCTTTGGAGAAAAGGTGGATGAGAGGAGACATGATAGAGGTATACAAGATTATAAGAGGAATAGATAGAGTGGATAGCCAGTGCCTCTTCCCCAGGGCACCACTGCAAAGTACAAGAGGACGTGGCTTTAAGGTAAGGGGTGGGAAGTTCAAGGGGGATATTAGAGGAAGGTTTTTTACTCAGAGAGTGGTTTGTGCGTGGAATGCACTGCCTGAGTCAGTGGTGGAGGCAGATACACTAGTGAAGTTTAAGAGACTACTAGACGGGTATATGGAGGAATTTAAGGTGGGGGATTGTATGGGAGGCAGGGTTTAAGGGTCAGCACAACATTGTGGGCCAAAAGGCCTGTACTTTGCTGTAGTATTCTATGTTCTATGTTCTAAGTATAGCCACTGTCATGCCTTCTTTGTAATTGCATCAGTACATTGGGCCCAGGATAGATGTTCAATGATGCTGACACCCAGGAATTTGAAACTGCTCACCCTTTCCACTGCTGATCCATTGCTGATGGCTGTTGTGTATTCCCTCATCTACCCCTTCCTGAAGCCCACAATCAATCCCTTGGTCTTACTGACATTAATGCAAGGTTGCAAGAACAATAAACTGGACTGTGAGGCTCTGGGGTTATGGGATGTCTTCATTAGCTCTGGCATGGAAGATAACTGTTTGGAAGTCATGTTACTTAGTAGTGTTAGGCTTTGTTAGGTGCTCACCTTTGTTTCTGCATCATTTTTAAAACTTGTGCATATTCCGCTCTTTGTAACTGTTATCCACTCACACTGCCTGTTCAACATCCTTGCCAAGTCTGGATAAGGGGGGATCTCCTTCACTCAGAGGGTGTTGCGAGTGTGGAAGGAGGTGCCAGCAGAAGGGGTGGAAGCAGGATTGATTTCAACACTTAAAAGAAAATTGGATAAGTCCATGGATGGGAGGGGGTGGAGGGCTGTGGGCTGGAATCAGGTTGATGGAATCGGGCAGAATAGGACAGCATAGACGAGGTGGGCCAAAGTGTCTGTTTCTGTGCTTTAATCCCCTTTGACACTATGACATTAAATACCGGCTGTTCATTTCCTGCCACAGATGCTGCCTGGCTGCCTGACCTGCGAAGTTTCTCCAGTATTTCGTGTGTTGTATCAACCGTCTCTTGTATCTCCAATGCATTTGTGTATTTATCCACCTCTAAGAGCTTAATACTGCCTGTCCAGGTTGACCAGAACAGAATCAGGTTTATTATCTCAGACATACTGTATGTTGTGAAATTTATTGTTTAGTGGCAGCAGTACATAATAAAAAAACTATAAATTACAATAAGAAAATATATATTTTTAAAAGATTAAATGAGTAGAGCGAAAAGAGCAAAAAAAGAGTAAGTGAGTAATAGGGAAAAAACACAATGAAGTCATTGGTGCTATTGGTAAGTGTATTTGTCAGCACGGGATAATCCTCTTAACTTCTCTCTCTAGATTTTTAACCAGGAGTTGTTTGGTGACGTCGCTGAAGAAAAGGAGGTGAAAGGAATCGTCAGCAAAGCAATGGAAGCAAGGAAGAGCAAAAGCTACGATTCCTACGAGATTGTGGCACAGTTTATTGGAAAAGGACAGGTGGCAAAGCTGATACTTCCACTGAAAGAGGTACTTCTGATACAACATGTTGTATCTGCCTGGAGAGAGTTCTGATGTAACGTGTTGTATCTGTGTGGAGAGAGTTCTGATGTAACGTGTTGTATCTGTGTGGAGAGATATTTGATGTAACGTGTTGTATCTGTGTGGAGAGAGTTCTGATGTAACGTGTTGTATCTGTGTGGAAAGAATTCTGATGTAACGTGTTGTATCTGTGTGGAGAGATATTTGATGTAACGTGTTGTATCTGTGTGGAGAGAGTTCTGATGTAACGTGTTGTATCTGTGTGGAGAGAGTTCTGATGTAACGTGTTGTATCTGTGTGGAGAGAGTTCTGATGTAACGTGTTGTATCTGTGTGGAGAGAGTTCTGATGTAACGTGTTGTATCTGTGAGGAGAGAGTTCTGATGTAACGTGTTGTATCTGTGTGGAGAGAGTTGTGATGTAACGTGTTGTATCTGTGAGGAGAGAGTTCTGATGTAACGTGTTGTATCTGCCTGGAGAGATATTTGGAGCTGTTGTATCTGCCTGGAGAGATATTTGATGTAACCTGTTGGAGCTACCTGGAGAGATATTTGATGTAACCTGTTGGAGCTGCCTGGAGAGATATTTGATGTAACGTGTTGGAGCTGTGAGGAGAGATATTTGATGTAACCTGTTGGAGCTGCCTGGAGAGATATTTGATGTAACCTGTTGGAGCTGCCTGGAGAGATATTTGATGTAACGTGTTGGAGCTGTGAGGAGAGATATTTGATGTAACGTGTTGGAGCTGTGAGGAGAGATATTTGATGTAACGTGTTGGAGCTGTGAGGAGAGATATTTGATGTAACGTGTTGGAGCTGTGAGGAGAGATATTTGATGTAACGTGTTGGAGCTGACTGGAGAGATATTTGATGTAACGTGTTGGAGCTGCCTGGAGAGATATTTGATGTAACGTGTTGGAGCTGTGAGGAGAAATATTTGATGTAACGTGTTGGAGCTGCCTGGAGAGATATTTGATGTAACGTGTTGGAGCTGTGAGGAGAGATATTTGATGTAACCTGTTGGAGCTGCCTGGAGAGATATTTGATGTAACGTGTTGGAGCTGTGAGGAGAGATATTTGATGTAACCTGTTGGAGCTGTGAGGAGAGATATTTGATGTAACGTGTTGGAGCTGCCTGGAGAGATATTTGATGTAACGTGTTGGAGCTGTGAGGAGAGATATTTGATGTAACGTGTTGGAGCTGTGAGGAGAGATATTTGATGTAACGTGTTGGAGCTGACTGGAGAGATATTTGATGTAACGTGTTGGAGCTGCCTGGAGAGATATTTGATGTAACGTGTTGGAGCTGCCTGGAGAGATATTTGATGTAACCTGTTGGAGCTGCCTGGAGAGATATTTGATGTAACCTGTTGGAGCTGTGAGGAGAGATATTTGATGTAACCTGTTGGAGCTGCCTGGAGAGATACTTGATGTAACGTGTTGGAGCTGCCTGGAGAGATATTTGATGTAACGTGTTGGAGCTGTGAGGAGAGATATTTGATGTAAGGTGTTGGAGCTGACTGGAGAGATATTTGATGTAAGGTGTTGGAGCTGCCTGGAGAGATATTTGATGTAACGTGTTGGAGCTGCCTGGAGAGATATTTGATGTAACGTGTTGTATCTGCCTGGAGAGATATTTGATGTAACGTGTTGTATCTGCCTGGAGAGAGATTTGATGTAACGTGTTGTATCTGCCTGGAGAGAGATTTGATGTAACGTGTTGGAGCTGCCTGGAAAGATATTTGATGTAACGTGTTGGAGCTGTGAGGAGAGATTTTTGATGTAACCTGTTGGAGCTGTGAGGAGAGATATTTGATGTAAGGTGTTGGAGCTGGCCATAAGGAACACCACCACTCACTGACAATTTTTGTTTAGTTCACCAGTTTCAGTCACATTGTCAGAGATCGTGTTTCACTGAGATGAAAGTAGCAAGTGTTATAACTTTACTACACAGATTCTTCTGGCTGGAACCCGCAAATCACTTTGTTATTGTTGACGTGGAAAAAGTGAATGGCCATGAGACATGGGAGCAGCATTAGGTCATTTGTCCCAACGAGACTGCTCCATAATGTCCAACTGTCTCTGCTCCAGGGTAAACTCACCCTGTCTCCCCACTAACTGCAACACCCCATCCTGGGGAGTCCTCTCCAGCACTATCACATCCTTCCTGTGTCGTGGGGACCGATGCCCCAGTTGTGGTTAAACTTGGTCTATATGTTGCATCGCTGTCTGACATGGAGGGGCCACTGCACAGGATTGGAAAATGCTGCAGGAAGTTGTAAACTCAGTCAACTCCATATGTGCACTGGCTTCCCAGTATAGAGGACATCTTCAAAAGGCAGCGCCTTAAATAGGTGACATCCATCATTAAGGCCCCCCCCCCCCCATCACCTCAGACATGCCCTCTTCTCATCGCTTCCATCGAGGAGGAGGTACAGGAGCCTGAACAGGCACACTTAACGTTTCAGGAACAGTTTCTTTCCCTACACTAAGGATTCCAATCTGGGCTCCTCGAGCTCCTAATGAAATATAGCTGCTGTTGTGCCTTCTTTGTTAATTGCATCAATATGTTGGACCCAGAATAGATCTTCAGTGATGTTGACACTCCAGAACTTGAAACTGCTCACCGTTGCATTGATGATCTGTCGATGAGGACTGATGTGTGTTCTGACTGGTGAATGTGTGACTGGTAATGTATGTTTTCTGTTTCCAGATATTGGAGAGTACCACCAGTCTTAAGCAAGCTCGCAAGGTCCACGAAATCTTCCGGCGGATTGTGTCTGGTTTGTTACTGAATGCCAACATGACAGCAGATGCCATCCTCCTGCTGAGCCACGGTCTGGTGACTGAGAGCTTACCACTCATGGTGAAGAAAAGCAAGTGAGCCACCCTTTAAGTGGGACTGTTTAAAATGATTGAGTTTATTGGTGGAGTTGTACAGTGGCTTGGTTACTGAAATACACACAGCTCTGAGCTGTTGTTTCAGTGAGCCAGCTGAATAAACCTGGTTAGAAACCTAGTGTGAGTTATCAGAATCAGAATGAGGTTTAATATCAGTGGCATCTGGCAGGAAATTTGCTTTGCAGCAGTAGTACATAATTAGAAACTATGAATTACAACAATAAATAGATGTATAAAATTAAATTGTGTAATTATCGCAAAAAGAAAACACAAAAAATACTGAGGTAATGTTCATGGGTTCATTGTCCATTCTGAAATCTTATGGTGCAGGGAAAGAAGCTGTTCCTAAAACCTTGAGTGTGTCTTCATGCTCCTGTACCTCCCTCCATTTTTCTATCATCCATGTTCCTATCTAAGAGTCTCTTAAATGTCCCTAATGTATCTGCCTCTACCACTACCCCTTCCAAAAACACCTACCCCCTGATACCCACCCCCCTCATACTTTCCTCCAGTCACCTAATGCCATCTGGTATTAGCTATTTCCACCAAAAGACTCTGGCTATTCACTGTATCTATGATCATCTTATACACTTCTATCAAGTCACCTCTCATCCTCCTTTGTTGCAAGAGAAAAGTCCCAGCTCACTGAACCTATCCTCGTGAGACATGCTGTCTAGACCAGGTGACATCCTGGTAAATCTCCTCTGCACCCTCGCTAAAGCTTCCACATCCTACTACAACAAGAGAACCCGAAGAATGATATACTGTAGGTCAAACATGTGCAACTTGGTCAGGACTTTTTTCTGTGTCTAGAATTTCCTGTCTATTGTGGCGACATAGTGGTAAGGAAATGAACTCCATTACAGAGTTGGATGGTGAGAGTGAAACAGAAGGATATGTGGACAGCGAGATGAACCTGACATGGTTGATGATGCAGTTGGGAGGAATCCCATCTGAAGAACGAATGCAAGCCGTCTCACCCCTTCTCTTCACCTGACGTCACCTCT
The DNA here is from genome assembly GCF_963921235.1 of Mobula hypostoma. Lineage (NCBI taxonomy): Eukaryota > Metazoa > Chordata > Chondrichthyes > Myliobatiformes > Myliobatidae > Mobula > Mobula hypostoma. Next base: position 2,929,418 of record NC_086105.1, on the reverse strand, counting down.
TTCTGGTTCCCCTCCTCCTTTCCTTTTTCCCATGGTCCACCATTCTCTCCTGTCGGATTCCTTCTTCTCCAACCCTTTACCTCTTCCAGCTGTCATCTCTGAGCTTCTCGCTTCTCACTTTATCCCCCTCCCACCTGGTTTTACCTATCACTTACCTGATTGTGTTCCTCTCTCTCCCCACACCTTCTCATTCTGGCTTCTGCCTCCTTCCTTTCCAATCCAAATGCTACTGATCTGTTCCTCCAGCATTTAGTACGTGTTGCTGGTGTTGAATCGTTAGGTTGGATGGTAGTTTGTATCATTCTTCACCATGTTTTTATGAATTGTCCTTTTAAAGGGATAAGAAGCCAAGGCCGGACCAATCCCGCAGCAGTCTGAAGCCCCAGAGCTGCCTGTTGCTGCCCCCCACGCCTTCACGACAGGGAGAGAAGCCAGCAGTCAGTGCCAAGACCAACATGCACATCCTGGTGGATACTGGTCTGAGGGTAAGTTCCAGCTTCCCCACCGTTCAGCTCATCACATTTCTGGAGTTCAGTTTGCTTAGAAAAATATTGATTCAGCTGCTGAAACTAAAAACCCCTTCACAATTTATTTCTATTCTTTCAATATTGCTGACATGATCTGCTGCCCTTCGACCTTAAGCAGAGGGTTAGCATTCAAAACACACTGTAGGTTCTTGACTGCAGAAATGTAGGCCAGTGCTCCCACAATGTACAGGAGCAGAATTAGGCCATTCTATCTAAGCATTTCAGTACTAGCTGGCTTTCAGTCATTTTTCCAAACTCCAGTGGGTGTGGAGAGCCTTCACACCTCTTATACAACCTTAGGTACATATATATAGCTAGGGTGCCCAAGACTTTTACACAATACTGTATTTGTCAACATGGAGCAGAAACCCAGTTTGTAAATCTGGCGGGATCAAAGGATGTTGCGAATGGCGATGGTGGAGTGCCGTGGGAGACCCACATCAGAATCAGGTTTATCATCACTCGCATAATACTGGAGTACTGTGCAAAAGTCTTAGGCATTCTAGCTATGTATATGTGCCTGAAGACTCTTGCGCAGTACTGTACGTTAATCCCTTTACACTCCTTTGCCTATCAGTCCACGTTACCTGGGTCCATCTGTCACCTGCCAGGTTCAGGAACAGTTATTACCCCTCAACCATCAGTCTCTTGAATCAGTGGGAATAACTTCACTCAACTTGCCTCACCCCAACACTGAACTGTTCTCACAACCTATGAACTCACTTTCAAAGACGCTTTATCTCATATTCTTGATATTTACTGTTTGTTTATTTGTTATTATTATTTCTTCTTGTGTTTTTTCTTCTTTTTGTATGTGCACAGTTTGTTACCTTTTGCACATTGGTTGCTTGTCTGTCTTGTTATTTGCAGTCTTTGGTTGATTGTATTGTGTGTCTTTGCATTTACTGTGAATGCCCACAAGAAAATGAATCTCAGGATTGTATGTGATGACATTTGTGAACTTTGGCACTAAACTTACTTTGAACTTTGAGGTCTTGCCATGCCTGCTGCCCAGCTTGCTCTATGAACGACTGTATCTGCCCCTACTCCTCCAGTCTAGATGAATGGTGCCAACCCAAAACAGTGGCTGTCCATTTCCCTCCACAGATGCCGCCTGACCTACTGAACTCCTCCAGCAGTTAGCTTTTGTGCTGTGTTTGTTGATCAGGAGATGTCCATTCTTCGTGTGTTAAATTGTTCTTTTGTCTTACCACAGTTGCTACATTTGAGCTTAAAGAGATCAAAGGTGAACTCTTCGGAAGAGCACATTTTGGAAATGATCGATCCGTTTGTGCAGGTGTTAATGGACTGTCTTCAGTCCATGCATGTAAAGGTGAGCACCTCCCACAGTCACCCCCTCATTCCCACTGCTGCTCTGAAACCACTGCATTATGTAGAATGTTGTTCTGGTGGATTGGATCCTAAATATTTGGGGTTTTTTAAAATTTTGTTGAATATTTTGATTCTAATCTAGAAATTCATACAATAATCTTTCAGTTGGTTTAACTTAAGTTCCCTGTACAAGTTAATATGATGCAGAGGAGATACAGGAGCCTAGAATGAGGGGCCAAATGGCAGTTGTTCCCTCAGGGATGGGTAAATGGTACAGTGGATAAGGTTCCAGCAATAAAACGGGGGTCCAGAGTCAGAATCAGATTTACTATCATTGATGAATTTTGTTCTCTTGTGGCAGCAGTACGGTGCAAGACATAAAATATTACGATAAGTTCCAAAAAATATATCTATTAAAAAATAATGCAAAAAAGAGAGCAGAATCGTGAGGTAGTGTTCATGGGTTCATTGTCCATTCAGAAATCAAATGATAGTGGAGAAGAAACTGTTCCTAAAACATTCAGTATATGTCTTCAGGCTCCTGTACCTTCTCCCTGATAGCAGTAGTGAGAAGATGGCACGTCCTGGGTGATGGGGATCCTTAATGATGGATGGTACGTCTTGAAGCATTACATGTTGAAGATGCCCTCGATGCTGGGGAGAAAAGTGCCCATGAGGGAGCTGGCTGAGTTTGCAACTTTCTTCAGCTTTTTCTGATCTGGATATTGGCCCCTCCATATCAGATAATGATACAACTAGTCACAATGCTCTCAACAGTGCACCTCTAGAAGTTTGCTTAACTGTTCGGTGACATATCAATTCTCCTCAAACTCTAGTCACTGGTGTGCCATCTTTGTAATTGCATTAATGTGCTGGGCCCAGGGTAAATTCTCAGAGATGTTGACACTCAGGAACTTGAAGCTGTTCATCCTTTCCACTGCTGACCCCTCAGTGAGGACCCATGTGTTCCCTCGACTTCCCCTTCCTGAACTCCACCATCTTCTTTAGTCTTACTGACGTCGAGATGCAGCTAACTGATCTCACTCCTGTGTGCCTCCTTGTCACCATCAGAGGTTCTGTCTGCAGTTGTTTCACCGGCAAATTTATAGCCGGCGTTTGCGCTGTGCCTAGCTACACAGTCGTGGATGTAGAGAGAGTGGAGCAGTGAGGTAAGCACACATCCTGGAGGTGTGTCTGTGTTGAGTGTCAGGGAGGAGGAGATACTATTGCTGATCGCATTGACTGTGGTCTCCTGATGAGGAAGCTGGGTCCAACGTGCTGGCTGTGGGATCAGAATCAGAGTCACTATCACCGGCGTATGTCATGAAATTTGTTAACTTATGGATTGTGGGTATTCTGGCCTCTTGGCTACTCCTGTGCGGCTCCAGTTGCTGAGGTGCCATTTCCTTGTGCCTGCAGGTGATCACAACTGCCTTGCAGTGTCTCACTTGGGTGTTGAAATTCCCTGTGATGTCAATGGAGAATCTGGCTGGACAGCTGACCCAGGACCTCTTTGTATTGCTGAAGGACTATGCCAAAGCTGGAGCTGGCAGAGGGGAGAACTTCCACCTGGTTGTAAACTGCTTCAAGGTAAGAGCTGAGACCCATTCCTTCAGAATCTGGTTTAATATCACTGTTGTATGTTATGAAATTTGGTGTTTTGCAGCAGCAATACAGTTCCATACATTTAAAAAAAACTTTAAATCACAGTTAAAAATTTGCATGCTCAATAGATTCTGGTAAATTGGGATACAGTACAATTTAGCCCAATTAAGCAGTTGCCCCAGTAAGCTGAAGTTTCATGGAAATAGTTAAAAATGTATTAAAAAAAAGGCAAACTATTGTTTAACTGAGTAACAATTTATGTTTATAAAAGAAACACAGAACAAATAATAATACTATTACACTACTGTGAAACTATTATTTCCTAATAGTTATTGACGGAGAAATCAGTCGGTCTTTTGCTTAACTGTAAATGAACAAAATCAGTGCAGACATCTAGTGCAGATAATGTAAACACAAAATAATCTGCAGATGCTGGGGTCAAAGCAACACTCACAACATGCTGGAGGAACTCAGCAGGTTGGACAGCATCTGTGGAAAAGATCCGTCAACGTTTCGGGCCGGAACCCTTCGTCGTGTTCCGGCCCGAAACGTCGACCGATCTTTTCCACTGATGCTGCCCAACCTGCTGAGTTCCTCCAGCGTGTTGCGAGTAGTGCAGATAATGGACTGCATTCATACAATGCTTTTGAATATTGTATCCTCCAAATCTGAATTTTCATTGCACCATTCAAGATGATTGTACAAACCCCATTTCCAGAAAAGTAGGGATATTTTCCAAAATGCAATAAAAACAAAAATCTGTGATATGTTAATTCACGTGAACCTTTAATTAACTGACAGAAGTACAAAGAAAAGATTTTCAATAGTTTTACTGACTAACTTAATTGTATTTTGTAATGACCTTGCCTTGTGTCTCTGGGCTGGGTGTGTCTGCACCTGTGCCAAACCACCCCCCTACCCCCCGTCCTGGCACTCCTTCTCTGCCGCGTGTCCCACATCCCTCCCGCAGCACTCCACCCTCACCATTCTCAACTTCCTTTGCTCCCTTGTACTGTATGTAAGGTGAGAGTGGGAAAGTTAAGATTTTGTTTGTGTGTGGAGGGTGGTAGGTACCTGAAATGCACTGTATAAAGGAGGCTCAATCACAACATTAAGAAGCATTTAGACAGGCTCATGAGCAGACAGGGAATAGAAGGTATAGATCATTTGCGGACAAGTGGGGTTAGTTTAATTTAGTATGATAGCTAGTGCAGACATTGTGGGCCAAGTGGCCCGTACCATTCTATGCATGTGTCGTGAAATTTTGTGGCACGGTGCAGTGCAGGACATAAGAATCTGAATCACTTTATTGCCCGTATGTGAACCATATCAGAATTGATTGTGGTTTGGTGTTAAGCATAAAACACAGGACAATACCTCAACAGACAACACAATAGCATCCAACAATTTGCACAACAACTGCGCAAACAGCCATGAGCAATCAACAATTAGCACAAACATCGATAATCAAACTGAAATAAATGTGAACATATGAACAGGCTTAATAATTATCACAGAACAAGGAGAGCAGGAAAGGCCATTTAACGGATGTTGTGCAGGGACAGTCAGTGCTACATGACAGAGATGGTAAGAATTGGAGGAGATGGCAGTTGAATGCGTGGCTGAGGAGTTGGTGCAGGGAGCAGAGTTTTAGATTTTTGGATCATTGGGATCTCTTCTGGGGAAGGTGGGACCTGTACAGATTGGATGGGTTGCACCTGAACTCGAGGGGGAGCAATATCCTTGCAGGTAGGTTTGCTAGCATGGTTCGGGAGGGTTTAAACTAATTTGCGAGGGGGATGGGACCCAGAGTGATAGAGCAGTGAAAGAAATGCATGGAGTAAAGCCAGATCTAACATACAGAGAGGCTTTGAGGGAAGAGAAGCAGAATAAATGGTGTAAAGACAGTAAGGTAGAAGGGCTGAAGTGTGTGTACCTCAATGCAAGAAGCATCAGGAACAAAGGTGATGAACTGAGAGCTTGGATACATACATGGAATTATGATGTAGTGGCCATTACAGAGACTTGGCTGGCACCAGGGCAGGAATGGATTCTCAATATTCCTGGATTTCAGTGCTTTAAAAGGGATAGAGAGGGTGGAAAATGGGGAGGAGGGGTGGCATTACTGGTCAGGGATACTATTACAGCTACAGAAAGGGTGATACTGTAGCAGGATCCTCTTTTGAGTCAATATGGGTGGAAATCAGGAACAGGAAGTTACTCTACTGGGGGTATTCTATAGGCCCCCTGGTAGCAGCAGAGATACAGAGGAGCAGATTGGGAGGCAGATTTTGGAAAGGTGCAAAAATAACAGTGTTGCTATCATGGATGACTTTAACTTCCCTAATATTGATTGGCACCTGATTAGTTCCAAGGGTTTAGATGGGGCAGAATTTGTTAAGTGTGTCCAGGATGGATTCCTGTCACAGTATGTGGACAGGCCGACCAGGGGGAATGCCATACTAGATCTAGTACTAGGTAATGAACCGGGTCAGGTCACAGATCTCTCAGTCGGTGAGCATCTGGGGGACAGTGACCACCGCTCCCTGGCCTTTATAATTATCATGGAAAAGGATAGAATCAAAGAGGACAGGAAAATTTTTAATTGGGGAAAGGCAAATTATGAGGCTATAAGGCTAGAAGTTGCGGGTGTGAATTGGGATGATGTTTTTGCAGGGAAATGTACTATGGACATGTGGTCAATGTTTAGAGACCTCTTGCGGGATGTAAGGGTTAAATTTGTCCCGGTGAGGAAGATAAAGAATGGTAGGGTGAAGGAACCATGGGTGACAAATGAGGTGGAAAATCTAGTCAGGAGGAAGAAGGCAGCATACATGAGGTTTAGGAAGCAAGGATCAGATGGGTCTATTGAGGAATATAGGGAAGCAAGAAAGGAGAAGAAGGGGCTGAGAAGAGCAAGAAGGGGGCATGAGAAGGCCTTGGCGAGTAGGGTAAAGGAAAACCCCAAGGCATTCTTCGATTATGTGAAGAAAAAAAGGATGACAGGAGTGAAGGTAGGACCGATTAGAGATAAAGGTGTGAAGATGTGCCTGGAGGCTGTGGAAGTGAGCGAGGTCCTCAATGAATACTTCTCTTCGGTATTCACCAGTGAGAGGGAACTTGATGATGGTGAGGACAATATGAGTGAGGTTGATGTTCTGGAGCATGTTGATATTAAGGGAGAGGAGGTGTTGGAGTTGTTAAAATACATTAGGACAGATAAGTCCCTGGGGCCTGACGGAATATTCCCCAGGCAGCTCCACGAGGCAAGAGAAGAGATTGCTGAGCCTCTGGCTAGGATCTTTATGTCCTCGTTGTCCACGGGAATGGTACCGGAGGATTGGAGGGAGGCGAATGTTGTTCCCTTGTTCAAAAAAGGTAGTAGGGATAGTCCGGGTAATTATAGACCAGTGAGCCTTACGTCTGTGGTGGGAAAGCTGTTGGAAAAGATTCTTAGAGATAGGATCTATAGGCGTTTAGAGAATCATGGTCTGATCAGGGACAGTCAGCATTGCTTTGTGAAGGGCAGATCGTGTCTAACAAGCCTGATAGAGTTCTTTGAGGAGGTGACCAGGCATATAGATGAGGGTAGTGCAGTGGATGTGATCTATATGGATTGTAGTAAGGCATTTGACAAGGTTCCACACGGTAGGCTTATTCAGAAAGTTACAAGGCATGGAATCCAGGGAAGTTTGGCCAGGTGGATTCAGAATTGGCTTGCCTGCAGAAGGCAGAGGGTGGTGGTGGAAAGAGTACATTCAGATTGGAGGATTGTGACTAGTGGTGTCCCACAAGGATCTGTTCTGGGACCTCTACTTTTCGTGATTTTTATTAATGACCTGGATGTGGGGGTAGAAGGGTGGGTTGGCAAGTTTGCAGATGACACAAAGGTTGGTGGTGTTATAGATAGTGTAGAGGATTGTCAAAGATTGCAGAGAGACATTGATAGGATGCAGAAGTGGGCTGAGAAGTGGCAGATGGAGTTCAACCCGGAGAAGTGTGAGGTGGTACACTTTGGAAGGACAAACTCCAAGGCAGAGTACAAAGTAAATGGCAGGATACTTGGTAGTGTGGAGGAGCAGAGAGATCTCGGGGTACATGTCCACAGATCCCTGAAAGTTGCCTTACAGGTGGATAGGGTAGTTAAGAAAGCTTATGGGGTGTTAGCTTTCATAAGTCGAGGGAGAGAGTTTAAGAGTCGCGATGTAATGATGCAGCTCTATAAAACTCTGGTTAGGCCACACTTGGAGTATTGTGTCCAGTTCTGGTCGCCTCACTATAGTAAGGATGTGGAAGCATTGGAGAGGGTACAGAGGAGATTCACCAGGATGCTGCCAGGTTTAGAGAGTATGCATTATGATCAGAGATTAAGGGAGCTCGGGCTTTACTCTTTGGAGAGAAGGAGGATGAGAGGAGACATGATAGAGGTGTACAAGATCATAAGAAGAATAGATAGAGTGGATAGCCAGTGCCTCTTACCCAGGGCACCACTGCTCAATACAAGAGGACATGGCTTTAAGGTAAGGGGTGGGAAGTTCAAGGGGGATATTAGAGGAAGGTTTTTTACTCAGAGAGTGGTTGGTGCGTGGAATGCACTGCCTGAGTCAGTGGTGGAGGCAGATACACTAGTGAAGTTTAAGAGACTACTAGATAGGTATATGGAGGAATCTAAGGTGGGGGGTTATATGGGAGGCAGGGTTTGAGGGTCGGCACAACATTGTGGGCCGAAGGGCCTGTACTGTGCTGTATTATTCTATGTTATGTGTTCTATGTATTACATTGGAGTGAGTTTTGTTGAGAAGCTGGGTATCTACAGGAAAGAAATTTCGAAGCTGACGTGTAGTCCTGGTGGTGATGGACTTGTAGCATCTCCCCGATGGCAATTTGGTGAAGAGGTGATTGCTAGAGTGAGTGGAGTCAGCAGTAATTTTTCCAGCTATTTTCTTTGCTCTAAAAGTTGTAAGTTAAATAGAGACTTTGTTTTTTGTTCCTCTCCCAAAGTGAGGCTCTGGATGTGTGTTTGTAATCAACCTTCTGCACAAGGTTGAATGGAGTGTAGACCTGAGCGGTCCTCAGGCAGATAATGGTGGCTTTGCATTGACTGCCCGTGGTGTTGAAGTGTAACCAGCACACTTAGCTGCTACTGGAGATCCCCAGGAAGATCAACCAGGGTTGATTCTTGACCTGTTGTGTTTTTTGCTCCACAGACGATAACCGTTCTGGTGAAAAACGTGACGCAGCACACACTGACAGACAAGCAACTGCAGGTGCTGCTGGGATACGCCGAGGAAGACATCTATGACTCTTCGCGGCAGGCAACAGCATTTGGGCTTTTGAAGGTGAGTGAAGTCGCTATCAGCTTGCAGCACTTGTAACATCCCCAATGTGGACAGTAGAAATGCGAAACACGAGATTCTGCAGACGCTGGATATCCAGAGCAACACACACAAAGTACTGGAGGAACTCAGCAGGTCAGATAAACTGTCAGGATTGAACTGGGCTGCAAAGTAAGTGGAGGTTGGAGGTGGGCTAGTGGGTGGGTGATGGTGAAGATTACGCCATGAAGATGATTTTATTCTTTTTTGGGATGAGGTTAAAGACTCAGAACAGTACAACACAGGAATAGGCCCTTTGGCCCATCATATCTGTACTGACCATGGTGTTAATCTAAACTAATCCCACTTGGCCTGTGTCCCTCAGTTTCCTGTCTGTTTACGGGTCTATCTAAATATCTCCAAAATGTTTTTATCAAACTGTGGGTGTTGCAGGGACATTGTCCTTAGACAGACGGGCTTGAGAGGTGATGTCAGAGGGTGATGCAGTTAGGCCTGAGCACAGCCTCTCACTCCTACTCCACCCAGCTCTTGTCCATCCACCTCCCCTCCCTCATTCTGAACCCCACCCATACACTCATCTGCACTCCCACCATCGCACCCATCCCATCCAACTATCCACTCCTCAACCCATTCCCTTGCCCCAAAGCCCACCCACACACTCATTCCGTACCCACCTACCATTCCTTGCTCACCTTGCCTCCCTTGTACTTTCCTCGCCTCCCCCGCCTTCCAGTTCCCCAGTGATCCATGACTGACTGCTCCTGTTGTATCTCCACAGGCGATCCTGTCCCGGAGGCTGCTGGTTCCTGAGATGGGTGAAGTGATGCAGAAGGTGGCCAAGCTGGCTGTTACTGGGCAGAGCGAGCCTGTCCGTGTGCAGTGTCGTCAGGTCAGTGCCACCTCCGTGCCCAGCATCCTGTCACAGCTCTGGCAACTCCGCTAAGTGCGTCACACACCCTGTGGGTATATAACCAAGTGTACGTGTAACGCGTTGGCTTCATTACCTGTGTCTTTGGAGGCTGCTGTGTGTGTAATGGCTCATCTTCTGCTTTACCTCCCATTGCACTCAGTGTCTCGTAGTCCAGCAACAGTGGGGAAATCCCATCGTCTGTCCCCGTCCATAAGACCAAAAGATGCAGGAGCAGAATTAGGACATTCAACCCATCGAGTCTGCTCCACCACTTCATTCTGTTACCCCTCTCAACCCCATTCTGCCTTCTCCCTATAACCATTGACATCCTTACTAATCACGAGCCTATCAGCCTCCACTTTAAATATACCCAGTGACTGTTCTCCAGAGCCGTCTGTGGCAATGAATTCCACAGATTCACCATGCTCTGGCTGAAGGAATTCCTCCTCATGTCTGTTCTAAATGGACGTCTCTCTATTCTGAGGTTGTGCCTTCTGGTTCTAGACTCTTCCCTATAGGGAACATCCACTTTATCCAGGTCTTTCAATATGCAGTACACTTCAGTGAGGTCCACCCCACCCCTCCATCATTCTTGTAGACTCCAGCATGTACACGCCCAGAGCCATGAATCACTCCTGATACACTGACCCTTACATTCCCCGGATCATTCTTGTGAACCTCCTCAGCAACGCCAGCATGTCCTTTCTTTGACAAGAGAAAATCTGCAGTTGTTGGAAATCCAAGCAACACACACAAAATGCTGGAGGAACCCAGCAGACCAGGCAGCATCTACGGAAGAAAAGTACAGTCGACATTTCCGCCCGAGACCCCTCGGCAGGGCTCAAAATGTCAACTGTATTTTTTTCATAGATGCTGCCTGGCCTGCTGAGTTCCTCCAGCATTTTGTGTGTGCTACATCCTTTCTTGGATATGACAAGTCATTCAACCCTGGAGTCACTTTTGTGAACCTCCTTTGAACCCATTCAAGGCTCAGCACCTCCTTGTTAAGACAATGTGCCCAGATCTGCTCACAATACTCCAGTGAGGCCTCACCAGTGCTTTATAAAGTTTCAACATTACATCCTTGTTTTTATATTCTAGTCCTCTTCAAATGAATGCTTATATTGCATTTCCCTTCCTCACCACAGACTCAACCTGTAAAATAACCCTTGGGGAATCCTGTCACCCAAGTCCCTTTGCATCTCAGTTTTTTTTCTTTATTTTCTTTCCATCTAGAAAATAGTCAACCCTTTCATTTCTTCTACCAAAGTGCATGACCATGCACTTTTTGACACAATATTCCATCTGCCACATCTTTGCCCATTCTCCTAATCGGTCTTAAGTCCTTCTGCAGCCTCTTTATTTCCTGAAAACTACCTACCCTTCCTCTATCATATCATCCACAAACTTTGCAACAAAGCCTCAATTCCATCACCCAACTTAAAAAGAATCTGATCCAACACCAACCCCTGTGGAACACCACTAGTCACCAGTAGCCAACCAGAAAAGGGTCCCTTTATTCCCACTCTGCCTCCTGATAATTAGTCACTGCTTTATCCATGCTAGAGTCTTTCCTGTATTGAATTGAATTGACTTTATTTCTTACATCCTTCACAAACATGAGGAGTAAAAATCTTTATGTTATGTCTCCATCTAAATGTGCAATGTGCAACCCATAGTAATTTATAATAATTTATAATAAATAGAACAGTCAATATAACATAGAAATACACTCAAATCAGCGTGAGTTTATCAGTCTGATGGTCTGGTGGAAGAACCTGTCCTGGAGCCTGTTGGTCCTGGCTTTTATGCTGTGGTACCGTTTCCCGGATGGTAGCAGCTGGAATAGATTGTGGTTGGGGTGACTTGGGTCCCCAATGATCCTTCGGGCCCTTTTTACACATCTATCTTTGTAAATGTCCTGAATAATGGGAAGTTCGCAACTACAGATGCGCTGAGCTGTCGCACCACTCTCTACAGAGTCCTGCGATTGAGGGGAGTACAGTTCCCATACCAGGCAGTGATGCAGCCAGTCAGGATGCTGTCAATTGTACTCCTACAGAAAGTTCTTAGGATTTCGGGGCCATACCAAACTTCATCAACCACCTGAGGTGAAAGAGGCGCTGTTGTGCCTTTTTCACCACACAGCTGGTGTGTACAGACCACATCAGGTCCTCGGTGATGTGGATGTCGAGGAACTTATAAAGCTATTTACCTTCTCACCCCCAAATCCATTGATGTCACTAGGGGTGAGCCTGTCTCCATTCCTCCTGTAGTCCACAAACAGCTCCTTTGTTTTTGCGACATTGAGGGAGAGGTTGTTTTCTTGACACCACTGTGTCAGAGAGATGACTTCTTCCCTGTAGGTCACCCTAATACCACGGGCTCATAGCTTGCTAAGCAGCCTCATGTGTGGCACCTTGTCAAAGGCCTTCTGAAAATCCAAATACGCAAAATCGCCCAATTCTCTTTTGTCTATCCTTCTTGTTATTTCTTTAAAGAATTCCCAACAGATTTGACAGGTAAGATTTTCCCTTGAGGACATAATGCTGACTACGTCCTATTTTATCATGTGCCTCCAAGTTCCCCAAACCTCATCCTTAATAATCAACTCCAACATCTTCCCAACCACTGAGGCCAGACTAACTGGACTATAATTTCCTTTCTTCTGCCTCTCTCCCTTCTTGAAGAGCGGAGTGACATTTGCAATTTTCCAGTCTTCTGGATCCATTCCAGTACATCATGATTCTTGAAAGTTCATTATTTCTGCCTCCACAATCTCTTCAGCTATCTCTTTCAGAACCCTGGCGTGTACAGCAGGTGACTTATCTACCTTTAGACCTTTCAGTTTTCCAAGAACCTTCTCTCTAGTTTCGGTGACTTCACACACTTCATGACCCCTGATACCTGGAACTTCCACCACACTGCTAGTGTCTTCCACGATGAAGACTGATGCAAAATACTTGTTCAGTTGGTCCGCCATTTCGTTGTTCCCCATTACTACCTCTCCAGCATTGTTTTCCGGCGGTCCGATATCCACTGTCACCTCTTTTTCATTTTATGTATCTGAAGAAACTTCTGGTATCCTCTTTGATAATATTGACAAGAAGATTGAGGGGGGATCTTATTGAAACGTATAAAATCCTAAAGGGATTGGACAGGCTAGATGCAGGAAGATTGTTCCCGATGTTGGGGAAGTCCGGAACGAGGGGTCACAGTTTGAGGATAAAGGAGAAGCCTTTTAGGACCGAGATTAGGAAAAACTTCTTCACATAGAGAGTGGTGAATCTGTGGAATTCTCTGCCACAGGAAACAGTTGAGGCCAGTTCATTGGCGATATTTAAGAGGGAGTTAGATATGGCCCTTGTGGCTAAAGGGATCAGGGGGTATGGAGGGAAGGCTGGTACAGGGTTCTGAGTTGGATGATCAGCCATGATCATACTGAATAGCAGTGCAGGCTCGAAGGACCGAATGGCCTACTCCTGCACCTATTTTCTGTGTTTCTATGTTTACTTTCATATTTCATCTTTACCTTAATGATTTTTTTAGTTGCCTTCTGGTGGTTTTTAAAAGCTTCCCAATCCTCTAATTTCTCACTAATTTTTGTTCTATTATGTGCCCTTCTCTTTGGCTTTTATTTTGGCTTTGACTTTTTTAATTAGCCACAGTAGAACACTTCTTCCTCTTTGGGATATATATATCCTGTGCCTTCCGAGTTGCTCCCAGAAATTCCAGCCATTGCTGCTCTGCCATCATCCCTGCCAGTGTTCTTTTCCAATCAATTCCGGCCAACTCCTCTCTGATACCTTTGTGATTCCCTTTGCTCCACTGTAATACTGATACATCTGACTTCAGCTTCTCCTTCTCATATTTCAGGGTGAATAATTCAATCATTTTATGATCACTTTCCCCTAAAAGTTTTTTTTACCTTAAGCTCTCAATTTTGGTTCATTGCATAGCACCCAATCCAGACTAGCTGATCCCCTAGTGGGCTCAACAATGAGCTTTTTAAAAAAGCCATCTCATAGGCACACTAGAAATTCCCCCTTCTGGAATCCAGCACCAACATGATTTTCCCAGTCTACCTGGGTACTGAAGTCCTCCATGACTATTGTAACATTGCCTTTTTGGGCATGCTTTTTCTATCTCCCATTGTAATTTGTAGGCCACATCCTTACCACTGTTTGGGGATCTGTATACAACTCCCATTAGGGTCTTTTTACCCTTGTAGTTCCTTAGTTCTATCCACAATGATTCAACTCCTTCCGACCCTATGTCGCCTCTTTCTAATGGTTTGATTTCATTTTTTACCAATAGATCAACGCTACCCCCTCTGCCTCCCTACCTGACCTTTCAATGCAATGTGTATCCTTGGACATTAACCTCCCAGCTATAATTTTGTTTCGGCCATGATTCAGTGATGCCTACAAATGAAACCTCCAGCTAGGATTTCTGGGGACCAGAGGTCCAGGTCACCTGCTCCCTCTGTGTGCTCTGCACTTTCTGTTTCCTATCTCTGAAAATAATCATGCACAGATCAGTGTTCCTTGTCCTCGGACTGAGAGGCTTTGAGAGATGATTTCAGAGGACAGTATCGTTAGGCTTGAACCCAGTGTCTTAGCCCTACTCCATCCAATTCCCCAACCCCACCCATGTCCCCATCTTCACCCCAATCCCACCCACCTCGCCTTCCTCATCCCCATTCCTACCCCTGAGTTTGTTAGTATCGCAGGTACAGTAATAATCTCTGTTTTGCGTGCCGTCTACATTGAGCGTTTCATTACAACAGAACACTCAGGTAGTACAAGGGAGAACAAACTGCTCTAACTGTGGTTCTTCCTCACCGTAGGTTTATATGAAGTTTATTCTTGATTATCCCCTGGGGAAGGAACTGAAGACTCACCTCGATTTCATTGTGGCACAGCTTTCGTAAGTTTCAGTTGGATTTCTGACTGTTCCTCACTTCAATCCTTGTTTTTTCTTAAGCAATTGAGTCCTTTGGGATATTGCTCGGGTGGTGAGGTCCCAACTGGATTGTACTGCTGGCAGTCGGCATAGATCTGTGGGCCGAGTTGCCTCGTCCTGTGACATAATGATTCTGCTGTTTAATTGTGGCTGCTCCACAACTCCCAACCACGACGCGGCTAGATGGGCTGGGGTTGTGTGTTCAAGCCTCATCCGAGAGATCTAACACAGAACTTACTGCATTATTTATTTATTTATTGTAACCTACTTATTGTGTCGGTAAGTTTTTTACACCGAGTGGTGGGTGCATGGAACACTGCCAGGGATGGCGGCTAGAGGCAGATTCATTAGGGCTATTTAAGAGACTCATAGATAGGCGCATGGATGATAGAAAAATGGAGGGATATATTGGAAGGAAGGGCTAGATTAATCTCAGAGTAGATTAAAAGGTTAGCACAGCATTATGTGCTGAAGGGCCTGAGCTGTACTGTTCTGTGTAACCTATAGTCATTTTTTATGTTTTTGCACTGTGATGCTGCTGCAAAACAACAAATTTCATGGCACATATCAATGATAAACCAGATTCTGGTTCTGAAAACACTCAGGCAGATAGACTCGACCTCGGGGCCACAATCTGAAGAGAGATCTGTTTGAACGAGATTTGTCTTGGAACACAATCTAAATCTGTTCCTATTTTCAGACTGTTTTCTCTTTGATGAGGCACTGTGAAACTTTCCTCAGCGTTAACAGGTTTGAAATGAATGCAAAGTGCTCTGTTAATTGCAGAAAGACAACTTCTTTTCTGAGCAACACACACAATATGCTGGAGGAATTCAGCACGCCAGGCAGCATCTAAGAAAAGAGTACATTTGACGTTTCAGGCCGAAACTCTTCGGCAGGACTGGGGAAAAAAAGGCTGAGGAGTAGATTTAAAAGGTGGGGGAGAAGTACCAGCTGATAGGTGAAGCCAGGAGGAGGAGGAGGGGATGAAGTAACGAGCTGGAAAGTGAATTGGTAAGAGACAGAAGGCCATGGAAAAAAGAAGAGGGGGGGGGAGTGGTGAGGAGCACCAGAGGGAGGTGATGGGCGGTCAAGGAGATGAGGTGAGAGAGGGAAAAGGGGATGGGGAATGGTGAAGGGGGAGGGGGGCATTACCGAAAGTCAAAGAAATGGATGTTCATACTATCAGGTTGGAGGCTACCCAAACGGAATGTAAGGTGTTGTTCCTCCAACCTGAGTTTGACCTCATCGCAACAATAGAGGAGACCATGGATAGAAAAATGGGAATGGGAAGTGAAATTAAAATGGGTGGCTACTGGGAGATTTCATTTTTTCAGGTGGCTGGAGCATAGGTGCTTGGCGAAGCAGTCTTCCAGTCTATGGCAGGTCTCACCGATATACGGGAGGCCACACTGGGAGCACCGGACACAATAAATGACCCCAACAGTCTCACAGGTGAAGTGTCGCCTCACCTGGAAGGACTCTTTGGGGCCCTGAATGGTAGTGAGGGAGGAGGTATAGGGGCAGGTGTAGCACTTGTCCCACTTGCAAGGGTAAGTGCAGGTGCCAGGTGGGAGATCAATGGGGAGGAACAAATGGACAAGGCAGTTGCATAGGGAGCGTTCCCTGTGGCAAGCAGAAAGTTGGGGGGAGGGAAAGGTGGCTTGGTGGTGGGATCTTTTCTAGAACCTTATTCCTAGGAGTGTAGGAGACTGAGGGATGAACTTATAGAGGTATATAAGACAGTGAGGAGAAGAGATAGATGAATGCACTTGGTCTATTTCCCAGGGAAAGGTAACCTAAATCATAGCGGTTAGGGTGAGAGGGGAGAGACTTAAATGGGAACTGAGGGGTAGTGTGTATATGGAATGAGCTGAGGAAGTGGTTGAGACAGTATTTAAAAGACATTTGGACAGATACATGGATAAGAAAGGCTTGGGGGGGATATGAGTCTGGCTCAGATGGGCTGATTGTCAGCATGGACCAGTTGGACTGATTAACCTGTTTCCGTGTTGTGCGAATTCTCTTTGTGAATGCTGCAATAGAGAGTGCATGCTCTTTACATTGGGGTGGTGGCTCTCATCAAATGGACACAGAACACAGTCCTGAAACGTCGACTGTTTATTCCTCTCCATAGGTGCTACCTGAACTACTGAGTTCCTCCGGCATTCTGTGTGTGTGACTCTGGATTTCCAAGATGTGCAGAATCTCTTGTGTCTGCAGGACACAATCGCCAGCATTGCACCATCACGGATAGACATGTCCTGTAGGGAAACAGTCAGCGTCAGCATTGTAAATGTCAGAAAACCATGAGGTCTCCACTTTGTTCTTTAGAGAGCAGCCCCTTGACACTGTGGAGTGAGAGCAGGCAGAGCTCTTACCGATTCCTAAACCAAATGCTTGTTTTGTTTTCCCTTCCATGTCCAGGTATGAACATGAAGTGGGAAGAGATTCTGCACTGGAAATGTTGGCTTATATATTCCAGTCCTTTCCACAGGTATGTAGCTTTCTGTCTGGTGAACTGCTGCTGTGTGACTAGTTGCTCAGATGTGGCTTGCTGTCAAGCCTTCTGTGGTCTAACGCAGAAGGTGACTGTCCTTGGAATGTAGGGCCAGAAGCTCAGGGGCTTCTTGTTGTGCTGAGACCAATTTTGTACATTGCCAAAGGCTGTCTAAGACCATAAGACAGAGGAGCAGAATTAGGCCGGTCGACCCATTGAGTCTGCTTTAACATTCTGTCATGTCCCTCTCAACCCATTTTCCTTTCTTTACCCCGTAACCTTTGACCCTCCTGTCTAATGAAGACCCTATCAACCTCTGCCTGGCAATGAATTCCACAGATTCACCACCTTCTGGCTAAAGAAATTCATCCTGTTCTAAATAGACATCCCTCTATTCTGAGGCTGTTCCCTCTGGTCCTAGACTCCTCCACTCTTTGAAATATCCCCTCCACATCCATTCTGTCTAGACCTTTCAGTATCCGATAGGATTCAATGAGATTCCCTCCCATTCTTCTAAACTCCAGCGAGTATAGGCCCACAGCCGTCAAACATTCCTCATCCATTAATCCTGTCTTCCCGGGATTATTCTTGTGAACCTTCTCTGGACCCTCTCAGAAAAGTTCAGGTTCATTTATTTCTCACACATACATCACGACCTACAGTGAAATACACTGTTCGTTTTAACACCCAGCATAACCTAAGGATTTGTGTCACCACACATTATGGCACTAACTTAGCATGCCCGCCATGTTCAGCAGAACAACAGCAACACCACAACAAAACTACAACAAGACAAGCCCCTTTCCCACCCACTCTCACACACAGACAGGTTTCCAACCCCAGGAGTTATCAGCATTGGTGATCCAAGGAAAACTGATCTCAGACCTCTGCTGCCTTGCAGCTACACCCACTCATGGGGAGGGCTTCGGGAGTAAACCCCGAGGAAAAATCCAGAGCAAGAGTCTCTAAGGCAGTCCTGCATTGAGTTCAACACTGACTGGCAGCTGCTGCGATCATCATCATCGTCATTATGTATCATGTTGTATGATGTGAGTTTCCATGATGTTTCCATGACCACGATTGCAAATTTTTCGACAGAAGTGGTTTGACATTGCCTTCTGGACAGTATCTTTACAAGACAGGTGACCCCAGCCATTATCAATACTCTTCAGAGACTCCCTGCCTGGTGTCAGTGGTCGCATAACTAGGCCTTGTGATATGCACCAGCTACTCATACAACCATCTACAACCTACTCCCATGGCTTCAAGTGACCCTGATTGGGAGGTTAAGCAGGTTCTACAACTTGCCTGGGGGTGACCTGCAAGAGGGAAGGAGCGCCTTACAGCTCCTTTGGTACAGACGTATCACCACCCCGCTACCCAGTGCCAGGAATACTGGCGGAGTTAGGTGTGCAGGAGGGGAGCAGAAACACAGAGATTCATGACTGTGCTTTGTGTTCTCTGTCAGCCTCATTAATCCATAAGACACATGAGCAGAATTAGGCTATTCAGCCCATTGAGTCTGCTCTATCATTCCATCGTGGCTGATCCCATATCCTTTGATGCCCTGACCAGTCAGGAAACGATCACGGACTTGGCCTCCACTGAAGTCTGTGGCAGAGCGTTCCACAGATTCACTACTCTCTGGCTAAAAGAAAACTCCTCCCTACCTCTGTTGTAAAAGGTCACCCCTGGATTTTGAGGCTGTGCCCTCTAGTTCTGGATACCTCCACCATAGGAAACATCCACTCCACATCCACCCTATCTAGTCCTTTCAATATTCGGTAGGTTTCAATGAGATCCCCACGCATTCTTCTAAATCCCAAAGCTGCCGAACGTTCCTCATATGTTCACCCCTTCATTCCTGGAATCATCCTCATGAATCTCCTCTGGACTCTGTCCAATGACAACACATCCTTTCTGAGATGTGGCGCCCAAAACTGTTGACAATCCTCCCAAGTGCAGCCTGACTCATCGTCATCGTCATCATCATCATCAGGTGCCGTGCCCAGTTTGAGCTTTGACTGCTGTGGCCCACACACTCCTGTTTCGGGTCAAGTGGATCAATTCATTGGTATTCATTTCCAGTTCTCTGGCTGCTGTCTCCATCATCATTTGTCTTTGCCTTCCTCTTGCTTTCTTCCCTTCAATCTTTCCCATAATTACCGTGCATTCTAACTCCTCTTTCCTAATCACATGTCCAATGAAGTTATGTGCAGCATGACTGGTGTCTTATAAAGACCCGGCTTTATCTCTCTGCTTTTATAATCTGTTCCCCTTGAAATAAATGCCAACGTTGCATTTGCCGCCTTTACCACAGACTCAACCTGTAAATTAACCTTCTGGGAGTCTTGCACGAGGACTTCTAGGTCTCTCTGCACCTCTGATGTTTGCACCTTCTCCCCATTTAGATAACAGTCCACACTATTGTTCCTTTTACCAAAATGTGTTATCATACATTTCCCAACAATGTATTCCATCTGCCACTTTTTTTGCCCATTCTTCCAACTTGTCCAAGTCCTGCTGCGATTGTTTTGCTTCCTCAGCACTACCTACCCCTCCACCTAACTTTTTATCATCCGCAAACTTTGCCACATAGCCATCAACTCAATTATCCAAATCACTGACAAACAATGTGAAAAGCAGCAGTCCCAATACTGACCCCTGAGGAACACCACTAATCGCCGGCAGTTAACCGGAAAAGGATCCTTTTATTCCCGCTCCCTGCCAGGAATGACCTGTCAGCCATCCCTCCATCCATGCCAGTATCCTTCCAGTAACACAGTAGCATTTTATTTTGTTAAGCAGCCTCATGTGGCATCTTATCAAATGCCTTCTGTAAATCCAAGTAAATGACATCCACTGCCTCTCCTTTGTCCACCCTGCTTGTTACTTCCTCAAGGAATTCTAACAGATTTGTCAAGCAAAGATTTCTCTTTAGAGAAACCATGCTGACTTTGACTTATTTTATCATTAGTCTCCAAGTACCTCGAAACCTCATCCTTAATAATAGACTCCAATACTTTCCCAACCACTGAGGTTAGGCTAACTTGCCTATAATTTCCTTTCTTTTGCCTCCCCCCGCCTTCTTAAAGAATGGAGTGACATTTGAAATCTTCCAGTCCTCCAGGACCATGCCAGAATCAAGTGATTCTTGAAAGATCACGACCAAATCATCCGTTATCTCTTCAGCAACCTCTCTCAGGACTCTGGGATGTAGTCCATCTGGTCCACATGACTTATCCACCTTAAGACATTTGAGTTTGCATAGCACGTTTTCCTTTGTATTAGCAATGGCACTGTCCTGTTCCCTAACACTCACGGACACCTGGCACACTGCTAGTGTCTTCTACAGTGAAGACAGATGCAAAATACTCATTAAGTTCAACTGCCATTTCTTTGTCCCCCATTACTACCTCACCAGCATCATTTCCCAGTGGTCCAATATCAACTCTCACCTCCCTTTTACACTTTATATAACTGAAAAAACTTTCGGTATGCAGCTTTGTATTATTGGCTAGTTTACCCTCATATTTCATCTTTTCCCTTCTTATAGCTTTTTAGTTGCCTTTTATTGGACTTTAAAATCTTCCCAATCGTCCAGCTTCCCACTCACTTTTGTTACCTTATATGCCCTTTCTTTGGCTTTCGTGCAGTCCTTAACTTCCTTTGTCAGCCACGGTTGTCTACCCCTGCCATCTGAAAACAATTTCTTCGGTGGGACACTACACTACAGGAAGGACGTGGAAACCGTAGAAAGGGTGCCGAGATTTACGAGGATGTTGCCTGGATTGGGAAGCATGCCTTGTGAGAATAGGTTGAGTGAACTCGGCCTTTTCTCCTTGGAGCAACAGAGGACGAGAGGTGACCTGATAGAGGTGTATAAGATAATGAGAGGCATTGATCGTGTGGATAGTCAGAGGCTTTTCCCCAGGGCTGAAATGGCTAGCACGAGAGGGCATAGTTTTAAGGTGCTTGGAAGTAGGTACAGAGGAGATGTCAGGGGTAAGTTTTTTATGCAGAGAGTGGTGAGTGTGTGGAATGGGCTGCCGGTGATGGTGGTGGAGGCGGAAACGATAGGGTCTTTTAAGAGACTCCTGGGGGGCTACATGGATCTTAGAAAAATAGAGGGCTATGGGTAAAGCCTAGGTAGTTCTAAGGTAGGGACATGTGTGGCACAGCTCTGTGGGCTGAAGGGCCTGTATTGTGCTGTAGATTTTCTATGTTTCTATCTATCCTGCGCCTTGTGACCTATTCTCAGAAACTTGAGCTATCTCTGCTCTGCGATCTTCCCCGCCAGTATCCTCCTCCAATCCACCTGGGCAAGCTCCTCTCTCAAGCCTCTGCAATTCCCTTTATTCCATTGTGATACTGACACATGTGACTTGTGCTTCACCCTCTCAAATTGCAGTATGAATTCAATCCAATTGTGATTACTGCCTCCTTAGGGTTCCTCTACATTAAGCTCCCTAATAAGATCTGGGTTATGCCATAACACCCAGTCTAAGAAAGCCTTTCCCCAAGTAGGCTCAAGCACAAGTTGCTCTAAAAAGCCATCTCATAGGCATTCAACAAATTTTCTCCCTTGTGATGCAAGACCAACCTGATTTTCCCAATCCCCTTGCATATTGAAGTCCCCCATTACAATTGTGCCATTACATGCCTTTTCCAGCTCCCTTTGCAATCTCAACCCCACTTCTTCACTATTATTTGAAGGCCTATATATGATTCCCAATTTTTTTTTTGCTCTTTACCCACAAATATTCAACATTCTCTGACCCTGTGTCACCACTTTCTAAAAGATGTATTTCCATCTCTTACCAACAGAGCCACTCCACCACCTGTGCCTTCCTGCCTGTCCTCTTGATACAAAGCATATCCTTTGAGTTAAGCTCCCAATTATGGCTTTCTTTCAGCCACAACTCAGTGATGCTCACAACTTCATACCAACCAATCTCTAATTGTACCACAAGTTTGCCCACCTTATTCTGAATGCTACGTGCATTTAAGTACAACACCTTCAGTCCTGCAGTCTTTGCCCTTTTGAATTTTGCCTCTGTGGTACAATTTAACTCTTTGTGCTGTCTGCATTTGTACTAATCATTGGCTTGTCCTTCCTTACGTTCATGTTACACCCATCATCTACTTGTAAACCTGTTGGCTCATCCTCAGCTCTATCACACTGGTTCCCATTCCCCTGTCATGTTAGTTGAAACCAGTCCCAACAGCTCTAGTAAACCTGTACACATAAATGCTCTGCATTCTCTCTCAGCCTTGTTAAATCACCTCTTGATCTCCACTCCGGTGCGGGTACCTGTTGTGGGTATAAACCACAGCTCTCACTGTCTGCACACTTCGAACAGCAAACAGCACACTGCGTGCAGTACGGCAGCACACAGCTCACAGGGGAGAATGCTTAGCACGTATCCTGCCTCTGAACCTATCCTGTTGCCACTGCAGGACCTGCTACACCAGCACTGCGCCCTCTTCTTCATCCCCATCACGCTGATGATCGTAAACGACGACTCTCCAAAGTGCAAGAAGATGGCAGCACTGGCGACGCAGTCCCTGTTGAGCAAGGTGGACAACGAGCACAAGGACTCGATGTTTTCCCTGGTCCTGACATGGTTCAAGAGCAAAAAGGTGGGTCCCAGTGCCTGTACCAACTGGTATCTTTCTGTGGTCGTGAACACTGGCATTGCAGGGACATTGGGGTAAAGAGTACTTTGGCCTCAGGAAAATTTACAAGGTTGTTGCCAGGAGCTGAGGATCTAGGGTATAGGGAAATGTTGAACAGGTTCGGACTTTACTCCCTGGAGCGTAGGGGAATGAGGGGAGACTTGATAGAGGTATACAAAATGATGAGGGATATAGATAGGGTAAACGCAAGCAGGCTGTTTCCACTGAGGTTGGGTGAGACTACAGCTGGAGGTCATAGTTTTGGGGTGAAAGTTGAAATATTTAAGGCGAATCTGATAGTGAACTTCTTCACTCAAGAGGGTGGTGAGAGTGTGGAACGAGCTGCCAGCGGAAGTGGTGGAGGCGGGTTCAATTGTGACATTCAAGTGAAGTTTGGACAAGTACATGGTGGGAAGGGTTTGGACTTTTCTGTACGTTGATAATAAATTTACTTAGAACTTCGATTTGACTTTGGATGTAGTCCTACGGAGGGTTGATGGGACTAGGCAAAAGATCAGTTCAGCAATGGCTAGATGGGCTGAAGGGCCAGTTCCTGTGCTGTAGTGCTCTATGACTATGATTAACCCCACTCAGAATAGTGTGAGTTTATTACCAGATGCACAAGCCATACGTGCACAGGAGAAAGGAAAAGCTTGTAGCAGCATCACAGACAGGTGAAGTGACACAAGTAAGGTGGAGGGGAAAGGCTGTGGGGTTGAGGAACGATGAAAGTTTTCCGTACCTCTGTGGTGAGCCACAGACAGTAAAAGATGATTGTGTTCCTGCTGCAGGTCTCCCACCGCCGGCTGGCTGCCCACACCTGTGGCCTCTTCGTCGAAACAGAAGGAGTTTTCTTTGAGAAACGCTTTGCGAAGATTCTGCCAATTCTTGAAGCTGAGATAAACCCTGAAAGATTCCAAAATGTGAGTCCAGTGGGCTGTTATATTACTCTCTGCACTATGTGACATTGCCGTGTCTGATTGTGTGGTTACATCTTTGTGCAGTCTCAGGTAGGATTCCGAATCAAGTTTATATCACTGAGATGCCAAGAAATTTGTTGCTTTGTGGCAGCAGTACAGTGCTATATGTTTTATGCTATACATAACATATATTATAAATTACAATAAGAAGTATTTAAAAAATTAAATAGAAGTAGTGCAAAAAGAGAAGAAAAATACTGAAATGTTGAGTGTGGGTCTTCAGGCTCCTGTGCCTCCTCACTGATGGTAGCAGTGAGAAGAGGGCATGTCCCGGGTGGTGGGGGTCCTTAATGATGGATGCCACCTTTCTGAGGTGACGTCCAGACTGCATTCGCTACCTGGGTGCTCTGTGGCCTGAAGTCTGCTGATTTTCAGGATCGATAAATTTTTTTAAACATCTTAAAACAATGTTGCTTACTGAAGCTCCCATGACTGTGGATTTCAGCTGTAGTAGTTCCAAACAGGGACATTTGATGATTCGCATCAAAGCTGCACGCAAAGAGTCGCCACATTCTGGCACCATCTTGCTCGGCTTTGGAGACTACGTGCGGAGGGGTGGGGATTGCAGGAGAGGCCAGAGGGCTGAGGGCTTCTGTTGTTTGGAGGTTGCAGTGGCCAGTGTTACGGCAGGGTTGCTCTGAGTGGTATGGCTGATATAGGGGCATGTATTTAAGGTGAGAGGTAATATCAAAGGAGATATGAGGAGCAAGTTATTTTACATAGAGTTGTTTAGGTGGGCACATGAATGTGTGAAATAGAAGGATATGGACATCGTGCAGACAGAAGAGTATAACTGTGGGCTGAAGGGTCTGTCCCTGTGATAATAAACCTGAGTCTGGTTATGTCCTGCACTACTGTGGCTTCTTTTGGATTTCCTTTGACTGTTCTTCTGTTCAGATCCAGGAGGAGAGTGAAGAGAAGGCCACTGACCATTTGCTCTTTAGCCTCCTGACGCTGGCGGTCAAAATGGTTAAGGAATGCAGCTTCGTGCAGCTGCAGAAACCAAGAACATTGCTCATCAGCATCTGGGGTAAGTTCAAGTTCCTGGGTGTCAGCATCTCTGGGATCTATCCTGGGGCCAACATACTGATGCAATTACAAGAACACACATCAGCAGCTTTATTTCATTATAGAAAAAAGACATGGAGGACCAGGAGATCAGTGCTGAGTGCTAGGGGGTTTAGCGGTTAAGGAGGAGGAAGTGTTGGGTCTCCTAATGAGTATTAAGATGGATACATCTCCAGGGCCGGGCAAGAGTTCTGGGGCCTTGACCGGTATATTTGTGTCCTCTCTTGGTACAGGCGAGGTCACTAAGGACTGGCGAGTGGCTAATGTTGTATCTCTGTTTAAGAAGGGAACAAAGGAAAACCCTGGAAACTATAGACTGGTGAGTCTCATGTCAGTCGTGGGGAAATTGCTGAAGAAAATTCTTAGGAATAGCTAATTAGGGAGAGCCAGCATGATGTTGTGCAGGGCAGGTCGTGTCTTACCAACTTTATTGAGTTTTTTTGACAACGTGATGAGAGAGATTGATGAGGGTAGAGCAGTGGATGTTGATTACATGGATTTTAGTAAGGCATTTTACAAAGTCCCTCATGGGAGGCTAATCTAGAAGGTTAGGATGCATGGGGTCCACAGCAAATTGACTGTTTGGATTCAGAACTGGCTTGCAGGTAGAAGACAGGGTAGACTATTTGCTGGATCATATCTATACAGGCTGTGTTTTGCATCTTGGCCCCAGAGGAACATTGTTTTGTTCAACTGTACATGTGAATGGCTGAATATACTTGATGTGGAAGAGTTGAACTTATTGTACTAGGGCACAGGTTTAATGTGACAGGAAAGAGTTTAAAAATTGGGGGGGGGGCGGGGGGTGTACATTTTTTACAGAGAGAGGTTGTGATCTGCAGCTTACTGCCAGAGAAGATGCAGGAATCAGATACAGCCACTATGTTTAAACACATTTACATAGACACTTAAATAGGCAAGGATGTGGGCAAATGAAACCAGTGTCGATGGAGAGGAAAGTTAGCTCCCGAACATGTCGGGCCGAATAGCCTGTTTCTGTACTATACGACTCTGTGACTCAGAGGGCAATAGATGTTTCGATACCATGGCATACGGTGTTAGAACAGGAAAGTGACCCTGAGGTAAGCACATGGCTGTGATCTTATTTAAGTTTCAAGATTGTTTAATGACATTTCCAGTACACAAGTGTAAAGGAAAATGAAGTAATTGTTACTCTGGATCTGATGCAGCACAAAAAGAAACTCAGTAAGATAAAGAACACAATAATAATAAAATCACAATAAATATAAATACATAAGAAAGCTTATATATATAGATTGACTGTATGTCCATAAAGTGACGCTAGGCACAGGAGTGTCTGTACATAAGGTGACGGACAGGAAATGATAAAGTAGTGGTGGGTGGGTTAGTGGCTGGAGGTATTGATCAGCCTCACTGCTTTGAGTCTGGTGGTCCTGGAGTGGATGATACATAGCCTCCTCCCTGGTGGGAGTGGGAATAACAGTCCATGAGCAGGGTGGGTGAGATCCTTCATAATGTTATTGGCCCTTTTCCAGCATCTTTCTATATTTGCACTTGGTGGCGGGTAGGTGAGTGCTGGTGATACATTGACAGTTTTGACTACCCATTGAAGAGCCTTCCTGTCTGCCACAGTGCAGTTTCCATACCAGTCATTGAATTGAATTCAATTCAGTTGACTATATTACTTACATCCTCATGTACATAAGGAGTAAAAATATTTAGAAACATAGAAAACCTACAGCACAATACAGGCGCTTCAGCCCACAAAGCTGTGCCGAACATGTCCTTACCTTAGAAATTACCCAGGGTTACCCATAGCCCTCTATTTTTCTAAGCTACACATAATTATCTAGGAGTCTCTTAAAAGACCCTATCGTATCCGCCTCCACCACCATCGCCGGCAGCCCATTCCACGCACTCACCACTCTCTGCGTAAAAAAACTTACCCCTGATATCCCCTCTAAGCACCTTAAAACTGTGCCCTCTCGTGCTAGCCATTTCAACCCTGGGAAAAAGCCCACCCACACGATCAATGCCTCTCATCATTTTATACACCTCTATCAGGTCACCTCTCATCCTCCGTCACTCCAAGGAGAAAAGGCCGAGTTCCATCAACCTATTCTCGTAAGGCATGCTCCCCAATCCAGGCAACATCCTTGTAAATCTCCTCTGCACCCTTTCTATGGTTTCCACGTCCTTCCTGTAATGAGGCAACCAGAACTGAGCACAGTACTCCAAGTGGGGTCTGACCAGGGTCCTGTACAGCTGCAA
This sequence comes from Mobula hypostoma, assembly GCF_963921235.1. Taxonomy (NCBI): domain Eukaryota; kingdom Metazoa; phylum Chordata; class Chondrichthyes; order Myliobatiformes; family Myliobatidae; genus Mobula; species Mobula hypostoma. The sequence goes on along the minus strand of NC_086105.1, from coordinate 2,902,263 downwards.
CATTACCTCTCGGCTCTTAAACTCAGTCCCACGATTGATGAAGGCCAATGCACTGTACGCCTTCTTAACCGCAGAGTCAACCTGCTCAGCAGCTTTGAGTGTTCTATGGACTCGGACCCCAAGATCCCTCTGATCCTCCACACTGCCAAGAGTCTTACCATTAATACTATATTCTGCCATCGTATTTGACCTACTAAAATGAACCACCTCACACTTACCTGGGTTGTACTTCATCTGCCACTTCTCAGCCCAGTTTTGCATCCTATCACTGTCTTGCTGTAACCTCTGACAGCCCTCCACACTATCCACAACACCCCCAACCTTTGTGTGATCAGCAAATTTACTAACCCATCCCTCCAGTTCCTCATCCAGGTCATTTATAAAAATCACAAAGAGTAGGGGTCCCAGAACAGATCCCTGAGGCACACCACTGGTGACCGTCCTCCATGCAGAATATGACCCGTCTACAACCAATCTTTGCCCTCTGTGGGCAAGCCAGTTCTGGATCCACAAAGCAATGTCCCCTTGGATCCCATGCCTCCTTACTTTCTCAATAAGTCTTACATGGGGTACCTTATCAAATGCCTTGCTAAGATCCATATACACTACATCTACTACGTGTGGGCACGTGGCCAAATGGTTAAGACATTCGACTAATGATCTGAAGGTCGTGAGTTCAAGCCCTAGCCAAGGTAGCATATTGTGTCTTTGAGCAAGGCACTTAATCTCACAGTGCTCTGCGACGACACTGATGCCAAGCTGTATGGGTCCTAATGCCCTTCCCTTAGACAACATCAGTGTCGTGGAGAGGGGAGACTTGCAGCATGGGCATCTGCTGGTCTTCCATACAACCTTGCCCAGGCCTGCGTCCTGGAGAGTGAAGACTTTCCAGGCACAGATCCATGGGTCTCGCAAGACTAATGGATGCCTTTATTATTACATCTACTGCTCTACCTCCATCAGTGTGTTTAGTCACATCCTCAAAAAATTCAATCAGGCTCGTAAGGCACGACCTGCCTTTGACAAAGCCATGCTGAGTATTCCTAACCATATTATGCCTCTCCAAATGTTCATAATCCCTGCCTCTCAGGATCTTCTCCATCAACTTACCAACCACTGAAGTAAGACTCACTGGCCTATAATTTCCTGGGCTATCTCTACTCCCTTTCTTGAATAAGGGAACAACATCCACAACCCTCCAATCCTCCGGAACCTCTCCCATCCCCATTGATGATGCAAAGATCATCGCCAGAGGCTCAGCAATTTCCTCCTTCACCTCCCACAGTGGCCTGGGGTACATCTTGTCCAGTCCTGGTGAATTATCCAACTTGATGCTTTCCAAAAGCTCCAGCGCATCCTGTTTCTTAATATCTATATGCTCAAGCTTTTCAATCTGCTGTACGTCATCCCTGCAATCGCCAGGATCCTTTTCCGTAGTGAATACTGAAGCAAAGTATTCATTAAGTACCTCTGCTGTCTCCTCCGGTTCCATACACACTTTTCCACTGTCACACTTGATTGGTCCTGTTCTCTCATGTCTTATCCTCTTGCTCTTCACCTTTTATGTTACGTCTCCATCTAAATGTGCAATGTGCAATTTATAGTAATTTGTAATAAATAGTACATAGAACAGGACAGTCAATATAACATAGAAATACAATTGTATCAGCATAAATGAATCAGTCTGATGGCCTGGTGGAAGAAGCTGTCCCGGAGCCTGTTGGTCCTAGCTTTTATGCTACAGTACTGTTTCCCACATGGTAGCAATTGGAAAAGATTGTGGTTAGGGTGACTGGGGTCTCCAATTATCCTTCAGGCCCTTTTTACACACCTGTCTTTGTAAATATCCTGAATATAGGAAGTTCACATCTACAGATGCACTAGGCTGTCCGCACCACTCTCTGCAGAGTCCTGCGATTGAGGGAGGTACAGTTCCCATACCAGGCAGTGATGCAGCCAGTCGGGATGCTCTCAATTGTGCCCCTGTAGAAAGTCCTTAGGATCTGGGGACTCTTCAAACTCCTTCAACTGTCTGAGGTGAAAGAGGCGCTGTTGTGCCTTGTTCACCACACAGCCGGTACGTACAGACCACGTGAGATCCTCGGTGATGTGTATGTCGAGGAACTTTAAGCTGTTCACCATCTCAAACCCGGATCCATTGATGTCAATAGGGGTTAGCCCGTCTCCATTCCTCCTGTAGTCCGCATCCATCTCCTGTGTTTTTGCAACATTGAGGGAGAGATTGTTTTCTTGACAGCACTGTGTCAGGGTGATGACTTCTTCCCTGTAGGCTGCCTCATTATTATTTGAGATTAGGCCAATCAGCGTAGTATTGTCAGCAAATTTAATTAGTAGATGCAGCATGTTAGGATGTCCTCAAATATGCATCTTTGGAAGGATGTGAGTAAAGTGGGTCAGTAGAGAGGAGGCCTGTCTGTGTGATGGAAAAGAGTCATTGCTGGAGCTGTCACTGAATTTGAACCTGGTTCTAATACTCCGTCCGCAGGTCACATTGAAGCTCACCTGTGGCACGCACACTCCTGGGTCTGGCTCACTGCAACCCAACTCTTCGGAATGCTCTTCGCTGCTCTTCAGCCTGAAGACCTGGTAGCCATGTGGAAGACCGGCAAATCCCTAGTCACTGGGAAGAACATATTGCAGACACCAGCAGCACAGTTCTTGTGGAAAGAGCTCAATGCCAAGGTAATGAAATGCTGAGGAAGACCTGATGCCTGGCAGAATGGTGTAACGTATCAGCTCTTTGTACAGAGAGGAGAGGGCTTTACGACTGGTGTCAGCATAGCTAGCAGGGGGAAAGTAACAGGCTGTGACTTGAGCTGGAAAAGGAGAGGGTGAGACAGAGGTCCTTAAAATCACACTTGTGTATTGAATGAATGGACATTGAGGAGGGTTTTGAATGACGGGGGATCCCATTGAAACCTATTGAATATTGAAATACCTAGATCGAATGATGTGGAGAGGACTTTTTAGTGGTGGGAGAGTCTAGGACCAGAGGGCACAGCTTCAGAATTGAAAGACAACCCTTTAAAAGAGAGATGTAGCAGTGTGGGGTGTTGTTCACAGAGTTCTATGAAGATTGAGTTTAAATTTGAACCCTCCATTTGTCACACTCCTCTCTGCCATTCTCTTCAGCCATCTATAAATTTGCTGATGATACAACCATTGTTGGTAGAATCTCAGATGAAGATGAGAGGGCCTACAGGTGCGAGATATACCAGCTAGTTGAGTGATATCGCAGCAACAACCTTACACTCAACGTCAGTAAGATGAAAGAGCTGATTGTGGACTTCAGGAAGGGTAAAGCGAAGGAACACATACCAATCCTCATAGAGGGATCAGAAGTGGAGAGAGTGAGCAATTTTAAGTTTCTGGGTGTCAAAGATCTCTGAGGATGTAACCTCGTCCTAACATATCGATGCAGCTATAAAGAAGGAGGGACAGCTGCTATATTTTATTAGGAGGTTGAGGAGGTTTGGTTTGTCACCTAAAACACTCAAACTTCTGCAGATGTACCGTGGAAAGCTTTCTGACAGGCTGCATCGCTGTCCGGTATGGTGGTGGGGGAGCTACCGCACAGGACCAAAAGAAGCTACGGAAAGTTGTAAAATTAGTCAGCTCCATCTTGGGTACTAGCCTCCGTAGTAGCCAAGACATCTTCAAGGAGCAGTGCCTCAGAAAAGTGGTGCCATCATTATTAGCCCCCCCCATCACCCAGGATATGCCCTCTTCTCATTGTTACAGTCAGGTAGGAGATACAGAAGCCTGAAGGCACACACTCAGTGATTCAGGAATGGCTTCTCCCCCTCTGTGGAAGACACTCAGTGTGCCAGAGGTCCCTGAGTGTCAGAGAGCAGGAGTGAGCGCCATTGCTATTGCAAATGAAAAAAATGCTTGGCAGACTCAAAGATTTCAGGTGGATAACTCACCTGGGCCAGATGGACTACATCCCAGAGTCCTGAGAGAGGTTGCTGAAAAGATAACTGATGTATTGGTCATGATCTTTCAAGAATCGCTTGATTCTGGCATGGTCCCGGAGAGCTGGAAGATTGCAAATGTCAATCCACTCTTTCAGAAGGGAGGAAGGCAAAAGAAAGGAAATGATAGGCCAGTTAACCTAACCTCAGTGGTTGGGAAAGTATTGGAGTCTATTATTAAGGATGAGGTTTCGAGGTACTTGGAGACTAATGATAAAATAAGTCAAAGTCAGCATGGTTTCTCTAAAGAGAAATCTTTGCTTGACAAATCTGCTAGAATTCCTTGAGGAATTAACAAGCAGGGTGGACAAAGGAGAGGCAGTGGATGTCATTTACTTGGATTTACAGAAGGCGTTTGATAAGATGCCACATGAGGCTGCTTAACAAAATAAAATGCTACTGCGTTACTGGAAGGATACTGGCATGGATGGAGGGATGGCTGACAGGTCATTCCTGGCAGGGAGCGGGAATAAAAGGATCCTTTTCCGGTTGGCTGCCGGCGAAGTAACAAGGAAGGAAGTAACAAGCAGAGTGGACAAAGGAGAGGCAGTGGATGTCATTTACTTAAATTTTCAGAAGGCATTTGATAAGGTGCCACACATGAGGCTGTTTAACAGGGTAAAATCCTGTGGCGTTACAGGAAAGACACTGGCATGATAGCGGAAACACCAGGAATTCTGCAGATGCTGGAAATTCAAGCAACACACATCAAAGTTGCTGGTGAACGCAGAAGGCCAGGCAGCATCTCTAGGAAGAGGTACAGTGGACGTTTCGGGCCGAGACCATTTGTCAGGACTAACTGAAGGAAGAGCTAGTAAGAGATTTGAAAGTGGGAGGAGGAGGGGGAGATCCAAAATGATAGGAGAAGACAGAAGGGGGAGGGATGGAGCCAAGAGGTGGACAATTGATTGGCAAAAGGGATATGAGAGGATCAAACTTCCGCTAATGCCCCACCTCCCCCTCGTACCCCATCTGTTATTTATTTATATACACACATTCTTTCTCTCTCTCTCTCCTTTTTCTCCCTCTGTCCCTCTGACTATACCCCTTGCCCATCCTCTGGGTTCCCCCCCCCTTTCTTTCTTTCTTTCTCCCTGGGCCTCCTGTCCCTTGATCCTCTCGTATCCCCTTTGCCAATCACGTGTCCAGCTCTTGGCTCCATCCCTCCCCCTCCTGTCTTCTATCATTTTGGATCTCCCCCTCCCCCTCCAACTTTCAAATCCCTTATTCACTCTTCCTTCAGTTAGTCCTGACGAAGGGTCTCGGCCTGAAACGTCGACTGTACCTCTTCCTAGAGATGCTGCCTGGCCTGCTGCATTCACCAGCAACTTTGATGTGTGTTGCTTGAATAGCGGAATGGCTGACAAGCAGGAGGAGGGAGATGGAATAAAAGGGGCCTTTTCTGGTTGGCTGCCGGTGACTAGTGGTGTTCCTCAGGGGTCAGTATTGGGACCGCTACTTTTCATATTATTTGTCAGTGACTTAGATAATGGAATTGATGGCTTTGTGGCAAAGTTTACAGATGATACGAAGATAGGTGAAGGGGTAGGTAGTGCTGAGGAAGCAAAGCGATTGCAGGAAGAGGAATTTTTTTAGCCGGAGAGTAGTAAATCTGGAATTTTCTGCCACAGACTGCGGTGGAGGTCAAGTCCATGGGTATATTTAAGGCTGAAATTGATCATTTCCTGATCGGTCAGGGCATCAAAGGATATGGTGAGAAGGCAGGTGTATGGGGTTGAGTGGGATCCGGGATCAGCCTTGATGGAATGGCAGAGCAGACTCAGTGGGATGAAAGGCTTAATTCTGTTGCTATGTCTTATGGTCTCTGGCATCCAATTCCTAAATGGTCATTGAACCCATGAACACTACCTCACTTTCTTTTATATTATTTCAATTTCTGTTTTTGCATTATTTTAATTTATCTATTCAATATACATACTATAATACTTAATATAATTGATTTACCGTTTTTTCTACATTATCATGTATTGCGCTGTACTGCTGCCAGTAAGTTAACCAATTTCACGACATGTGACGGTGATATTAAACCTGATTCTGATTCCTCGTACGTATATGTTGCAGGTCAAGGATTTGGCTTTGGCCTTCTGTCACCAGCTGCAATCGAAGTTCCTCGATCAGGAGATGGGTGATCAGGTAGGATTCAAGTTTGTTTAATGTCTTTTCCAAAACACAGGTGTAAAGGGGTCAAAATAATTGTTACTCCAGATTTCATGCTGTACAAAAAAGAAACACAATAAGATAAAGAACAATAATTTAAAAAACACAATAAATATAAATACATAAGATAGCTTATATACATAGATTGACTGTATGTCCATAAAGTGATGCTAGGCACAGGAGTGTCTATATGTGAGGTGACTGACAGAAAATGATAGAAGTAGTGGTGATTGGGGATGTGGAGAGGAGGGTCAGTGGCTGGAGGTGTTGATTATTTTTACTGCTTGGGGAAGTAACTCTTCCTGAGTCTGGTGGTCCTGGTGTGAATGCTATGTAAGCTCCCCCCGATGAGAGTGGGACAAACAGTCCATGAGCAGGGTGGGTGGGATCTTTCATGATGTTACTGGCCCTTTTCCGGAACCTGTCTGTATCTACTGTGTGTACTGGATGGTGAGTAGGCTGGTGCCAGTGATGCATTGGGCAGTTTTGACTACCCGTGGTGGAGGGAGCTGAGTTGTTGATCTCACACAGAGCAGCAGCGGGGCTCGGCTGCCATCAGTCTGTACGTGGCCTCTGTGTGACCACCAGAGAAGATACTGACAAATGAGCCTATTGTATCAGCTCAGAGTCATCTTCAGACATTATTTGTCTTAAACTTTACTACCTAAAGTGTAGTCACCACTCCAGAGGGAAACAGGGTGAGAAATACTGTTGAGGATCTCTACCACCCATCCCACAATCTCCTTGACCCACTACCTTCGGGAAGGAGGTACAGGTACTTATTATTTTGTATTTTTATTATTATTACTTTGTTTTTTTTTCTTTTTTTGCATTTTTCACAGTTTGTTGTCTTTTGCACATTGGTTGATTGTTCATCTCTGTCATGTATGGTCATTCATTCTATTGTGTTTCTGCATTTACTCTGAATACCCGCAAGAAAATAAATCTCAGGCTTTTACAGTATATGGTGACATTTATGTAGTTTGATAATAAATTAACTTTGAACTTTGAAGAGCGTCAGGACTAGGTCTGCCAGACTGGGGAACAGCTTCTTCCCTCAGGCTGTGAGACTAATGAATACCCTGCCATCACCGAGGTCTCATCCCAAGGACAGCGAGCTGTTTGCTGTTTAACTGTGCTATGCACCACGTGCATTTTGAATTTTTTCATTTGGTTATATATATATATGTTTGTGTGTGTGTGTGTGTGTGTGAGTGTGTGTGTGTGTGTGTGAGAGAGTGTGTCTGTGTGTGTATGTGTGTGTGTGTGTGTGTGTGTGTGTGTCTGAGTGAGTGTGTGTGTGTGTGTCTGTGTGTGTGTGTCTGAGTGAGTGTGTGTCTGTGTGTGTGTAGTAAGATGACAATAAACTTGAACTTGAGTGGGCAAAGGAATGGAAAATGGAATTTAACTCAGGCATGTCAAAGTGGAATTTATTGTCACCTGCACAACAATGTTCTATACAGGTGCCATACAAAACTTGCAGCAACATCACAGGCCTGTAGTATTGTTATTGGTTAAGGGCGAAAAGTGAAATATTGAGGGGGAACTTCTCCACCCAGAGGGTGGTGAGAGTGTGGAACGAGCTGCCAGCAGGAGTGCTGGACGTGGGTTGAATTTCAACATTTGAGAGAAATTTGGATAAGTACATGGATGGGAGGAGTTTGGAGGGCTATGGCCCAGATGCAGGTTGATGGGACTAGGTAGGACTTTTACACAGAGAGTGGTGGCTACGTGGAACACCCTGCCAGAATGGTATATTCAGGATATTTAAGAGAATCTTAGGCACATGGGTAAAAGAAAAATGGAGGGCTATGGGGGGAGGGAAGGGAAGGGTTAGATTGATCTCGGAGTCGGATGGAGGGCTATGGGGGGAGGGAAGGGAAGGGTTAGATCGATCTCGGAGTCAGTTAAAGGATTGGCACAACATCGTGGTCCAATGGGCCTGTGCTGTGATGTAATGTCCCATGTTCTGTTGGTCCAGGCTTTAGTTTTGAAAAAGCCTCTGCATTGACGTTGATGTGCCTGGAGAGTGCTTCAGTCCACCTGAACACCAGCAGGATGACAGTGTTGGCAGTTTAGACATGTTGGTTTGTGTCGGATTAACTTGCTTGCAAATCACCATAAACGATTAAGTACTATTAGTTCGTGCTGGAGGTTGATGCTTTCTCGATTGGTCAGTGTGTCGGAGGTTATGGTGAGAAGGCAGGAGCCTGGAACACTACAGTGCAGGAATAGGTCCTTCAGCCCACAGTGTTGCACCAGATCAGTTTAATTAGTAATCAAACGGCCAACTAAACTAATCCCTTCTGCCTACACGGTGTCCATATCCTTCCATTCCCTCACATTCATCTCTTAAAGTATTAATGTATCGGCCTCTACCACCACCTCAGAAAGCACAGTCCATGTATCCACCACTCTCTGTGTAGAAAACTTGTCCCTCATATCTCCTTTGAAATTACCCCCTCTCAAGTTAAATGCAAGTCCTCTGGTATTAGACATTTCAACCCTGGGAAAAAGGTATGTCTGTCTATCTATGTCTCTTATAATCTTCGGGGTGGGGATATGTCTCTACAAATGGAGGTGTAGAGGCCTTCCCGCTGCCAGCCTGCAGGTCACCCTTGGACAAGGTGTAGCCCCTGCTTCTGCCTGCGATCAGGGTCATGTGAAGCCATGGGAGCAGGTGGTGGATGGTTGTATGAGCAGCTCATGCATATCACAAGTCCTGGTTATGTGACCACTAACCCCAGGCAGACAGTCTCTGAAGAGTATTGATAATGATTGGGGTCACTGGTCTTGTAAAGACACTGACCAGAAGAAGGTGATGGCAAACCACTTCTGTAGAAAAATTTGCCAAGAGCAATGATGGTCATGGGACCATGATCACCTATGTCATATGACATGGCATATAACGAGCTCTCAGCCTCTGCCGCTGCAGAGAAAACAACCCAAGTTTGTCCAATTTCTCATTATTGTACATGCCCTCTAATCCAGGCAGCATCCTGGTAAATATCTTCTGCATGCTCTCCAAAGCTTTGACATCCTTCCTGTAATGGGCGACCAGAGCTGTCTGCAGTTCTCCAGGTGCAGATGCAGGAGAATGGGTTTGAGACGGATACTAAATCAGTCATGATGGAATGGCAGAGCAGAATCGCTGGGCCGAATGACCTAATTGTGCTCCTACGTTGTAGGTCTTATGATCTTATTTCATGAAATCGGGTGTTCTTCTGTTAAACAGGTTGTAAAGAATTTGTTATTCATGACAAAACTCATCTACCTCTTGGGCCCAGTTGGCCAGGATGCTGCGGATGAGGAGAAGGAAAGTGAGAAAGAGCTTGGAGCAGAGGATAGTGAGGAACCGAGGGCTGAACGTGGAACTGTTGACAGTGTTGGCATGTCTGAAAACAAGAAGGCAGACCTGACGTGGCTGATACGGAAACTCTGCATCATCGCCAAGAGAGAAGCAGCCAACAGCCCGAAGCACCCTCTGAAGGTATGTTCCTTCACGAACACCAGCTTACCTTCTCAAAGGAACCTTGGTTAAACACACAAAACTGCAGCAGCACATCAGGACCATGTAGGTGCATGATAATGTCACTGCCAATCTGTGTAATATCCACTACTAGTAACCTTTCATCCCTTGTTTATCGGAAATCTATCCACTCCTCCCTTAGATACATTAACCATGTGGTCACGGGAAGAATGTGCTAACTCTCTACAGGCAGTGGAAATTGAATCCCTATTACTGGCTCTGTAAACCGCTATGCTAACGGCTACACTACCGTGCACTCATGTGTCAGCAGAATGCCCTCCCCTTGTTCCCATCAGCTCCCCCCAGATTTTACCCCTCATCTACACACCAAGGGAAATTTACAGTTGGCCAATTAATCTACCCACCCACACATCTTTGCTATGTGGGAGGTAAGAGGAGGACCTGGCAGAACACCACACGGTTTCAGAGATTCCACACAGGCAGCACCTGAGGTCACAATTGAACCTGGGTCTCTGGCTCTGAGAGGCAGAGACTGTACTCACTACACCATTGCATTGTCTGGCTCTGAGAGACAGAGACTGTACTCACTACACCATTGCATTGTCTGGCTCTGAGAGACAGAGACTGTACTCACTACGCCATCTCACTGCCTTTAAAGCATCTTTCTAATTGTCTTCTTTCCGATATTTTTTCTCCAGCGGACCTGCATTTTTAAGTTCCTTGGGGCGATCGCTGTGGATCTGGGAGTGGAACGAGTGAAGCCTTTCCTGTCGATGATTATCACACCACTTTACAGGGAATTAAACAGTACATACGCAGAACAAGGTAATCTTGTCGTTAATTATGAGTTGAATTTTGTTCTTGCTGTAATGACATCAGTTGCAAATGATGGATACCTCAAAAAGGCGACATCCATCCTTAAGGACATGTCCTCTTCTCATTGCTACCATCAGGGAGGGGTAGAGGAGTCTGAAGGTACTCAATGTTTATTTATTTATTTCATATTGTAATTTATAGATTTTTATTATGTATTCCAATGTACCGCTGCCACAAGACAACAAATTTCATGACATATACCAGTGATATTAAACTTGGTTCTAGTTCTGGCTCTGATTGCTCAGTGCTTTGCAGAGTTCCCTGCTGCCCTGTTTCTCAGTACGCGGAGAGGTGGAATCACCTTGGTGATACCTGCAAATCGGAAAATGCTCACTGAATCTTCACCTGCTCCGTCTGTGTGATGCCTCTGAAACCGTCTCATCTCTCCTCTCCCGCCGACTGCCTTACAATCTAATTCCTTTTTGAGAATTTATGATAACTAACTTACCCCTGCTGGGACATAGGCGCCAGAGTCCTCTGTCCTGGGCCAGTCTTTCGCTTCTGACTGAAGATCCTTCCTCTCCCAGGGAAGACATCTCTGGGTTTTTATGGAATGGGGTTGCTGGCCCCATGCCCAACCCTTGTCCTTCCACAGCCGTGCTTGGGACTGTCCATGGCAGAGTTAATGAAGGATAGGGATTAACTTTATTTGTCACATGTACATTGAAACATCGAGCAGACAGTGAAATGTGTCATTTACATCTGTTCAAATCAGCAAGGACTGTGCTGGGCAACCAACACGTGGCACTATGCTACAAAACCCAAAACCGCATGCTCATGCCCACAACTCACTAACATTATCTCATTCGTGGTTAAAACCAGAGCTCCCAGATTTGGACCCGATTGGCCAGAGTTCAACTACAGGGGCTCCACAGGTTACAGCTAACCTGATGTAAATGAAAGCTTGTATGTAAATTCTTCCAGACATTTTAAATGCATTTTTAAGATGGTGGTAATAATAATAAAGTTATCTATAGTGTTCGTTAATGCCTGGGGAGTGTATATATTCAATTAGTTCAGCGTAATATACTGAAACATAATATTGAAGATTGTTTAAGATTCAAGATTGTTTAATATTATTTCCTGTACACAAATGTGAAGGAGAATGAAATAATTGTTTCTTTGGATCGAATGCAGCACAAAAAAAACAGTAAGATAAAGACACAACAATAATAAAAAACACGTAACAATATAAATACGTAAGATAGCTTATATACATTGATTGTACGTCCATAAAGTGATGGGAATATCTGTACATAGAGTGACTGATGGGAAATAATAAAATTGTGGTGGAGCTAGTGAGTGGAGGTGTTGATCAGACTTACTGCTGCGGGAAAGTAACTGTTTTTGAGTCTGTTTTGGTGGTCCTTGTGTGAATGTTGTATTACACGGTATATGTTAACGGTCTGGAAGAGGGGACCGAGTGTAGTATATCTAAGTTTGCTGATTACTAAGTTGTGTTAGTTTTTTTTGTGCAACTGGATGTCCTTGCGCTGCCTGTGTGTGACTGTTGGTACCGTGGTTAGTGCCTTGTCCCGAGGGGAGCTCTGTTTCACTTGGCTGTATTCATGGGTGTTCACGTATGGTTGAATGACAATTAAATGTGCAGGTGTACAGGGATACCTGATAAACTGGGCACTGAGTGTATGTTTCCTTTCAGACCCGACACTGAGGAACCTCTCCCAGGAGATCATTGAGATGCTGAAGAGACTGGTTGGTCTGGAAACCTTCTCCATGAACTTTGCTACTGTGCAGAGACAGAGCAGTCAGAAACGAGCTCTGAGGAAACAGCAGAGAGCCGTGCAGGTGAGGCAATCCCCTCCCCCTTTACTGATTTGGATGATGCAATTGATGGCTTTGTTGCAAAGTTTGCAGGCGAAATGAAGATAGGTGAAGGGGCAGGTACAAGAAGGACTTAGACAGATTAAGAGAATGGGCAAAGAAATGGCAGATGGAATACAGTGTCAGGAAGTGTATGGGCATGCACTTTGGTAGAAGAAATGAAAGGGTTGAGTATTTTTTAAATGGAGAGAAAATACAAAAAACTGAGGCACAAAGAGATTTTAGGATTCCCAAAAGGCTAATTTGCAGGTTGAGTCTGTGGTGAGGAAGGCAAATGCAATGTTAGCGTTCACTTCAAGAGGACTAGAATATAAAAGCAAAGATGTAATGTTGAAACTTTATAAAGCACTGGTGAGGCCTCAGTTGGAGTAGTGTGAAAAGGTTTGGGCCCATTAACTTAGAAAAGATATGCTGCCACTGGAGAGGGTTCATGGGAAGTTCACAAAAATGATTCCAGGATTGAATAGCTTGTCATAGTCATTCTTTATTGATCCCGGGGGAAATTGGTTTTCGTTACAGTTGCACCATAAATAATTAAATAGTAATAAAACCATAAATAGTTAAATAGTTAATATGTAAATTATGCCAGGAAATAAGTCCAGGACCAGCCTATTGGCTCAGGGTGTCTGACCCTCCAAGGGAGGAGTTGTAAAGTTTGATGGCCACAGGCAGGAATGACTTCCTATGACGCTCAGTGCTGCATCTCGGTGGAATGAGTCTCTGGCTGAATGTACTCCTGTGCCCACCCAGTACATTATGTAGTGGATGGGAGACATTGTCCAAGATGGTATGCAACTTGGACAGCATCCTCTTTTCAGACACCGCCGTCAGAGAGTCCAGTTCCATCCCCACAACATCACTGGCCTTACGAATGAGTTTGTTGATTCTGTTGGTGTCTGCTACCCTCAGCCTGCTGCCCCAGCACACAACAGCAAACATAATCGCACTGGCCACCACAGACTTGTAGAACATCCTCAGCATTGTCCGGCAGATGTTAAAGGACCTCAGTCTCCTCAGGAAATAGAGGTGGCTCTGACCCTTCTGGTAGACAGCCTCAGTGTTCTTTGACCAGTGCAGTTTATTGTCAATTCGTACCCCCAGGTATTTGTAATCCTCCACCATGTCCACACTGATCCCCTGGATGGAAACAGGGGTCACTGGTACCTTAGCTCTCCTCAGGTCTACCACCAGCTCCTTAGTCTTTTTCACATTAAGCTACAGATAATTCTGCTCACACCATGTGACAAAGCTTCCTACCATAGCCCTGTACTCAGCTTCGTCTCCCTTGCTGATGCATCCAACTATGGCAGAGTCATCTGAAAACTTCTGAAGATGACAAGACTCTGTGCGGTAGTTGAAGAACGTTTGATGGCTCTGGGCCTATATTCACTGGAATTCAGAAGAATGAGGGGTAACGACATTGAATGGTGAAAGGCCTTGACAGAGTGTATGTGGAGAGGATTTTTTCCTAAGACCATAAAACCATAAGACAAATGAGCAGGTCGGCTATTCGGCCCATCAAGTCTGCTCCACCATTTTATCATAAGCTGATCCATTCTCCCATCTAGTCCCATTCCCCCGCCTTCTCACCATAACCTTTGATGCCCTGGCTACTCAGATACCTATCAATCTCTGGCTTAAATACACCCAATGACTTGGTCTGCACTGCCGCCGTGGCAACAAGTTCCATAGATTCACCACCCTCTGACTAAAAAAATTTCTTCACATCTCTGTTCTGAATGGGCGCCCTTCAATCCTATGGTGGGAGAGTCTAAGACCAGAGGACAGGGCCGCAGAATAGAGGGGCATCCTTTTAGAACAGAGTTGTGGAGAAATTTCTTTAGGCAGAAAGTGATGAACCTGTGTAATTCTTTGCCACAGGCAGCTGTGAAGGTCAAGTCTTTATGTATATTTAAGGCAGAGGTTGATAAATTCTTGACTGGTCAGGGCATGAAGGGATACCAGAAGAAGGCAGGAGTTTGGGGCTGGCAGTAAATTGGGGCAGCCATGATGAAATGATAGAGCAGACTCGATGGGCCGAATGGCCTCATTCTGCTCCAATGTCTTATGGTCTTATTGTCTTCACACTAAACCTCCATCTTCCATCTCCCCCCCCCCCCGCCCCACACACATACATACACACACACACACACACGGAGCAATTTACGGTGGCCAGTTAACCCCTCAGCTAGCTTTCAGCTTTCGGGTCCACATTTAGCACAACTTACCCATTGTTACAAACATATTTAAGTTCATTCCGTGTTCTTTCTGATTCAGCAGGATGAGGTATTTGCAAACAAAGGAGGAACTGCACGTGTTAAAGGCGACAGGAAATCACTTTTTTTAGAGTTGTATAAATCACGTGGTATAGAAAGAAATGATTAATGAGATCATAGTACAGAAAATAAAGTAATACCATCATCTGCTTAATGAGCTGATCTACAGAATGCAAATCCAACAAACTTCCACGCAGTCTCCACCCTCCATCTCCCTCCCTGCCTCCCTTTATCTCTCTCTCTCTCCTTTTCTCCATCTCCAACTCTTACCTCAAGTCTGACCCAGAGAAGATTCCCAATTTTCACAAAGAAATTGCCCCTTTGTATACTTTTCCTAACCCCTTACACTGGAACTTTCCCATGATCTCACGTTTCCGAGACAAATATAGATTCATCATGATCTAATCTTGAGGCTGTAGACTTGACAACTTTTACTTTCTCAAAACATTCCCACTTTTAGCTATTTTGCCTCACAAACTTCCATTTTATTTTGGCATAAACCAAGGGGGAGTCAAATTTAACTCTTTCCTTACACTTGTCCCTCTGGGTTTGGTTTCTGTTGTGGCCTTGGTAAGAGTAAAGATTGTTTAATGTCAGTTCTGTGTTTCCGGCCCTTTACACAGCTTGGTTAAGGGCAGCGATGAAGGTCCTCCACATCAGTAGTTGCCTCTTGGTTTTCATACTGTCGGTCGTGCTGCAAGCCCCAGGTGGATACTCAGGAATACCGTCGCACTGAGATGTAGAAGGATTCCTCATTGCCATTTTGTAACAGTTTTGTTTGACCAGTCAGGGTTGTTAGCCCTGAGCTGAATCTGCAGGTCCAGTGGACCACTCTTAGTCTGACCTCTACCCTTTGACCTCTTGGCATGGGTGACCCTACCAAGGGACAAAGCATCAAGCCCTGACTCCAGCCAACACAGCTCCCTGCGTCACTGAGGCACGTAAGCCTGCAAAGCAGGACAAGGTTGTGATGCCCCTGGAGGGCATGACCAGTGGGCAAGAGTAAAGGAGAACCAAATAATTGTTACTCCAGATCTGATGCAGCTCCAAAGACACAGTAAGATAAAGACACACTAATAATAAAGCACACAATAAATATAAATACATAAGAGAGTTTATATATATATTGATTGTATATCCAGAAAGTGACACTAGGCACAGAGTGTCTGTACGTGAAATGACTGACAGGAAATTGATAAAGTAGTGGTGGATGGGGGTGTGGTGGGTTAGTGGCTGGAGGTGTTGATCAGCCGTGCTGCTTTGGGACAGTAACTATTTTTGAGTCTGATGGTCCTGGCATAGATGCAATATAGCCGCCTCCCTGATGGGAGTGGGACCAACAGTCCATGAGCAGGGTGGGTGGGATCCTTCCTGATGTTACTGGCCCCTTTTCTGTCCCCTTTCTCTATATTTGCACTTCATGGAGGGTAACCTGGTGGTAGTGATGCGTTAGACAGTTTTGACGACCCGTTGTAGAGTCTGCCGCAGTGTAACCTGTGTATGTGTTAGAGTGATGTGTATTAACCCCTTTCTGTTTTGATTCGAGCAGACTGTTGCAAACCCGGATATCGCCGCGAGGAAGAAACTGAAAAGGCACAAAAACAAAATTCAGGCGAGAAAGAGAAAGATTGAACTCCTTCGACCCAATTTCAAGGCAAAGAAAGCCAGGAGTGGCAGCTTGAAGGACTTGGCGATGGTGGAGTAAAGCGGATGGAGGGAAACTGGGTTTTTGTAAATCATTTCCAGACCAAGACTTTGTGATAGAAACTGAAATGTGGTTTCTAATTTACTCTGTCACCTTCCATGGTGTATTTGTAACTGGGCTCCAGGAGTATTTAACAAGAGGTACAGTTTAATGTACAGTTTATCCAGTACAGTCTATCAATAAAGGTGTTTTACAGAAAAATCTAGTTGATACAGATGGATGGGCTATTTTTCCTGAGTTAAGGTGCAGTAATAGTAGCATAGAGAGTATTTGTTTACCGAATCGAAAAACAAAATATGGACTATTTATTCCCTTCCACAGATGCTGCCTAACCTGCTGAGTTCCTCCAGCATTTTGTGTGTGTTGCAAAGATCAGTCCACCTGGGAACCTGTACCAGTACAAGGCAGTGATCTGATCTCTGCATTGTGTCTGTTTTGGACCCAGTGTCCGATATCGCTCATAGATAAGATGCATGACATGAGCTTCTGTTATAGAAAATAGACCAGTACAGTACGGGAACAGGCCCTCTGGCCCACAAGGTTATGTAATCAAATGGCCAACTAATCTCTTCTGCCTACACAATGTCCATATCCTTGCATTTTCCTCACATTCACGTATCAATCTAAACAGCTGTTAAAAGTCCCTAATACATCTGCCTCTACCACCACCCCAAGCAGTGCATTCCAGGTACCCACCACTCTCCGTGTAAAAAAACACTTGCTCCTCAATCTCCTTTGGAATTTCCCCCCTGAATACATCACGGACAACAATGAGCCTTTTCCTGGGATGAGATGCCTCTTAATTCTTCATCAGAAAGATTCATTATCGAAGAATCACTTCTCTTGCAAAGTATTTAACCAATTAAGGAACGTTCACTATTGAAAATGAAGTCGCATCCTAATCACAGAAGTACCTCCATGTTGTTGGATCTCTAGTGTGTGATGTCCTTCACCTTGTTTCTCCTGAATGTTCACTACATTCATAGCACATTACCATTTCAGCACAGTTCAGGCCCTTTAGCCCAATCTTGTACCAACCTTTTAATCTACTCCAAGATCAATGTAACACTTCCTTCCTATGTCGCCCTCAATTTCCTTTCCATTATTCTTTCTTTCACATGCCTATCTACAAGTGTCTTTAATGTCCCTACCTCTATCTGTGTGTAAAGAAAAATCTTGCCTCTTGACATCCCTCCTGTACGTTCCTCCAATCAGCTTAAAATTACATCCCCTCATATTAGCCATTTCCAGCCTATGAAAAAGTGTCCAGCTGTTGACTCGATCTATGCCTCTTATCATCTTGTATCCCTCTATAAAGTCTCCTCTCATCTCATCTTGTTCCAAAGAGAAAAGCCCTGCTCCCTCAATCTGTCCTGATAGATATGCTCTCTGAGCCGGGCAGTTTCATGGTAAATCTCCTTTGAACCCTTTCTAAAGATTCCACATCCTTCCTATAATGACGCAACCAAACTGAACACAATACTCCAAGGGTGGTCTACAGAGCTGCAACATTAC
Organism: Mobula hypostoma; assembly: GCF_963921235.1. Taxonomy (NCBI): domain Eukaryota; kingdom Metazoa; phylum Chordata; class Chondrichthyes; order Myliobatiformes; family Myliobatidae; genus Mobula; species Mobula hypostoma. Next base: position 2,884,386 of record NC_086105.1, on the reverse strand, counting down.
CTCGAGGCTCTTGGGCTCATTTTCCTGACTAATGAAGGCTAACACACCGTGTACTGTGAGGAAAGATTCAGCAAGCAAGAGCTATGTGGGGGGGAAGTGTTAGATTGATCTTGGAATAGGTTAAAAGGTCAGCACAACATTACTTCAGCCAGAGAGTGGTGAATCTGTGGAATTTGTTGCCACAGGCCGAGTCACTGGGTATATTTAAGGCAGCAGTTGATAAATTTTAGACTAGTCAGGGCATGAAGGGATGCAGGGAGAAGGCAGGAGATTGGGGCTGAGACGGAAATGAATCAGCCATGATGAAATGACGGAGCAGACTCGATGGGCCAAAGGACCTCATTCTACTCCTGTTTCTTATGGTCTAACATGGTGGACGATAGGCCTGTGCTGTGCAGTAGTGTTCAATGTTCTATGTATCTCACATCTGACAACTGAGAAGCAGCTACACTCCGTATGAAGACGGTGAATTTGACTCAGTGTCATCCTGTAAACAGTGCAAATGGCTAAATAATGTTGCATCTCCAGCTGAACATCGTGGGTCCTCCATAATAAAGAGTGGCTTTTAATCCAAATCTAAAACCAGCACCATTACTTTAGGGGCTAAATATTGCAAAGATTAATCAGCACATGATGACATTGGCTCTGATCAGGGTCCCACCGTAACGGTAACATTTGCTTTTTGAAAACGTTTATTGGAAGATTCTGAAAACCTTGCATGCGTAACCAGAACTTTGGAATTTTGAAATATCTCAGACAGCACTTGGGATTCAAGTCCAGGAGACAAAGGTTGCAACAGAGGATCATTAAAGGAAGATTGGGCAGGCAAACAATTCAGTCCTCATGGAACCTAACCGATCTTGCAGGGTGAATCTGGTGCTTAACAAATTAAATGCCAAAGATTAATTAAACATCTATAAAGTGTCTTTAAAGTTGGACTTGATTTAAATACAATAATTGTTCATCTCTTTAATTTTATGCACCAATGATTTGTACTTTTACAACACGCCAATAAATCTTTGCCAGTGTACCTCAATAGGGTATGGAGCGATGGGGAAAAGTAGACCTACACTGCCAGCTGCTGGCCACTGTCTGCAGCTGCAGCTTTACAACAATTACTGAGTCAGACTTGTGTTTGGAAGCACTTTTACACGAAGTGGTTGGCTGCTAAATTCTTGAGCTCTTTTTTTTTAAAAAGCTGCTGGGGTCGTGTATGCATTCAATCACCAGAGAATGACTGTGATGGATTTCTGTTGAACAAAGGATTACAGCGCAGGGAAGGGACAGAGTGTAAGCTTAACATTTAGGGACAGATGAGGACGTGCATCAAAGGGCTTTGTTGGACATTTTGGGCCCTTAAGCTTTCTAGGCAAAGCCCAGCAAGTACAATGGCTAGTGGACCCCCAGGTTAGAGGTCCTTGCAGGCAGGAGGCCCCTAGGTAAGCACGTCAGCAGAGTACAGGATCCCGGTGAATCCTGGGGTCGACCAGAAGTCCAGGTCTGATGGCTGAAGCCCTGCGTCTGCAAGTTTGTGAGCCTGCTGGGAAAGTTGGAGGCTTGATGTCCGTGAGCCCACTGGAGGCCTGGGGTTGGATGACTGTCCTTGTGGGTGGGAAAGGGGCTTGTTTCGCTGCTGTTGTTTGTGTGGTTTGCTGAACGTGGTGGGCATGCTGTGTTGGTGCTAGAATGTATGATGATGCTTGTGGGCTGCCCCCAGCACCCCCGTATGATACTTTGGTTGTGAGCGCGAATGATGTATTTCGTGTGATAAGTGAATCTGATTGTGAGGAAGAGGTATGTGAGGATCAATGAAGATCTAATAGAAGGGAGGAAGAACAGGAAGACTTTCCCGCTGCTGTGCATTATCCGAGAGGGAGAGGATGGGAGAGCGAGAGGAGGGGATGTTCCATTGAGGTTTGGTGCAGTAGAGGGGTGCTTCGATGCCACTGGTGCAGTCTGTGGTATCAGTCAGGCACTGGCTGCACACACAGCTCAGGACCACTGGAAACCTGAAAACGGGGTCGACGTTGGCTGGACATCCCGGCAGCCTGATGGAGATGTAGTCGATCTCCCGGTAGGTGCAGACTCTCTGCGTCAGGGCCATCTTTGGCAGAAGGGTTTTGATGTTGAGATCCTGGAACACAACACAACACAACACCATTCGATTAACAGCTGAAAACTGGTTTCTCATGTCCACACACGGCAAAGAAACTGCTCCCTGCGGACCAGGATTCTCATCTCAGCATGGTGTGGCGCAGTAGTGTAATAGTTAGCTCATTGTCATGCAGTGCCAGCAACTGGAGTTCAATTCCCACCACCGTCCGTGAGGAGTTTGTACCTTCTCCCTGTGGCCGTGTGGATTCCTCCCAGTTCCAGTTTCCTCCCCCAGTTCACAGATGTACAGGTTAGTAGGTAATTAGTCACATGAGTGCTATTGGGTGACGTGGGCTCTCACTGGGCTGGAACCATGCTGTATCTTGAAATTAAAGCAACAGACAAAATGCTGGAGAACTCAACAGGTCAGGGCGCATTTATGGAGGGAGATGGACAGTCAACAACCCTTGTCAAAACCCTTGAGCTAAAGGGGGTCCCAGGCTGAGGAACTGAGGTGTCCACCTGCAGAATCTCGTTTGTCCGTATACCTCCAAGCCTTTCCTGCTCAAGTGTTTTTTTAAGTGTAGTAATTGTGCCCAGCTCTGGCATGTCTTCTGCAGCGTGTTCCGGACGACTATCACATGGAATGTACAACAGCACAGAGCAGGAGATTGCCCTTACCACTTCCCCAGGACAGTACACTCCAGACTCCCACCACTCTGTAAAAAAAAACTTTCCCCTCACATCTCCTTTGAAATTACCCCCTCACATCTTAGATGCATGTCCTCTGGTACTAAACAGTTCAATCCTTGGGAAAAGATATTTAAAGTCCTTTTAAATCTTCCCCGCTCTCCTTAAAGCAGATCTTTACCAAAAGCATTTTGGATATTTCTAGAATTTAGTTCTCTTGTCTTGAAACTTTACACTAATGCATTTTCTCTCTAACAACAGGTTGTCAAGCTGAAACAATAACTGATGCTCTCTCATAGTCATAGAGTACTGCTGCACAGAAACAGGCCCATTCAGCCCATCTAGTCCATGCCAAACTTACCACCCATCAACCCGCACCTGGACCACAACCCTCCATGCTCCCATCCACATACCTACATACCTGCTCAATTATCTTAAGTGTTGAAATTGATCCCACACCCACCACTTCCACTGGCAGCTCGTTCCACACTCTCACCACCGAGTGAAGAAATTCCCCCTCAGGTTCCCCTTAAACATTTCACCTTTCACCCTTGACCCATGACCTCAACTTCTACCTTCGCCCAACCTCAGTGGAAAAATTGCCTGCTTGAATTTACCCTGTCAATACCCCTCATAATTTTGTATTCCTCTATCAAATCTCTCATTTTCCTGTGCTCCAATGAATAAAGTCCAAACCTGTTCAACCTTTCTCTCTAACTCCAGTCCTCCTATCTTGGCAACATGCTTGTAAATTTTCTCTGAACTCTTTCAATCTTGTTTCCCTACTATGTGTGATGAGGAACTACTGCATGCTTGTTCATGCAGGAACATGGCTCTTAGACAAGATCCATGCACCATCAGTCGACAGGCCATGACACTCAGGGACTTGAGCTACATTTGTGACTGTTATAATTATATGCGCCTTGTGCTGTGTATGACCGTCAATATTGTGTTATGCACCTTTGCCCCGAAGGAAGCATTGTTTTGTTCGGCTGTATTTGTGTGTATGACTGAAGACATTTAAACTTGAACTTGATGAGCTCTTAAAGTCACACTCAGAAACAGGCCCTTCCAACCAGATGCCTCCCTGAGCTTGTCTCCTTTGACTGTTTAGCCCATATTCCTCTAAACCCAGGGGTACACGGACCTCTCAGTTAATGGTAAAAAAGTTTGAGTACGCCTGCTGTAAGCCTTTCCGAACCATGTACCCATCCGTGACTTTTTCAGTATGGTAATTGTAATTTACCACTTTGATATTTAAGAGAAGTTTAGCTAGATACATGGATGGAAGAGGTATGGAGGACAATGGTCCCGGTGCAGGTCGATGGGAGTCAGCAGTTTCAATGGCTCGGCACAAACTAGGTGGGCCGAAGGGCCAGTTTCTGCACTGTACATTTCTATAACTATGACTTCATCTGGCAGCTCGTTCCACTCACCACCCTGTGTGAAAACTTGCCCCTCAGATCTCTCTGGCCATGAACCTCTACCCTTTGGTTGTAGACCTTGGGCTAAAGACTGTGACTGTCTACTGTACCTGCACCCCCACCCCTACTCTTCTGTACAGTCGTCCCCTCAGCCTCCCTCGCTGCACAGAAAACAGTCCCAGTCTGCCTAGTCCTGATACCATCTTGGTGAATCTTTTCTACAACCTCTCCAGCCTAATTTCCAAGACAGGGAAAGCTATGGATCATCTGCTGATAAAAGGGATTAGTGTACAGATAGAAATTACCAACTCAGAACAGTACAGGCCCTTCAGCCCACAACATTGTGCTGACCTGCATAAACCTACTCCATGCTCAATCTAATCCTTCCATAAAACCATAAATCATAGGAGCCGAATTAGGCTACAGCTACATTGTCTTCTCTGCCATTCCATCATGGCTAACTTATTATCGCTCTCAACCCCATTTTCCTGCCTTCTCTCTAACCTTTGACCCCCTGACTAATCAAGAACCCATCAACCTCCTCTTTAAATATACCCAATGACTTGGTCTCCACTGCCGTCTGTGGCAATGAATTTCACAGATTCCCCACCCTCCAGCTAAAGAAATTCCTCCCCATCTCTGTTCTAAATGGACGTCTTTCTATTCTGAGGCTGTGCTTTCTGGTCCCGGACTCACCCACTATAGGAAACATCGTCTCCGCGTCCACTCTGTTTAGGCCTTTCAATGTTCTACACGTTTAAATGACTTCCCGTGAATCTTCTGAAATCCCAGAGCTCCTCATACATTAACCCTATAATTCCTGAGATCCTCCAATATTTCCTCGCCTGCGCCAGCATATCCTTTCTCAGAAATGAGACCCAAAACTACTCCCAATACTTCACTTCTCTATAGCTCAAGAATCATAATTGTGGATGATTGGTTGTTGGTCAGAATGCGTCGAATGAGCCGAAGAGTCTGGTTCTCTCTTGTATGAGTCTATTTATTGCCACGTTAATTAAAGATGGGGCGGGGGTTTGGGTGTGTCAGAGACCGGGAGTCTTTCACCGTCCCACACCAGCGCATGGTCCCGCATCCTACCTGTGACATGCAGAACCCGGCGCAGATGGTGGTGTTGATGGCCACGCAGAAGTCGCACCCTTCCTTTTCCACGTACAGCACATGCCGCGTCAGGGAGCACTGGGCACCCACCTGGGCCAGACACGGGAGGAGGCACAGCAAACGTAGAGTGTGCGCGCTGTAACACATCGCTGCCGACACCAGCCCTCACGTCGCCGACTCGGGGGGCAGCCTGTTTGGAACAGGTGACCCGCTTAGTGCATAGTGGAAGCTCGACGGGCGCAGCGCGTAGGCTACATTCGGCGCTTTACCTGCGCGTCGCGAAGCCTCCGTTTGCTGCTGTGGAGTTCCACACTGCCCGAACTGAGTAATTACCAGCAAACTAAGGCAGGAGGCTTTGGACAACCCAGTGCCGAGCAAACACGGGCTCGCAATGTCTCCCCCTCCCAGACCATCGGCTGAAAAAACCTCCCCAGTTTCAAGCCGTCGGTCCAAAGACCACCCCACCCCCGGGAGATCTGCGTCTCCTTGCTCACAGAGGTTTCCAGCAGGAAGGCAGAAATCTGCATTCCCAGGATCCGACTCACTCACCGGGACACAGACGGAACGAAGTTTACAGGCGAGGTGGAGATGCGAGATGACCTAGCGGCTGGTGATGCAAGTGAGGTCAGCCGGCTCTGGTCCCGAGTCCATGCTCCTGACGGTTTATACCGGTCCATATCTAATCTCCGGATGTTCGCAGGTAAACGCCCCGCATACCGCTCTAATCTCGGGCTTTAAACTATTTGTAATTATCTGGAGGTACACGATTAATATTAGGATCCGCTAGGGATTGAAACGGAGATTAGCCGGAGCGCACTCTAACCCATTGCAAATGCAAACTAATTAAGAGGGATGAGATGGTGGCGTGTGTACATCTGGTCCCGGAGTTTCAGAGAACACAAAACATAGAGCAAGACTGGCCCTTCGGCCCGCAATGTTGTGACGACCTTTTAACCTCCTTCAAGACCAACCTAACCATTCCCTCCCACAAAGCCCTCCATTTTTCTATCATCCATGTGTCTAGAGTTTCTAAAATGCCTCGAAAGAATCTGCTTCTACCAAACACCCTTGGCAGCGCACCCTAAACATGCACCTACCACTCTCTCTGTGTAAAAAAAAACCTATCTCTGACATTCTCCCCCCCCCCCATTATTTCCTCCAATTACCTTAAAATTATCACAAACACAAAATAATCTGCAGATGCTGGGGTCAAAGCAACACTCACAACACGCTGGAGGAACTCAGCAGGTCGGGCGGCATCCGTGGAAAAGGTCGGTCGACGTTTGAAGGGTTCCGGCCCGAAACGTTGACCAATCTTTTCCACAGATGCTGCCCGACCTGCTGAGTTCCTCCAGCGTGTTGTGAGTGTTACCTTAAAATTATGTCCCCAGTATTAGCTATCGGTGTCCTGACAAAAAGCACCGCCCCCCCAGTCTCTGACTATCCCCTCTATCCATGGCTCTTATCACCTTATACCCCTCTCTCTTTCTCTCTTGCTCCTATGAGAAAAACTGTGCTCACTCACCCTTTCCTCATGAGATATGGTGGGAGATCCAGGGCTTTGATTAGAAGATAGAACATAATCTACAGCACATTACAGGCCTTTCAGCCCACAATGTTGTGCTGACCATGTAACCTACTCTAGAAACTGTCTAGAATTTCCCTAGCGCATAGCCCTCTATTTTTCTAAACACCATGTACCTGTCTAAGACTCTCTTAAAAGACCCTATTGTATCCACTTCCACCACCGTCACTGGCAGGGCATTCCACGCACCCACCAATCTCTGTGTGGAAAAACTTACCTCTGACATCCCCTTGTACCTATTTCCAAGCACCATAAAACATTAATATATATTAATGATTTAGATGAGGGAATTAAAAGTCACATTAGCAAGTTTGCCGATGACACAAAGCTGGGTGGCAGTGTGAAATGTGAGGAGGATGTTATGAGAATGCAGGGTGACTTGGACAGGCTGGGTGAGTGGGCAGATGCATGGCAGATGCAGTTTAATGTGGATAAATGTGAGGTTATCCACTTTGGTGGTAAGAACAGGAAGGCAGATTATTATCTAAATGGAGTCAAGTTAGGAAAAGGGGAAGCACAACGAGATCTAGGTGTTCTTGTACATCAGTCATTGAAAGCAAGCATGCAAGTACAACAGGCAGTGAAGAAAGCTAATGGCGTGCTGGCCTTCATAACAAGGGGAATTGAGTATAAGAGCAAAGAGGTCCTTCTGCAGCTGTACAGGACCCTGGTGAGACCACACCTGGAGTACCGTGTGCAGTTTTGGTCTCCAGATTTGAGGAAGGACAATCTTGCTATTGAGGGAGTGCAGTGTAGGTTCACAAGGTTAATTCCTGGGATGGCAGGACTGTCATATGTCGAAAGATTGGAGTGACTGGGCTTGTTTTCTCTGGAATTTAGAAGGCTGAGAGGGGATCTTATTGAAACATATAAGATTATTAAGGGATTGGACACGCTGGAGGCAGGAAGCATGTTCCCACTCATGGGTGAGTCCAGAACCAGAGGCCACAGTTTAAGAATAAGGGGTAGGCCATTTAGAACGGAGTTGAGGAAAAACTTTTTCACCCAGAGAGTGGTGGATATATGGAATGCTCTGCCCCAGAAGGCTGTGGAGGCCAAGTCTCTGGATGCTTTCAAGAAAGAGATGGATAGAGCTCTTAAAGATAGCGGAATCAAAGGTTATGGGGATAAGGCAGGAACTGGATACTGATTGTGGATGATCAGCCATGATCACAGTGAATGGTGGTGCTGGCTCGAAGGGCTGAATGGCCTACTCCTGCATCTATTGTCTATTGTCTATGCCCCTCGTGTTAGCCATTTCAGCCCTGGGAACAAGCCTCTAGCTATCCACACGATCAATGCCTCTCATCATCTTCATTCATTCAGGTGCCTTGCCGCTCTGCGTGGGCGATCATGTCTTTCCATCCATCGCGGTCCCTGACCCTCCGAATTGTAGTTGCCGCCTCCCCGTTTCTATCCGTGATGTTATTCCATCTGTCATTTTCATTCTCTGTCTGCCTCTGCTTCTTTTTCCTTCCAGCTTTCCAGTTGTAACTAAATGTTCTAATGTCTCTCTTCGCATGGTGTGTCCAAAGAATTTTGACTGCAGTTTTCTGATTTTTTAAAGTAATGTACATTTTGTTTTCATTCTCTGTAGAACTTCGTTGGTTATCCTGTCCGTATATGATATGCATAGCATTCTTTTGAGGAACATCTCTGCTGTATTGATTCTTTTTTCCATTGCATTTGTGATGGTCCATGACTCGCAGCCATACATCAATATAGGAAGAATGTAGCAGCTGACAGTTCTAAGGCGGATGTCAATTGCTATTTTCTTGTTCGTTAGGATGTTTCTCATTTCTGTAAATGCTGTTCTTGCCATTGCTATTCTTGCTTTTATGTCTGTTTCACATTTGCCATCAGATATTACCCATGATCCAAGGTACTTGAAGTTGTGAACTTGTTTCAGGATTTCATTTCCCAATACGATCCTACAGTTTGGGATATCAGGTTTCTTTGATATTACCATTACTTCAGTTTTCTTTTTGTTTAAGGTTAGGCCAACTCTTTCGCTCTCTGTGTTGATGGTAGATACTAGATTCTGTAAATTTACTTCACTGTTTGCTATTAGTACTGTATCATCCGCATAGAGGAGGTTGTTAATGTTGTATCCTCCTATACTTATTCCAGGTAGGTCTTGTATGGTTCTCAGGTTGTTTTCACTGTACAAGGAGAACGGGTCTGGTGATAGAACACAACCCTGTCTGACTCCTCGCTTTATTAGCTGATATTCACCAATCTCGTTGTCTATCCGTATGGCTGCACTTTGTTGCCAGTAGAGATTCCTGATTATTCTTAGGTCTTTTCTGTCGATATAATATCTTTAATCTTTTTCATGATGAGTTGGTGTTTCACTGTGTCAAAGGCTTTTGTGTAGTCAATGAAACAGAAGTATAGGTCTTGTTGTACTTCTATTGACCTTTCAATAATGTGGCGTTTGATGTTCCCTTGCCTTCGACAAAGCCGCACTGTTCTTCACTGATCTCTGGTTTAATGTTGTTTCTTACTCTGAGCATGATGATTCTAAGTAGAATTTTTGTGAGGTGGCTCATTAAGCTAATTGTTCTGTGTTGTCCACACTCTGTTGCACCTGGTTTCTTTGGCAGTGCAATGAGTACTGTCTTTAAAAGATCTTCTGGTACTTTGCCACTGCTGTATATTCTATTCAATAAGATTGTTAATTTCTTTACACCATCTTATACACCTCAATCAGGTCACCTCTCATCCTCCGTCACTCCAAGGAGAAAAGGCCGAATTCACTCAAACTATTCTCATAAGGCATGCTCTCCAATCCACGCAACATCCTTATAAATCCCCTCTGCATTCTCTCTGTAGTATGCACATCCTTCCTGTAGCGAGGTGACCAGAACTGAACACAGTACTCCAAGTGGGGTCTCACTAAGGTCTTATATAGCTGTAACATGACCTCACGGCTCTTGAACTCAATCCCACGGTTGATGAAGGCCAACACAGCATACACCTTCTTAACAACACTGTCAACGTGCACAGCAGCTTTGAGTGTCCTATGAACTCGGACCTCAAGATCTCACTGATCCTCCACACTGCCAAGAGTCTTACCATTAATATTATATTCTGCCTTCAAATCTGAGCTACTGAAATGAACCAATTCACACTTATCTGGGTTGAACTCCATCTGCCACTTCTCAGCCCAGTTCTGCATCCTATTGATTTCCAGCTGTAAACTCTGACAGCCCTCCACACTATCCACAACACCCTCAACCTTTATGTCATCAGCAAACTTACTAAACCACCTTTCTACTTCCTCATCCAGATCATTTATAAAAATCAGATAGAGGAGGGGTCCCAGAACAGATCCCTGTGGAACACCGCTGGTCACCAACCTCCATGCAGAATATGAACCATCTACAACCACACTTTGCCTTCTGTGGGCAAGCCATTTCTGGATCCACAAAGCAGGGTCTCCTTGGATCCCATGGCTCCTTACTTTCTGAATGAGCCTGACATCAGGAACCTTATCAAATGCCTTACTGAAATCCATATGCACTTCATCCACTGCTCTAAAAATAAGAAGTTGCACATTTGTGGGAGAGACGAGGTGAAATTCTTCCTCCCAATGGATGTGGAGTCTGTGAATATTGTTAAGGCAGGATGGATGAATTTTTCATTAATGTGGGGGTGAGAGGTTCACTGGGACGTGCAGGTATGAGGGGTGGTCAAGATAAATCCATTTGTCATTGTTACATGTACTGAGATGCAGTAAAAGTCCTGTCTTGTACACAGTTCATACAGATCAGATCATTACTCAGTGCGTTGGGGTAGAACAAAGTAAAACAATAACCAAATGCAGAATGAGGTGTAAAGGCTACAGAGAAGGGGTAGTGCAGGCAGACAATAAAGTGCAAGGCCATAACGAGGTAGATCATGAAATCAAGTGTCCATCTTATCATGCTAGGGAATGTTTCAAGAGTCTTACAACAGTCGGGCAGAAGCTGTTCTTAAGCCTGGTGGTACATGCTTTCAGGCGTTTGTATCTTCTGCCAGATAGAGAGGGGAGAAGGGAGAATGCCCAGGGTTGGTGGGGTCTTTGATTATGCTGGCTTCTTTACGAAGGCAGTAAGAAATACAGACTGTCCGTGGAGGGGAAGGTGGTTTCCATGATGTGCTGGGCTGTCTCTATAAATCTCCATAGTTTAGAGTCATAGAACACTACAGCACAGAAACAGTCCATTCGGCCTGTCTAGACTGTGCTGAACCATTATGTGCTGAACCGCATGGTTTGTTGCCTCCTGGGTGCCAGGGTCCGGGATGTCTCTGTCTGGGTGCACGGCATCCTGGTACGAGAGGGAAAGCAACCAGAAGTCGTGATATATGTTGGGACCAATGACATAGGCAGGAAGAGGGATGAGGTCCTGAAGTGTGAGTTTCGGGAACTAGGCAGAAGGCTGAAGAACAGGACCTCTAGGGTGGCGTTCTCAGGATTGCTGCCAGTGCTACGTGACAGTGATGGTAAGAATTGGAGGAGATGGCAGTTGAATGCGTGGCTGAGGAGTTGGTGCAGGGAGCAGAGTTTTAGATTTTTGGATCATTGGGATCTCTTCTGGGGAAGGTGGGACCTGTACAGATTGGATGGGTTGCACCTGAACTCGAGGGGGAGCAATATCCTTGCAGGTAGGTTTGCTAGCATGGTTCGGGAGGGTTTAAACTAACTTGCAAGGGAGATGGGACCCGGAGCAATAGAGCAATGGAAGAAGTACATGGAGTAAAGCCAGATCTAACATACAGAGAGGCTTTGAGGAAAGAGAAGCAGAATAAATGGTGTAAAGACAGTAAGGTAGAAGGGCTAAAGTGCATGTACTTTAATGCAAGAAGCAACAGGAACAAAGGTGATGAACTGAGAGCTTGGATACATATGTGAAATTATGATCCAGTGGCCATTACAGAGACTTGGCAGCAGGGCAGGAATGGATTCTCAATATTCCTGGATTTCAGTGCTTTAAAAGGGATAGAGAGGTGGGGAAGGGGAGGAGGGGTGGCATTACTGGTCGGGGATACTAATACAGCTACAGAAACATAGAAAACCTACAGCACAATACAGGCCCTTCGGCCCACAAAGTTGTGCCGAACATCTCCCTCCCTTAGAAATTACTAGGCTTACCCATAGACCTCCATTTCTCTAAGCTCCATTTACTTATCCAAAAGTCTCTTAAATGACCCTATTGTATCCACCTCCACCACCATTGCCAGCAGCCCATTCCACACACTCACCACTCTCTGAGTAAAAAACTTACCCCTGACATCTCCTCTGTACCTACTCCCCAGCACCTTAAACCTGTGTCCTCTTGTGGCAACCATTTCAGCCCTGGGAAAAAGCCTCTGACTATCCACACAATCAATACCTCTCATCATCTTGTACACCTCTATCAGGTCACCTCTCATCCTCCGTCGCTCCAAGGAGAAAAGGCCGAGTTCACTCAACCTATTCTCATAAGGCATGCTCCCCAATCCAGGCAACATCCTTGTAAATCTCCTCTGCACTCTTTCTATGGTTTCCACATCCTTTCTGTAGTGAGATGACCAGAACTGAGCACAGTACTCCAAGTGGGGTCTGACCAGGGCCCTATATAGCTGCAACATTACCTCTCGGCTCCTAAATTCAATTCTACGACTGATGAAGGCCAATACACTGTATGCCTTCTTAACCACAGAGTCAACCTGCGCAGCTGCTTTGAGCGTCCTGTGGAATTGGACCCCAAGATCCCTCTGATCCTCCACACTGCCAAGAGATTTACCATTAATACTATATTCTGCCATCATATTTAACTTACCAAAATGAACCACTGCACACTTTTCAAGGTTGAACTCCATCTGCCACTTCTCAGCCCAGTTTTGCATCTTATGAATGTCCCGCTGTAAACTCTGACAGTCCTCCAAACTATCCACAACACCCCCAACCTTTGTGTCATCAGAAAACTTACTAACCCATCCCTCCGCCTCCTCATCCAGGTCATTTCTAAAAATCACGAAGAGTAGGGGTCCCAGAACAGATACCTGAGGCACATCACTGGTGACCGACCTCCATGCAGAATATGACCCCTCTACAACCACTCTTTGCCTTCTGTGGGCAAGGCAGTTCTGGATCCACAAAGCAATGTCCCCTTGGATCCCATGCCTCCTTACTTTCTCAATAAGCCTTGCATGGGGTACCTTGTCAAATGCCTTGCTGAAATCCATATACACTACATCTACTGCTCTTCCTTCATCAATGTGTTTAGTCACATCCTCAAAAGATTCAATCAGGCTCGTAAGGCACGACCTGCCCTTGACAAAGCCATGCTGACTATTCCTAATCATATTATACCTCTCCAAATGTTCATAAATCCTGCTTCTCAGGACCTTCTCCATCAGCTTACCAACCACTGAAGTAAGACTCACTGATCTATAATTTCCTGGGCTATCTCTACTCCCTTTCTTGAACAAGGGAACATTCACAACCCTCCAATCCTCTGGAACCTCTCCTGTCTCCATTGATGATGCAAAGATCATCGCCAGAGGCTCAGCAATCTCCTCCCTCTCCTCCAACAGTAGGCTGGGATACATCTCGTCTGGTCCCGATGACTTATCCAACTTGCTGCTTTCCAAAAGCTTCCAGCACATCCTCTTTCTTAATATCTACATGCTCAAGCTTTTCAGTCTGCTGCGAGTCATCACTACAATCACCAAGATCCTTTTCCATAGTGAATACTGAAGCAAAGTATTCATTAAGTACCTCACAACATACATCAAAGTTGCTAGTGAACGCAGCAAGCCAGGCAGCATCTATAGGAAGAGGCGCAGTCGACGTTTCAGGCCGAGACCCTTCGTCAGGACTAACTGAAGGAAGAGTGAGTAAGGGAAATCCCTTACTCACTCTTCCTTCAGTTAGTCCTGACGAAGGGTCTCGGCCTGAAACGTCGACTGCGCCTCTTCCTATAGATGCTGCCTGGCTTGCTGCGTTCACCAGCAACTTTGATGTATGTTGCTTGAATTTCCAGCATCTGCAGAATTCCTGTTGTTTGCATTAAGTACCTCTGCTATTTCCTCCGGGTCCATACACATTTTCCCACTGTCACACTTGATAGGTCCTATTCTTTCACATCTTATCCTCTTACTCTTCACATACTTGTACAATTTAGAGGAACAAAAAAAATTTATATAGAGAGGTACAGAGACAGGTGTGAAAAAAGGGCCAAATGATGTTGGGGACCCAATTCACCACAACCACAAACTGTTGCTGCTGCTACCATCCGGGAAGTGGTACCACAGCAAAAGGACCAACAGGCTCTGGGACATCATCTTCTATCAGGCCATAAGACTGATTAAGTCATGCTGATACAACTGTATTAGATACATACAATTCTACTCCTCATGTATATGAAGGATGTATGTAATAAAGTCAGTTCAATTCGATTCAATTCACCCTCTCCACTACCTGTTCTGTCATTCTGGCTCCCACTTCCCCCTGCCAACTTATCTTAACCATATCACCCTCTCCCCCCACACTGGCACTAACAAGCCTTACCACTAGGAATATTAGTCCCCTCTTGTTCTGTTCCCCTAACTAACGAATCCCCTATCACCCCTTTGCTTTCCTCTGCCAGGTAATCCCCCCCACAACAGTTTCTAAAGTGGTCCACCCGTTGTTGTGTGGGATAGCAACAAGAGTACTCTGTGATGGCTATTTAACATCATTCCCCTTCCCGACTCTCACCCAGTTTCCTGTGTCCCACACCTTGGGTGTAACTCACCTCTCTTCATGTCACATCTATCACCCCCTCCAACTGCTGGATGATCCGCAATTCATCCATTTCAAGTTCCAACCCCTTAAAATGCAGGGTTACAAGCTGCAGCTGGATGCACATCTTGTAGGTGAGGGCATCAGGGACACTGGAGGTCTCCCCGCCTTCCCACCAATGTCCCCTCTAATTTGTAATGACCAGTGTGCACAGAAAGCTTGTACTGTGCATTTTTTTACCCAGTGACAACATGTGCACAGTCAATTTTATATAGAGAGGTATTCATTTTAACAGCTAGCAAATCACTGTCAATAAGAACTTTGATCTCCTCTGGGTTTGATCAAGTTCATCTGCACTCTCACACAACCTCTGTAGCAGGCCTGTAGCGGGTAATGAAGGATTTTCTCACCAGAGCTTTTGCACACCGTCCATGTGTGATTTGCTTGCCCAATGATGCTCAAAAAAGTCATATTTCCAAATAGCACTCCACTTCTTCCCACTTGCAAATCCTCCAGCAACTTTTGCATCGCCACAATACACACAGGTAACACCAGTTTCTGTACTGTACATAAATATTTTCCCTAAACCCTCCCCCAGGTGACTGACAGTGGTGAACTCATTGATGACAATGCCAATGAATATGAAGGGAAGGGCAGTAGTCTGGCACATTTTTGATGTGAAAGCTAATTGTTGCCCAGGGCAAAGGTGTTTGACATCATTACCTTCCCAGAAAGAATGGGGCAAAACATGTCCTCAAGGGTAGAAAGGTCCAGAACAAGAGGAGGTAGAACAAGCAATACACGCAAAATGCTGGAGGAACTCAGCAGGCCAGGCAGCATCTATGGAGAAGATTAGTAATGCTGAGCTCCCCCAGATTTTCTCTTGTTTGTGATTGTGCTGATATGATGTGTAAGAACATGAGTTCTAAGCATGCGCAGGAATGATAGAATGATTGAGAACATGGCTTTGTAAAAACGTGGTACTTGTGAAATAAAAGTTCTATTTCTTCCAGAATATGGTTCTTTATTAATAACCCTAGCATTAACCCACAGTACGTATTAATATAAAGAACACAACATGGTGTCAGAAGTCGGTCTGGAAGAATAATACGTTTCCTAACACGAGAGAATTGAAGATAAAAAAGAGTTCGGAACTGTTTTGGTGTTTGCTAACCGGTTTACAAATGGAAGGTTTGCAGCCTCCACCAACATTTCAATTGTCTGGGAACATAGGTGAGAACTGGGGAAGATTTAAACAACGTTTTGAAATATATCTTTCGGCAATCGAAGCGGATAGAAAACTGGAAAAAGTGAAAGCTGCGCTTTTACTCCACGTAATAGGTGATGACGCAATTTATGTTTGAAAATGCAGATAATTTAAAGTTAAAATAGATAATGGACAAATTTGAAGCATTTTGTATACCGAAGCATAATCTGATGTATGAGCGATATAAATTTTTTACATGTACGCAGACAGCTGGTGAAACTATTGATCAATATGTTACTGAGTTGAGACACCGGAGTAAAACATGCGAGTTTGCAGAACTAACAGACTTCTCATTAAAGAATGAATTGTTTGTGGCATTCTGGATAATGGTCTGAGAGAAAGACTGCTGAGAGAACAAGACTTAGACTTGGAAAAAGCTTTGATGCTCTGCAAAGTTTCGGAAATCGTGACGCCACAGGCGTGAAAGGGTGGAAGTCAGGAACAGCAAGGGAGCAGTTACTCTACTGGGGGTATTCTATAGGCCCCCTGGTAGCAGCAGAGATACCGAGGAGCAGATTGGGAGGCAGATTTTGGAAAGGTGCAAAAATAACAGGGTTATTATCATGGGTGTCTTTAACTTCCCTAATATTGATTGGCACCTGATTAGTTCCAATGGTTTAGTTGGGGCAGAATTTGTTAAGTGTGTCCAGGACGGATTCCTGTCACAGTATGTTGACAGGCCGACTAGGGGAAATGCCATACTAGATCTAGTATTAGGTAACGAACCGGGTCAGGTCACAGATCTCTCAGTGGGTGAGCATCTGGGGGACAGTGACCACCACTCCCTGCCCTTTAGCATTATCATGGAAAAGGATAGAATCAGAGAGGACAGGAAAATTTTTAACTGGGGAAGGGCAAATTATGAGGCTATAAGGCTAGAACTTGTGGGTGTGAATTAGGATGATATTTTTGCAGGGAAATGTACTATGGACATGTGGTCGATGTTTAGGGATCTCTTGCAGGATGTTAGAGATAAATTTGTCCCGGTGAGGAAGATAAAGAATGGTAGGGTGAAGGAACCATGGGTGACAACTGAGGTGGAAAATCTAGTCAGGTGGAAGAAGGCAGCATACATGAGGTTTAGGAAGCAAGGATCAGATGGGTTTATTGAGGAATATAGGGTAGCAAGAAAGGAGCTTAAGAAGGGGCTGAGGAGAGCAAGAAGGGGGCATGAGAAGGCCTTGGCGAGTAGGGTAAAGGAAAACCCCAAAGCATTCTTCAATTATGTGAAGAAAAAAAGGATGACAGGAGTGAGGGTAGGACCGATTAGAGATAAAGGTGGGAAGATGTGCCTGGAGGCTGTGGAAGTGAGCGAGGTCCTCAATGAATACTTCTCTTCGGTATTCACCAATGAGAGGGAACTTGACGGTGAGGACAATATGAGTGAGGTTGATGTTCTGGAGCATGTTGATATTAAGGGAGAGGAGGTGTTGGAGTTGTTAAAATACATTAGGACGGATAAGTCCCCGGGGCCTGACGGAATATTCCCCAGGCTGCTCCACGAGGCGAGAGAAAAGATTGCTGAGCCTCTGGCTAGGATCTTTATGTCCTCGTTGTCCACGGGAATGGTACCGGAGGATTGGAGGGAGGCGAATGTTGTCCCCTTGTTCAAAAAAGGTAGCAGTGAGCCTTACATCTGTGGTGGGAAAGCTGTTGGAAAAGATTCTTAGAGATAGGATCTATGGGCATTTAGAGAATCATGGTCTGATCAGGGACAGTCAGCATGGCTTTGTGAAGGGCAGAACGTGTCTAACAAGTCTGATAGAGTTATTTGAGGAGGTGACCAGGCATATAGATGAGGATAGTGCCGTGGATGTGATCTACATGGATTTTAATAAGGTATTTGGCAAGGTTCCACACAATAGGCTTATTCAGAAAGTCAGAAGGCATCGGATCCAGGGAAGTTTGGCCAGGTGGATTCAGAAATGGCTTGCCTGCAGAAGGCAGAGGATTATGGTGGAGGGAGTACATTCAGATTGGAGGGTTGTGACTAGTGATGTCCCACAAGGATCTGTTCTGGGACCTCTACTTTTTGTGATTTTTATTAACAACCTGGATGTGGGGGTGGAAGGGTGGGTTGGCAAGTTTGCAGACAACACAAAGGTTGGTGGTGTTGTGGATAGTGTAGAGGATTGTCAAAATTTGCAGAGAGACATTGATAGGATGCAGAAGTGGGCTGAGAAGTGGCAGATGGAGTTCAACCCGGAGAAGTGTGAGGTGGTACACTTTGGAAAGACAAACTCCAAGGCAGAGTACAAAGTAAATGGCAGGATACTTGGTAGTGTGGAGGAGCAGAGGGAGCTGGGGGTACATGTCCACAGATCCCTGAAGGTTGCCTCACAGGTAGATAGGGTAGTTAAGAAAGCTTATGGGGTGTTAGCTTTCATAAGTCGAGGGATAGAGTTTAAGAGTCGCGATGTAATGATGCAGCTCTATAAAACTCTGGTTAGGCCACACTTGGAGTACTGTGTCCAGTTCTGGTCACCTCACTATAGGAAGGATGTGGAAGCATTGGAAAGGGTACAGAGGAGATTTACCAGGATGCTGTCTGGTTTAGAGAGTGTGCATTATGATCAGAGATTAAGGGAGCTAGGACTTTACTCTTTGGAGAGAAGGAGGATGAGAGGAGACATGATAGAGGTGTACAAGATAATAAGAGGAATAGATAGAGTGGATAGCCAGCGCCTCTTCCCCAGGGCACCACTGCTAAATACAAGAGGACATGGCTTTAAGGTAAGGGGTGGGAAGTTCAAGGGGGATATTAGAGGAAGGTTTTTTACTCAGAGAGTGTTTGGTGTGTGGAATGCACTGCCTGAGTCAGTGGTGGAGGCAGATACACTAGTGAAGTTTAAGAGACCACTAGACAGGTATATGGAGGAATTTAAGGTGGGGGCTTATATGGGAGGCAGGGTTTAAGGGTCAGCACAATATTGTGGGCCGAAGGGCCTGCACTGTGTGTGTACTATTCTATGTTCTATTATTCTGCCTAGTCCCATCAATCTGCAGATGGATAATAGCCCTCCATACCTCTTTCATCCATGTACCCATCCAAATTTCTCCTAAATGTTGAAATCAATTCTGCATCCACCACTTGCACTGGCATTTTGTTCCACACTCTCACTCCCCTCTGAATGAAGAAGGTCACCTTCATGCTCCCCTGAAACATTTCATCTTTCACCCTTAACCCATGACTACTTCTTGTAGACTCAGTGGAAAAACACTGCTTGTATTTACCCCTCAAAATTCTGTATAACTCTATCAACTCTCCCCTCAATTTTCTACGTTCTAGGGAATAAAATCCTAACCCATTCAACCTTTCCTTATAACTCAGGTCCTACAGTCCCGGCAACATACTTGTAATTTCTGCACTCATTCAATCTTATTTATATCTTTCCTGTAGGTAGGTGCCCGAAACTGCACTCAATACTCCAAATTAGGCCTCACCCTGGTTGGTTGTCCCAAAGTGCAACACTTGTCTGCATTAAATTTCATCTGTCATTTTTAAGCCCATTTTTCCAGCTGGTCCAGATCCCACCTGCAAGCGTGGACAGTCTTCCTCAGCATCCACTACGTCCACAATCTTGGTGTCATCCACAAACTTGCTGATCCATTTAATCACAGTATCATCCAGATCATTGATACAGATGACAATCACCAATGGACCAGCACCGATCCCTGTGGCACACCACCAGTCACAGGCCTCCAGTCAGAGAGGCAACCCTCTACCACCACTCTGGCTTCTTCCCCAAAGCCGATGCCTCGTCCTGAGTGCCAAGCGGCTGAATCTTTTGGACCAGCCTCCCATGTGGAACCTTGACAAATGCCTTGCTAAAGTCCATGTAGACAACATCCTCCGCCTTGCCTTCATCAATATTCCTGGAAACTTCCTCAAAAAACTGTAAAAGATTGGTTAGAGATGACCTACCATGCACAAAGCCACGCTGACTATACCTATTCACTCCCTGCAACACACACAAAATGCTGGAGGAACTCAGCAGGCCAGGCAGCATCTGTGGAAAAAAGTACAGTCAACGTTTTGGGCTGAAACCCTTCGGCAGGACTGGAGAAAAGATGCTGAGGAGTAGATTTTAAAGGTTGGGGAGGGGAGAGAGAAACGCCAGGTGACAGGTGAAACGTGGAGGGGGAGGGATGAAGCAAAGAGCTGGGAAGTTAATTGGTGAAAGAGACAGAAGGCCATGGAAGAAAGCGGGGGGGGAAGGAGCACCGAAGGGAGGTGGTGGGCGGGCAAGGAGATAGCATGAGAGAGGGACAAGGGCATGGGAAATGGTGAAGGTGGGGGGGGGGGCATGGAGGCATTATCGGAAGTTTGAGAAATTGATGTTCATGCCATCAGGTTGGAGGCTACCCAAACGGAATACAAGATGTTGTTCCTCCAACCTAAGTGTGGCCTTATCCTGACAGTGGAGGAGGCCATGGATGGACATATTGGAATGGGAATGGGAAGTGGAATTAAAATGGATAACCACTGGGAGATCCCACTTGTTCTGGTGGACGGAGCGTAGATGCTCGGCGAAGCGGTCTCCCAATCTATGTCTCACCGATACACAAGAGGCCACACCGGGAGCACTGAACACAGTATATGATCACAACAGACTCACAGGTGAAGTGTCGCCTCACCTGGAAGAACTGTTTGGGGCCCTGAAGGGTACTGAGGGAGGAGGTGTAGGGGCAGGTGTAGCACTTGTTCCACTTGCAAGGATAAGTGCCAGGAGGGAGATCGGTGAGAAGGGACAAATGGACAAGGGGATTGTGTAGGGAGCGATCCCTGCGGAAAGCAGGAAGTGGGGGGAGGGGGAGGGAAAGCTGTGTTTGATGGTGGGATCCAGTTGGAGGTGGCGGAGATTATATGCTGGACGTGGAGGCCGGTGGGGTGGTAGGTGAGGACAAGAGGAACCCTATCCCTGATAGCGTGGCAGGAGGATGGGTTAAGAGCAGACATGCGTGAAACGGAAGAGATGCGGTTGAGGGCAGTGTTGATGGTAGAGGAAGCAAGGGCCCTTTCTCTGAAAAAGGAGGACATCTTTGTTCGGGAATGAAAAGCCCCATCCTGAGAGCAGATGCGGCGGAGATGGAGGAATTGAGAGAAGGGGATGGAGTTTTACAAGTAGCAGGGTGGGACGAGGTACAGTCCAGGTAGCTGTGAGACTTCGATGGTTTATAATAGACATTGGTGGATAAGTTGCCTTCAGAGATGGAGACAGATCGAGAAAGGGGAGGGAGGTGTCGGAAATGGACCAGGTGAACTTGAGGGCAGGGTGGAAGTTGGAGGCAAAGTGGATGAAATCGATGAGTTCAGCACGGGTGCAGGAAGCAGCACCAATGTAGTCATCGATGTAGCGAAGGAAAAGTGCGGTAAGGTCACCAGTGTAGGCTTTCAGCATAGACTGTTCCACGTAGCCAACGAACAGGCAGGCATAGCTGGGACCATGCGAGTGCCCATGACTACCCGGATTGTTTGAAGGAAGTGGGAGGACCCAAAGGAGAAATTATTTAGAGTGAGGACAAGTTCCGCTAGATAGAGGAGAGTGGTGGTGGGGGGGAACTGGTTGGGTCTGGTGTCCAGAAAAAAAATCAGAGCTTTGAAGCCTTCCTGGTGGGGAATGGAGGTGTATAGAGACCGGACATCCATAGTAAAAATAAAGTGATGGGGGCCAGGGAACTTGAAATCCTTGAAAAGTTCAGAAGTGTGTGAGGTGTCACGGATGTAGGTGGGAAAGGACTGAACTGGGGGTGAGGATGGAATAAGACAGAGTCAAGGTGTGTCGATTCCTGTGTGTCCAAATACTTATATATTTCATCCAGTATCTTTCCCACTACTGATGTCAGGCTCAATGGTCTTTAATTTCCTGGCTTATTCTTAGAGCTTTTCTTAAGGAATGGGAAAACATTAGCTATGCTCCAATGATCCAGCACTTCGCCTGTGGCTAAGGAAGTTTAGATATCTCTGCTAGGTTACCGTCACTTTCTGCACTACCCTCCCAAAGGGTCCAGGGAATACGGTAACACATTGTGGTAGTTTCTTGTGGTCATGGGCAGAGCAGTTGCCGTGATGCATCCGGGATAAGATGCTTTCCGTGGAGCATCGATACAAATCGGTAGGGGGCAAATTTCTTTAGCCTTCTGAGGAAGATGAGGTGTTCATGAGTTTTCTAGGCTGTGGCATTGACGTGGTTGGGCTACGGTATTGTTGATGTTTACTCTGAGGAACCTGAAGTTCTCAACGTCAACACTGCCCCCTTCCTGAAGTCAATGACCTGCTCTTTACACTGGCTGTTACTTACACGCGATTCAGCAGAATTTATCTACTTGGGTGCCCTTGTAGGAAGGAAGGAAGGAAATTGCCTTTTAAACTCACGAGAGAGCATAGGCCAACAACCTTTTGCTGTTGGTGTTTCTGTAGCAGGCAATTTCTTTTTTATGAGGTCGAGTTGCTAGCTTGACGCTCAACCCAGCACGGATGGAAAGCATGCCAGGGGAGCCAGTGGAGCCGGCTGGATTCGAACTTGGGAGCCTTCGCTCCGAAGTCCGGCACTGATGCCTCTACGCCACCAGCCAGCTCAGGTGCCCTTGTACAAGAGTACTTGAGTCTAGTGTGATGTTCTCCTTAGGAGTTATTCCCTTAATGGAGAACACCTGTGTGTGACTTTGTCTAATGTGGGGAGGCTGATGCTCGGGCAGCCATCACACTCTTTGACAGACTGGGGTCAGGGTCCAGTGGCCTGGAATACAAGACGACTGGGGACCTTTCACTGCTGTAGCTTTCCTCCCGCTTCACTACCATTCTGATGTGACATCATCGTCCACCAACTCCACCGTACAAGTCTTGGTTGGATCACTCTTTGTCTGGAATCTCCCCCTTGACCTTACCGCCATGGGTGACTCTATCAGGTCCTAACCTCCATTTGGCATCACTTTTGGGATCTCAGGAACTCACGAGCCTCTCCACGACAAGGTGATGATCCTTGGGAACTTGAACTTCTCAAACCTCTTGACTTTGTACGGGAGCACAGAGATAATAAGGCAACAAGATTTGTTACTCCAGAATCCTGCAACTCTAGACCCTTGTGTCTCCAGGGTGCTGCCGTTTATTGCTAGAGGCATGGATTTTAGGTAGGCAGATTTTGTTGTGCATGGTGAGGGCTTCACTCAGAACTGCCCTGAAGCCATGAGAGGCAAGGAAAGGTAGTGTAGTGGTTAGCACATTGCTTTGCAACGTCAGGTGTAAGATTGGGGTTTAATTCCTGCTGCTGTTTATGAGGAGTTTCTATGTTCTCCCTGTTACCATATTGTTTTCCTCCATGTGTTCTCACATGAGAGACTGTGGCACCCACCCACTGATTGAATTCTCTCGGAGAGTTTGCAGATGTCAATAGCATCATAGCGAGTACTGTAGACAGTGAAGAAGCTGTCAAAGTTTACAGGGTTATTCTTGATCAGCTGGGTAAGTAGGCAAAGGAATGGCAAATGGACTTTAATTTGGATAAGTGTGAAGAGTTGCATTTTGGAAGTCTCACCAGGGCAGAATATTCACTGTTAGTGGTAGGTCCCTGTGTTGTGTTGGCGAACAGAGAGAGCTGAGAGTACAAGTATGTGCTTCCCACAAAGTGCAGTCACAGGTAGACAGGGTGGTGAAGAAGGCTTTTGCTAATCTGGTTTTCATCAGTCCAGGCATACAATCTTCCCCTCAGTATCAGCAAACCAAAGGAGCTGGTCATTAACTTCGGGGGGTGGGGGGTGTACATGTTTCTGTCAACATCAGTGGTGCTGAGGTCAAGAGGGTTGAGAGCTTCATTCTGAGATGTAATTGTCACCAGCTGCCTGTCCTGAACCAACCACATAGATGTCACAGCCAAGAAAGCTCACCAAAGTATCTGCTTCCTCAGGAGCCGACAGAAATGTGACATGTCTCCCTCAATCCTCACCAATTTGTAATCTATGCACCGTGGAAAGCATCCTGTGTTGCCGGTTGGTATGGCAACTGCTTTGCCCGTGACCACAAGATACTGCAGAGAGTTGTGGACATGGCTCAGCACATCACGGAAACCAGCTTGCTCTCGATGGACTCCACCAAGGCAGTGAGAGGTGTAAACAGCGTCCATGGAGGGGAAGCTGGTTTCCGTGATGAACTGAGCCGTGTCCACAACTCTTTGCAGTTTCTTACAGTCACGAGCAGAGCAGTTGCCATCTGGATAGGATGCTTTCTGTGATGCATTGATAACAGTTGGTGAAAGCCCATGGGGACATACCAAACTTGTTTAGCCTCCTGAAGAAGTAGAAGTGCTTCTGAATTTCCCTGGCTGGGTGACCAAGACAGTTCACTCCTAGGAACTTGGCATTCTCAACCCTCTTGATCTCAGCACTGTTGATGTAGACAGGAGCAAGTGCACCATCCCCCTTTTCTGAAGTCAATGATCAGCTCTTTTGCACTGTTGATATTGTTGTCATGACATCATGTCACTAGATTCTCTATTTCCTTCCTGTCCTCTGACTCATTGTTAATTTAAGATACAGCTCCCTACTGAATGGTAAAATCTGAAAACTTCTTGATGGAATTAGAGCAGAAACTGCCCACGAAGTCATGAGTGTACAGGGAGTAGAGCAGGGGCCTGAGGACATAACTTTGTGGAGCACCAGTGTTCAGAATAATTGTGGAGGTGTTGCTGCCTATTCTTACCGATTTTACTAATTGCAGGCTATTGGTCAGGAGGTCAAGGAGTTGGGTGCAGAGGGAAGTGTTGAGCCTTGGAGTTTTGACAACGGGCTGGATGGGTTCACATGTTTCTGTCCCGCTGTTCATAAAAGGTTCAAAGGTTCCCAAGTAAATCTCTGAGAAACCAAACACAAGTGTCTTGTTGATTTGTCTCCATCAGTGTGGGCTGCTCCTTCCCACGAGACTGAGGTGGCCCTCCCCCCCCCCCGCGAGACTGAGGTGGCCCTCCCTCCCCGCGAGACTGAGGTGTCCTTTCCCCGTGAGACTGAGCTGGCAAACTTGGTCATACTGAGTTGCTCCAGCCCTGACCTCCACCTGCAGCTTCAGGACTGAGTGCTGAAGGGTGACAGAGATCATCACCAGTGCATGTCCCGACCATCTGCCCCATCAGCAACACTAGCTAGACTAGTGCCTCATGGGCAAGTCCATTACTGAGGCTAGGAGCACGGGAGCAGGAGGAGGCCTATAGGCCTTCGAGCCTGCCCCACCATTCGGTGTTACCATGGCTCAGCTGCCCTCCATTGCCTGTTCCCCATCACTCTGAGTCTCCCGATAATTGAAAAATTCATCATGGTAGATCACGCTTTACAGCACCAGAGATTAGAAGATCAGGGTTCAATTCCTGCTGTCTGTAAAAAGGTTGTACGTTTTCTCGGTGACCACCTGAGTTTCCTGTGGGTGCCCTGGTTTCCTCCTACGTTCCATCAATGTATGGGTCAGGGTTAGTGAATTGTGGACGTGCCATGTTGGTGCCAGAAACATGGTGACACTAGCGGGCTGCCATCGGAGCAGAAATAGGCCATTCAGCCCACCGAGTCTGCTCTGCTGTTCCATCGTGGCTACTTTACCCTGCCAACCCATTCTCCCCGTAACCTTTCACACCCTGACTAATCAAAACCTATCAAACTCAGCTTTAAATATACCCAATGACCTGGTCTCCACTGCCACCTGTGGCAACAAATTCCAACCTCTGGCTCAAGAAATACCTTCTCATCTCCGTTCTAAAAGGACACTGTATTCTGAGGCTGTGTCCTCTGGTCTTAGACTCTCCCACCACAGGGAACATCCTCTCCACATCCACTCTACTGAGGCTTTTCACCATTCGATAGGTTTCAATGAGGTCCCCCCCGCCTTCTAAAATCCATTGAGTACAGACCCAAAACCATCAAGCATTCCTCATATGATAACCCTTTCATTTCCAGGATCATTGTTGCGAACCTCCTCTGAAACCTCTCCAGCACGTCCCTTTTCAGGTAAGGGGCCCTAAACTGCTCACAGTCCTCCAAGTGAAGCCTCACCAGTGCCTTATAAAGCCTCAACATTACATCCCTACTTTTATATTCTAGTCCTTTCAAAGTGAATGCTAACATTGCATTTGTCTTCCTCACCACCAAATCAACCTGCAAATGAACCTTTAGGGAATCCTGCACGAGAATACCTAAGCTCTTGGCACTTTGGATTTTTGAATTTTCTACCCATTTAGAAAATACTGTACTCTTTATCCACTCTCACCTCTTCTATTCTTTATAGATCTGAAAAACATTTGGTGTCCTCTTTGATATTATTGGTGAGCTTTCCTTCATATGCCATCTTTTCCCTCCTTATGGCTTTTTTAGTTACCTCCTGTTGGTTTTTAAAAGCTTCTCCAATCTTCTGACTTCCCACTAATATTTGCTCTATTGTATGTCCTTTCTGTTGCTTTTATTTTGTTTTTGACTTCCCTTGTCACCCATGGTTGCCTCATCCTGCCTTTAGAATACTTCATATTCTATTAGGATGGACAAGTCCCCGGGGCAGGACGTGATATACCCCAGGTTCCAAAGGGAAAAGACGGAAGGGATTGCTGTTTCTTTGGTGTATCAAGCCGTTGTGTTGTCTAGAAAATGTTTCATCACTCTTCTGAGAGGTTTCTTCAGTTCTGATCCGTGGTGGGTAGTTTTCCAGCTTATAAACCCTGTGAGTTGTTTAAAGGTATAACAAGAGGGTTGTTAAGAGTCGTAGAGGTAATGGGAGGGTCATTAGTCTTATCTTTCCATGAATGGAGGTGTGAACTGTTGTGGAGGTGCCAGGGTAGAGATGGTAGGACTGCATTGTAAGTAGCTGATAGATGATGTCATACCACACTCCCTCTGTTCAGGGGTGGGTTTTCCAGTTTGACAAAGATGGTTCTTCAACCCCTCTTTCAAACCACCTGTCCTCCCTGTCCAAAATGTACACATGGTTATCATCAAAGGAGTGCCCCTTGTCCTCTAGGTGTAGATATACAGCTGAATCTTGGCCTGAGGTGTTAGCCCTCCTATGTTGGGCCATCCGTTTGTGAAGTGGTTGTCTTGTCTCACTGATATACAGATCTGTGCAGTTCTCATTGCATTGCATAGCAAATACAATATTCCTCTGTTTATGTTTGCATGTACGAGTTTCTGTCTTGAGTGGGTTTGTAAATTTGAAAAACAGAGAGATTTGGTGTTCGTTGAAAATCCTTCTGAGTTCCTCTGAAACTCCAGCTATGTAAGGAATGACTATGTTTGTCCATCTGCTTTGCTCCTTACTGTTGAGCAGATGTCTCTCTTGGTTTTTGTTGCTGTCTAGATGAGGACCCATTCAGGGAAGCTGCAAGTTTTCAAGGCTTCTCTCAAATACTTGTTGTCCTTGTCTTGGTGGGCACATTCTCAACATGGTGATGTAGTGCTCTGATAACCCCCAACTTATGTTCAAATGGGTGATGAGAGTCAAACTGTAGGTATCGATCTGTATGGATTGGTTTCCTGTACTTCAATATCAAGATTTCCATTTTCTCTCATAAGTACTGCACAATCTAAAAAGGCCAGTCTATTATTCTTGATGTCCTCTCGTGTAAATTTGATGTTATTATTGTGACGGGATCCTGAAATACGCCTATGAACTGTGCTTTTGAAAAGAGAGAGAGAGAGAGAGAGAGAGTTATTTAACATTGATAGCTTGTTTGTAAAAAAGAGAGAGAGAGATGAAGATCAACAGTTGGACTGTCACTTTAAGGCACTGGAAGTGACTTTGGATTTCTACTGAGTTGGAGTTGGAGACAGCACCGAGCAGCTCGTAAGTTGCTATGGTGACCGAAGGCGATGTTATTTAATGGACACTCAATGTTATGATTTTCGGCAGATTGTTGATACTTTCTTCAAGGATTTTTGCCTGCTTGCATTTCTTCACAGAGAGAGAGAAAGGAGGGATTATTTGAATGACAGGTGGTACCGAGTACGGTGAGATAAATAGGAGGTCAGATGACACAGACCTCAGACACACGTTTGGACACTGAATGAGCATTGTTGTGCCCGCAGAAAGAGTGGGTTTTGGAGGATCGATCCATTGCTCTTGCAGTGGAAAGAGGAAAAGTGGTTGACTGGTGGGGAGTTGTCCATGTGTCCACCTTCGCCTGGGGGATAGCTCCACCACAGAAAACCGGTCCCCTTTGTTAAAGTCACAGTCGGTGACTTTTAAAGGATTTCAAAGAACAACGAGAAGATTGACGGCGTCAGCTCACCTGAAGACTCAAATCTCTCCCTCTCTCTCTATCCATCACTACTCAGCTAAATACCACAAACTGACTGAACTGAACTTTACTGGTTATCGTAAGACTGTATCTTTTTACCTCTAGACTTAAAGAAGCTTGGTTTTTCATACATATATTTCCACACTTACTGATATACTTACTTATATATATGATCATTGCTAACCTGTTTGATTTATCTACATTTATATTACTGTATTGCGTAGTTACTAATAAATACCATTAGTTTATAGCAATACTGGACTCCAAAGTGTTTTCCATCTTTTCTGGTTCTTTATTCCTGTCACGGGGTTCATGATATTTTCCACTGAGTTGATGTGTTCTGTGAAGGCTTGACCACATGGATTCTGATCTTGACCCAGGTGTCATCCACATACCTGAACCAATGACTGGTTACTGTTCCATGGAAGGTGGTCAAGATTGTTCTTTCTACTTCTTCCATGTACAAGTTGGCTACAGTAGGAGACACTGGTGACCCATGGCACAACCATGTTTCTACCTGGAAAAGACATCTTTGTATTTTAAATAGGTGGTGATGAGACAAAGGTACATACCTGATCCAAGTTGAGTGTGGTTCTACTCTCCAGGGTACATAGCCGTTTTCTTATTGTCTTGATAGCTTGAGGCCTGAGAAGGACTCCTTGCTTGTGAATCTTGGGAAGTCCATATAAGGATGGGATGGCTTCTCCCGGATAGAGGTGATAATACAGGGCCTGATCAATGACTTTGTTGTACATCTACACCTAGAGGACAAGGGAGTCTCCTTTGATGATAACAATGTGTACATTTTGGACAGGGAGGACAGGTGGTTTGAAAGAGGGGTTACAGAAGCTATCTTTGTCAAACTGGAAAACCCATCCCTGAACGACACCATCTATCAGCTATTTACAATGCAGTCCTAACACCTCTACCCTGGTGTCTCCACACAGCTCACACCTCCATTCATGCAAAGACAAGACTAATGACCCTATCATTACCTCTATGACTCTTAACGACCCTCATGTGATTGCTATACCTTTAAACAACTCACAGAGTTTATAAGCCAGAAAGCTACCCACCATGGATCAGATGTAAAGAAGCCTCTCGGATGAGTGATGAAACGTCTTCTAGAGAAAACAGCAAGTCCAGTAGCTTTGATTTACTACTACTTGATACACAATGACCTGGATGACTGAGAACCTTCACCAAGTTTCTTTGGTGATGATCTTTGCATCCTCACCGGCCACAGGAGTTGTACCAGATGATTAGAGGGCAAGGAACGCTATTGATTTGTTCCAGAAAGGAATATAAAATGTAAGCCTGTGAATTATGGACCAGTAAGTCTTTCTTCAGTGGTGGAAACGTAGCAGATGGACTTCAACCCGGAAAAATGTGAATTCTTCACTTTGGAAGGTTAAATTTGAAGGCAGAATATAAGGTCAATGGTACAATTCTTAGCCATGTGGAGGAACAGAGGGATCCCGGGGTCTATGTCCATAGATCCCTCAAAGTTGCCATGCAAGTTGACAGGGTTGTTAAAAAGGTTTATGTTGTGTTGTCCTTCATTAGTTGAGAATGATGTTTTCTGCTGTCATAATTGTATGTGCTGTGTGTGACTGTTTGTTCGCTGTTTTGCACCTTGGCCCCATAGGAACACAGTTTCGTTTTGCTGTATTCATGTATGGATGTACAGTATGACAATTAAACTTGTACTTGGATTGAGTGCTGTAATGTTCTATGTTTTTATGCCATGGAGAGACACCAGGTCAGGTATGTCCATTAGACCCCCAAGTGCTGGCCTAGGACAGTCAGCCAGAGATAAGACAGGTCAGTGGTGGCTTGTGAGCACATCCGCACATGGAGAGTGTGCAGGGTGTCTCGTGGGAGAGGGGAGGGTTCAGTTACAGGAACATCAGGGAAAATGGAAGCCTCTCCATGGGAGAGTAGAAGGTAAAGAGATGAGGTGATTCAAATCAGGGTGAGGGGTGTGGGTCTGTAAAGAGAATTGTTTTCCAATGACAGCCCAGGAGGACTGTAGATGACCAGAGCAAGAGCCAGGAGCATGTTTAGAGAGGGAGGTATGAAAGGGCCCATTTTGCCATTCTCATTTTGTTATTGTTGCTGCTAGGGTTGTTCTGCCGAGCATTGTGGGCATGCTCTGTTGGAGTTGGAATGTGTGGTAACACTTGCAGACTGCCCCCGGCACAGCCTTGTGTTGTGCTGGTTGTTAATGTACACAGTGAAAGGTAGGGCACTGAGGAGTGTGGCTGAACAAAAGGATCTGGGAATACAGGTCCATAATTCGTTGAAAGTCATAGTCATAGTCACACCTTATTGATCCCGAGGGAAATTGGTTTATGTTACAGTTGCACCATAAATAATTAAATAGTAATATGTAAATTATGCCAGGAAGTAAGTCCAGGACCAGCCTGTTGGCTCAGGGTGTCTGACCCTCCAAGGGAGGATAAAGTAACATTGCCAGTAGATAGGGTCGTAAAGAAAGCTTTTGGCACATTGGCCTTCATAAATAAAAGTATTGAGTACAGGAGATGGGATGCTTTGTTGAAGTTGTATACAACATTGGTGAGGCCATATTTAGAGTATTGAGTGTAGTTTTGGTCACCTACCTACAGGAAAGATGTAAGTAAGGTTGAAAGGGTACAGAGAAAATTTACAACGATGTTGCCAGGTCTGGAGGAGCTGAGTTATAAGGAAAGGTTGAATAGGTAAGGACTTCATTCCTTAGAACATAGAAGATTGAGAGGGGATTTGATGGAGGTATACAAAATTATGAAGGGTAAAATTATAGGGAAATGCAAACAGGTTGGGTGCACTGAGGTTGGGTGGGACTATATCCAGAGGTCATGGGTTAAGGGCGAAAGGTAAGAAGTTTAAGGGGGACGTGAGGGGAAACCTTCACTTAGAGGGTCATGAGGGTGTGGAATGAGCTGCCAAGCCAAGTGGTGCTTGCAAGCTCGATTTCAACATTTAAAAGGAATTTGGACAAATACATGGATTGTAGAGGTATAGAGGGCCATGGTCTGGGTGCAGAATGATGGGAGTAGGCAGTTTAAATAGCTTGGCATGGACTAGATGGACTAAAGGACCTATTTCTGTGCTGTACTTTTCTATGTCTCTGTGACTCTATGTGATAAATAAATCTGAATCACTATTTGACATGACCCTGCAAGTCTGTAGCACCAGGAAAGAGCTGACTGACAGTTGAATAATTTGCCAATGAGTTTTACGGTGGATAATTTGGTTAATTAGCCCATGTGACGTGATGGTTGTTGGAAGATGTAAAAATATCTGGAGGGAAGGGATTGCAGCCAAAGCATAAACAATGAGGAGTGATATTGTGTTCATGCAGAACATAGACCAGTACAGTACAGGCCCTTTGGTCCACCCAGTCCAAGATCAGTCTAACCCTTCCCTCCCACATAGCTCTCCATTTTTCTGTCATCCATGTGCCTATCTAAGAGTCTCTTAAATGTCCCTAATGTATCTGCCTCTACCATCACCCCTGGGAGTGTGTTCCACACTTCCACTACTCTGTATATTAAAAAAAAATCTGACATTCCCCCTCCCCCCTATATTTTCCTTCGCTTTTTTTTTACCGTGCCCATGGTCTGCTCTTATCAAATTACGGTATTGCTTTGCACTGTTGTAACTATATGTTATAATTATGTGGTTTTTGTCAATTTTAGTCTTGGTCTGTCCTGTGTTTCTGTGATATCATTCTGGAGGAACATTGTATCATTTCTTAATGCATGTATTTCTAAATGACAATAAACGAGGACTGAGTGTCCTCATAATCTAATCTAATCTAAAATGATGCCCCCTTGAATTAGCTAGTTCTGTCCTGGGAAAATGTCTGTGGCTGTCCACTCTATCAGTGCCTCTGATCATCTTGTACACCTCTATCAACTCGCCTCTCAACCTCGTTCTCTCCAAAGAGGAAAGCCCTAGCTTGCTCAGCCTCTCCTCATAGGACATGCTCTCTAATCCAGGCATAACCCTTGTAAATTTCCACTGCACCCTCTCTACAGCTTCCACATCCTTTCTATAATGAGGTGACCAGAACTGAACACAATTTTCCAAGTGTGTTTTAACCAGTGTTTTTTAGAGCTGCAACTCAGTTCCTCGACTAATGAAGGCCAACACAACAGAGGCCTTCTTAACCACCCTGTCACCTGTCCATTCAGTTAAAGAACACTACTCATCAACTCCATGGACACCAGACAACAGCAGTTGATTTTTATTTTATTAACATCGAACAAAACCTCTCCACACCCTGTCCCAGCATTGGAATACCATTCCCCACTTCCCCAAAACAGAAAAAGCCACTCAGAAAATAAAGTGACAAAGTGAGACTGGAACGCGAGGCTTGCAAGAATCGTGGCGACAGGTGTCTTTATGTGGATGGTCAGAGAGAAAGGTTTTCAGAGCCTGCAGAGGGACTTGGACCAGCTGGAAAGATGGGCTGAAAAATGGCAGATGGAGTTTAATACAGACAAGTGTGAGGTATTGCACATTGGAAGGACAAACCAACGTAGTACATACAGGGTTAATGGTAAGGCACTGAGGAGTGCAGTGGAACAGAGGGATATGGGAATACAGATACAAAATTCCCTAAAAGTAGCACCACAGGTAGATAGGGTCGTAAAGAGAGCTTTTGGTACATTGGACTTTATTAATCAAAGTATTGAGTATAAGAGTTGGAATGTTATGATGAGATTGTATAAGGCATTGGTGAGGCCAAATCTGGAGTATTGTGTTCAGTTTTGGGCACCAAATTACAGGAAGGATATTAATAAGGTTGAAAGAGTGCAGAGAAGGTTTACAAGGATGTTGCCGGGACTTGAGAAACTCAGTTACAGAGAAAGGTTAAATAGGTTAGGACTTTATTCCCTGGAGCGTAGAAGAATGAGGGGAGATTTGATAGAGGTATATAAGATTATGATGGGTATAGATAGAGTGAATGCAAGCAGGCTTTTTCCACTGAGGCAAGGGGAGAAAAAAACCAGAGGACATGGGTTAAGGGTGAGGGGGGAAAAGTTTAAAGGGAACATTAGGGGGGGCTTCTTCACACAGAGAGTGGTGGGAGTATGGAATGAGCTGCCAGACGAGGTGGTAAATGCGGGTTCTTTTTTAACATTTAAGAATAAATTGGACAGATACATGGATGGGAGGTGTATGGAGGGATATGGTCCGTGTGCAGGTCAGTGGGATTAGGCAGAAAATGGTTCGGCACAGCCAAGAAGGGCCAAAAGGCCTGTTTCTGCGCTGTAGTTTCTATGGTTTCT
Organism: Mobula hypostoma; assembly: GCF_963921235.1. Taxonomy (NCBI): domain Eukaryota; kingdom Metazoa; phylum Chordata; class Chondrichthyes; order Myliobatiformes; family Myliobatidae; genus Mobula; species Mobula hypostoma. The sequence continues at coordinate 2,850,891 of NC_086105.1, read as the reverse complement.
ATGGGACTATGTTGAAAAATAAATGTGCTAGGTTTTCTAAAATTGACTCCTTCTACCTTAGGCCACGAACTTATCAATCACCCCTTGTATATATAAAAAGTCTATCAAGGGGAGCCCTTCACCCCTTCTTCACCAACAATAATCAAAGACTGCTCTTTTCACACTTTGAGGAAAACAGTCCCAAAGATTCGACCTTGAGAGAGAGAGAAGCACCCATGTCAACCTTAAATAGGCATGAAGTCTGAGGTTGAAGACTGAAGTCGGCAAGACCTGAAGATCAAAGGTCGAAGCCTGTGGATTGGCGTGTCCAGAGATCAAGGATCTGTGAGTCCCGTCCATGTACTGTTGTTTGGTGACTTGATGTCTGTGAGTCTGAGCTGGTCTGACTGTGTGAGTGGGAAGGTGGGTGCGAGGGAAGAGGGGGCTAGTTGTCCTTTTGTTACTTGCTCTGTTTTGTTGAGCTCTGTGTTGTTCTACTGAGCATTGTAGGCACATTAGATCATAAGACATAACAGCAGAATTAGGCCATCTGGCCCATCAAGTCTGCTCCGCCATTCAATCATGACTGATCTTTTTTTTCCCCTTCCTCAGCCCCACTCCCCGGCCTTCTCCCCGTAACCTTTGATGTCATGTCCAAACAAGAACCTATCAATCTCTGCCTTAAATACACCCAATGACCTGGCCTCCACAGCTGCATGTGGCAACAAATTCCACAAGTTCACCACCCTTCGGCTAAAGAAATTTCTCTGCATCTCTGTTTTGAAAGGGTGCTCCTCTATCCTGAGGCTGTGCCCTCTTGTCCTAGACTCTCTCACCATGGGAAACATCCTTTCCACATCCACTCTGTCTAGGCCTTTCAACATTTGAAAGGTTTCAATGAGATCTCCCCTCATCCTTCTAAATTCCAATGAGTACAGACCCAGAGCCGTCAAATGTTCTTCATATGATAACCCTTTCATTCCTGGAATTATCCTTGTGAACCTCCTCTGGACCCTCTCCAATGCCAGCACATCTTTTCTTAGCTGAGGAGCCCAAAACTGTTCACAATACTCAAGGTGAGGCCTCACCAGTGCCTTATAGAGCCTCAGCATCACATGCCTGGTCTTGTATTCTAGACCTCTTGAAATGAGTGCAAACATTGCATTTGCCTTCCTCACCACCGACTCAACCTGCAAGTTACCCTTCAGAGTGTTCTGCACGAGGACTCCCAAGTCCCTCTGCATCTCAGATTTTTGGATTTTCTTCCCATTTAGAAAACAGCCTGCACATTTATTTCTTCTACCAAAGTGCAAGACCATGCATTTTCCAACATTGTATTTCATTTGCTTCTTTTTTGCCCATTCTCCTAATCTGGCTAGGTCCTTCTGCAGCCACCTTGTTTCCTCAACACTACCTGCCCCTTCACCAATCTTCATATCATCTGCAAACTTGGCAACAAAACCATCTAAATCATTAGTATACAGTATAAAATGTGGCCCCAACACTGACCCCTGTGGAACTGGTAGCCAACCAGAAAAAGATCCTTTTATTCCCACTCGCTGCCTCCTACCAATCAGCCAATGCTCTAACCATGCCAGTAACCTTCTTGTAATACCATGGGCTCTTAACTTGGTAAGCAGCCTTATGTGTGGAACCTTGTCAAAGGCCTTCTGAAGGTCCACCTATACAAACGTTTGTACAACATCCATTGCATCCCCTTTATCTATCCTATTTGTAATCTCCTCAAAAAATTCCAACAGGTTCATCAGGCAACATTTTCCCTTAAGAAAACCATGCTGACTTTGTCTTACCTTGTCCTGTGTCACCAAATACTCTGTAACCTTATCCTTGACAATTGACTCCCATATCTTCCCAACCACTGAGGTCAGGCTAACTGGTCTATAATTTCCTTTCTGCTGCCTGCCTCCTTTCTTAAAAAGTGAAGTGACATTTGCAATTTTCCAGTCCTCTGGTACCATGCCAGAGTCCAATGATTTTTGAAAGATCATTACTAATGTTTCCATAGTCTCTACCACTACCTCTTTCAGAACCCTAGGCTGCAGTTCATCTGGTCCTGGTGACTTATGTATCCTTAGGCCTTTCAGGTTTTTGAGCACCTTCTCCCTTGTAATAGTAACTGCACCCACTTCTCTTCCCTTGTTCCCTTCAACATCTGGCACACTGCTAGTGTCTTCCACAGTGAAAACTGATGCAAAATGCTCACTTAGTTCATCTGCCATCTCCTTGTCCTCCATTATTATTTCTCCTGCCTCATTTTCTAGCAGTCCTATATCCACTCTTATCTGCCTTATTTTTTTCAAACTTGAAAAAACTTTTACTATCCACTTTGATATTATTTGTTAGCTTGCTTTCTTATTTCAGCTTTTCCCCCAATGATTCTTTTAGTTGTTCTCTGTAGGTTTTTAAACGTTTCCCAATCCTCCTGTTGATTTTAGCTTTGTTGTATGCCCTCTCTTTTGCTTTTAAATTAGCTTTGATTACGCAGTTGTAGTATTTCTTCTTTTTTGGAATACATCTATCCTTCCTCATTTTTCCCAGAAACTCAGGCCATGCTGCTCTGCTGTCATCGCTACCAGCATCTCCTTCCAATTTACTTTGGCCAACTCCTCTCCCATACCACTGTAATTTCCTTTACACCACTGAAATACTGCTATGTCACCTTACTTTCTCCCTGTCAAATTTCAAGTTGAACTCAATCATATTGTGATCACTGGTTCCTTAGGGTATTTTTACTTAAAGCTCCCTAATTGCCTCCCATTCATTACATAACACCCAATCCAGTATAGCTGATCCCCTAGCAGGCTCAATGACAAACTGCTTTAAAAAGCTATCTCATAGGCATTCAACAAACTCACTCTCTTGAGATCCATTACCAACCCGATTTTCCCAATCGACCTGCATGTTAAAATCGCCCATGACTATCATAACATTGTCCTTTTGACTCACCTTTTCTATTTCCCATTGTAATCTGTGGTCCACCTCTCAGCTACTGTTGGAAGGCTTGTAGATAACTGCTATCAGGGTCCTTTTATCTTTGCAGTTTCTTAACTCAACCCACAAGGATTCAACATCTTCCGATCCAATATCACATCTTTCTACTGATTTGATGCCATTGTTTACCAGCAGAGCCACACCACCCCCTGTCTACCTTCCTATCCTTCTAATACAACATAGTCATACTTTATTGATCCCGGGGGAAATCGGTTTTCATTACAGTTGCACCATAAATAATAAATAGTAATAAAATCATAAATAGTTAAATAGTAATATGTAAATTATGCCAGTAAATTATGAAATAAGTCCAGGACCAGCCTATTGGCTCAGGGTGTCTGACCCTCCAAGGGAGGAGTTGTAAAGTTTGATGGCCACAGGCAGGAATGACTTCCTATGACACTCTGTGTTGCATCTCGGTGGAATGAGTCTCTGGCTGAATGTACTCCTGTGCCCACCCAGTACATTATGTAGTGGATGGGAGACATTGTCCAAGATGGCATGCAACTTGGACAGCATCCTCTTTTCAGACACCACCGTCAGAGAGTCCAGTTCCATCCCCACAACATCACTGGCCTTACGAATGAGTTTGTTGATTCTGTTGGTGTCTGCTACCCTCAGCCTGCTGCCCCAGCACACAACAGCAAACATGATAGCACTGGCCACCACAGACTCGTAGAACATCCTCAGCATTGTCCGGCAGATGTTAAAGGACCTCAGTCTCCTCAGGAAATAGAGACGGCTCTGACCCTTCTTGTAGACAGCCTCAGTGTTCTTTGACCAGTGCAGTTTATTGTCAATTCGTATCCTCAGGTATTTGTAATCCTCCACCATGTCCACACTGACCCCCTGGATGGAAACAGGGGTCACCGGTACCTTAGCTCTCCTCAGGTCTACCACCAGCTCCTTAGTCTTTTTCACATTAAGCTGCAGATAATTCTGCTCACACCATGTAACCTTGGACATTCAGCTCCCAAATACAACCATCCTTCAGCCACGATTCAGTGATGGCCACAACATCATACCTGATGATTCGTAATAGTGCAACAAGATCATCCACTTTATTTCTTATACTCTGTGCATTGAGATACAACACTTTGAGTATTGTACTTGCTACCATTTTTGATTCTGCATTCCTAATGCACAGATACTCACCCTGCTGGCTGCAATTTTGTCCTATCATCTTCTTGATCGCCTGACTGCACGCTATCTTTGCTTTTTTTACCATCTGTCCTATCCTGAGTCCCTTCACTCTGTTCCCACCCCCCTGCCAAATTAGTTTAAACCCTTCCCAACAGCCCTAACATTATTCTCAACCGCAAGAATATTGGTTCTCCTCGGATTCAGGTGCAACCCGTACCTTTTGTACAGGTCATACCTTCCCCCAGGTGAGATCTCAATGATCCAAGAACCTTGTTATTATTGAAGAAATGTTACATTGGCTGTGAATGCAAACGGCACATTTCACTGTACGTTTCTGTGTACAAGAGATAAATAAAGAAATCTGAAGAACAGATCTCTGGTCTGAATCTAAATCTGAATCAGGATCAGAAGTCTGTTGTTCTGATCAAGAGTCTTGGGCTAAAATGTCAACTGTTTATTCCTCTTCATAGATGCTGTTGCCTGACCTGCTGAGTTCCTCCAGCTTTTTGACAGTGTTACTCTGGATTCCCAGCACTGCTCGAATCCCTCGTGTTTCTGGTCTGCTGTTTGTGCAGTGATCGCTGGCTCTGGAAATGCGAAGGGGTTTTCCTGATAACTTTGTAAATTGCCTCAACTCCACCGCTCACCATCTTTCTTTCTCGCAGATCACTGGGACACAGATTCATGGAGAGGCTTCACTTCGGGAGGGGCTTCACAGTAATACCTCAAGGAGCAGTCCAATTAGTCACAGAGCACGACAACACAGAGTCCGGCCCTTCAGACCATCTGCTCCATGCTGAATTATTAGTCGGCCCAGTCCCATTGACCAGAGTCGTCAGTACCCCCTCCATTCATTAATCGCCTCATTGCTTCATACGTTCACGCAGGGGAACCCCGCCAGCTCCTGGTTCCCCACCAAGTCACCAACTATGGTGGGGGGATGAACTATCAACTGTCACGTGACCGGCAACAATGAATATAGAAATGAGTCAAAGTTTTATAAACAAATAAACATTTATTAAACTCTGCTCAAAATTAGTAAAAAAAAATAAACAAATGAAAACCTTAACCGGAAGTAAACTGCTATGCAGCCATTTAACAAACCTCCAAACTCAGTATTAGTTCTTCAAAGCAGTAAATGCGAACACAGTCTTAAAATGGTAAATTAGAACAGTTCTTAGAATGGTAACTTTGAAAGTCCAAGAGATTTATACAGTCAATTAGGAGAGACTTTCCTGAAGTAAAGAATTCCTCGAAGACTCGATGTTACTGCCAATCCCAGCTGGACCCTGCCTTGTCCGCAGGACTCACGACGACGGAAGTAAAACAGTTTAAAGGCACTGACCTTTTTCCTCTGCAGACTAGATACTGCACAGCCTTTTCTGCTGCTTTTAGCAGAGGTTATCCCATGCAGATCACTCTTACTTGAATGAATTCAATAATGGTCGATCCTCACCAAAACCGTCGAACGACTCCTTCGGGGTCCGGTCTTCACTCTCCAATGCTACTGAAAAGATACATCAACAAACCTGGCAGCAATTGGTGAAACTGCCGGCCCAACACTTCTGTACCTTACAATAGACAATAAAACTCCGTTTTCAAACTATACTGCATCATGAGACTAATACACAGCATAGCGGAGTATCTGACAGACAATCTAACTGAAAACTAACTGCATCACCAGAGGTCTACCCTTATATACCTGGTGAGAACAGGTCATCACATGACCTCACATCGGCAGGAAAATTACATCATGTGACCTCCGCAAGACCATTACATCATCCTCATAAGACAGTCACAAGATATCCATGAGGTATGTAACACAACATTTTGGGTGAATACTCTATCATGGCTGAGCTTGGAGAGGGAAGATGGCCAGTTACAGAGGAGACAGAGAGGGTGAGACAGGGTTCGGTAGATGATTGGTGAGTCATGGAGGGGTGTTGGAGACAGGTGGGGGAGTGGGAGGGGTGGAGCTGGCTGACAAGACCCTGTAGGTGATGAGTGGATCATGGGGAGATGGGTGATGGGGGGGGCGCGGGGAATGGAGTGGGAGGAGTGGGGTTGGCAGACAGAGGCAGTTGGGTGACAGGGGAATAAATGATTAGATGGATCCAACCCGGCTGTGAATGGTGGTAAACAGGGACCCTGCTGTCCCTCCTCGTCACAGGGTCGAATCCCGAAACTCATCCACAACGGTGTGAGAGCTTCTTCACCACACAAGCTATGATTCAACAAAGCACCACCACCATCTCCAGGGCAATTGGGGACGTGAAATCAATGCTGGTCTTACAGCACTTGCCACATCACATAAGTAGATTCCTGTTCATGGACCACACATCAAAGTTGCTGGTGAACGCAGCAGGCCAGGCAGCATCTATAGGAAGAGGCGCAGTCGACGTTTCAGGCCGAGACCCTTCGTCAGGACTAACTGAAGTTCTAACTTCCTTCAGTTAGTCCTGATGAAGGGTCTCGGCCTGAAACGTCGACTGCGCCTCTTCCTATAGATGCTGCCTGGCCTGCTGCGTTCACCAGCAACTTTGATGTGTGTTGCTTGAATTTCCAGCATCTGCAGAATTCCTTTCTTTCTTTTTAAATCTTTTTATTGAGTAAGTATACAAAAAAGGTAAGCCATATAAACATTAATACAATGTTAAAGTATAATAAAATTCCAAAAGATAACAATACCAAAAAGAAAATACTACAATGTAATTTAAGCATAAGAAACCAAGATAACATAATAGTTTACTAAATTTTATATATATCAATGGAAAAAAAGAAAAAAAAACCCCCCCAAAAAAAAACCCACCGTGCAACTAACTAAAAGCAAGGCAAAGCAATGGGCTAACTTGAAACCAAACAGAGTTAAACTTAAAATCACGTCCTCAATCCCGACCTCCATTAAAACAGTGAAAAAAAAACAAGAAGGGTAAATATTACATTAAATGAAAATATCGAATAAAAGGTCCCCAAATCTGTTCAAATTTAAATGAAGAATCATAAAGGTTACTTCTAATTTTCTCCAAATTCAAACATAATATCGTCTGAGAAAACCAAAAAAAGGTAGTTGGGGCATTAAGCTCTTTCCAATGTTGTAAAATACATCTTTTCGCCATTAAAGTAAGAAATGCAATCATTCTACGGGCTGAAGGGGAAAGATTACTAGAAATTTTAGGTAGTCCAAAGATAGCAGTAATAGGGTGAGGAGAGATATCTATATTTAATACCTTAGAAATAATATTGAAAATATCTCTCCAAAAAGTTTCCAAAGTAGGGCAAGACCAAAACATATGAGTTAAAGAGGCTATCTGCCCCGAACATCTATCACAGAAAGGATTAATATGCGAGTAAAAACGCGCTAACTTATCTTTGGACATATGTGCTCTATGAACCACTTTAAATTGAATTAGGGAATGTTTAGCACAGATAGAGGAAGTATTAACTAATTGTAAAATCTGCCCCCAATCATCCACAGAAATGGTAAGCCCCAATTCCTGTTCCCAATCTACCCTAATCTTATCAAATGGAGCTTTCCTAAGTTTCATAATAATATTATAAATCATAGCCGATGCACCTTTCTGACATGGATTAAGGTTAATTATCGAATCTAAAATATATATAGGAGGGAGCATTGGAAAGGAAGAAAGTATAGTACTTAGGAAATTTCTAACTTGTAAATATCTAAAAAAATGTATTCTTGATAAGTTATATTTATTAGATAATTGTTCAAAAGACATAAGGGAACCATCTAAAAATAAATCCAAAAACCGTAAAATACCCTTAGTCTTCCAAGTTTGAAAAGCGCGATCCGTAAAAGAGGGAGGAAAAAATATGTTACCTAAAATAGGAATCGCTAACCCGAATTGATTAAGATCAAAAAATTTTCTGAATTGAAACCAAATGCGCAAAGCATATTTAACTATCGGGTTAGAGACCTGCTTAAGGCGTTTCGAATCAAAAGGAAGAGAGGAACCTAAAATAGAACCAAGTGTATAACCCTGAACAGATTGTAATTCCAATGCTACCCATTTAGGAATAGATAGTATGTCCCGGTCAAGTAACCAAAATTTCATATGTCGAATATTAATAGCCCAATAATAAAATCTAAAATTAGGTAATGCTAAACCTCCATCTCTCTTAGCTTTCTGTAAATGTATTTTACCCAGTCTCGGATTCTTATTCTGCCAAATAAATGAAGAAATTTTAGAGTCAACTTTATCAAAAAAAGATTTAGGAACGAAAATTGGTAATGCCTGAAACACATATAAAAATTTTGGCAAAAAAAACATCTTAACTGCATTAATACGACCAATCAAAGTTAAATATAAGGGAAACCATTTAGATGAAAGTTGAGTAATATGGTCTATTAATGGTAAAAAGTTAGTCTTAAATAAATCTTTATGTTTACAAGTAATTTTAATCCCAAGATATGAAAAGTAATTATTAATCAATTTAAATGGAAATTTATAATATAAGGGAAGATGTTTATTAATCGGAAAAAGTTCACTCTTACTAAGATTTAATTTATAACCTGAGAAAAGACCAAATTGTGCTAATAACTCTAAAACAGCAGGAATGGATCTCTCAGGATTAGAAATATATAAAAGTAAATCATCAGCATAGAGTGATAATTTATGGGACTTTAATCCCCGAGTTATCCCAGTAATATTTGAAGATTCTCGAATAGCAATTGCAAGAGGTTCTAATGCAATATCAAATAATAGGGGACTAAGAGGACAGCCTTGTCGAGTACCACGAAAGAGAGGAAAAAAAGGTGAGTTTAAAGAGTTAGTACGAACCGAGGCTACAGGGGAATAATATAACAGTTTAATCCAGGATATAAATTTCAAGCTAAAATTAAACATTTCAAGCACCTTAAATAAATAAGGCCATTCTACTCTATCAAAAGCTTTCTCGGCACCTAAAGAAATAACACACTCAGGAACATTTTGTGAGGGAGTATAAACGATATTTAACAATGTACGAATATTATAAAAAGAGTAACGACCTTTAATAAAACCCGTTTGGTCTTCCGAAATAATAGAAGGAAGTACTTTTTCTAGTCTATTTGCTAATAACTTAGAAAAAACTTTAGAATCAACATTTAATAAAGATATTGGTCTATAAGATGCACATTGAGCAGGGTCTTTATCCTTCTTTAGTATTAAAGAAATTGATGCTCTATTAAAAGATTCCGGAAGTTTACCAAGTTTCAAAGAAGCCTCAAAAACCTTATAGAGCCAAGGAATCAATAAAGAAGCAAAACATTTATAAAATTCAACAGTAAATCCATCAGGGCCAGGAGCTTTCCCCAGATTCATAGAAAAAATAACATTCTTAATCTCATCCATTGTAATGGAAGTATCTAATAAAGAAGACATATCCCGTGAAATCTGAGGGAAGTCTAACTTATCTAAAAAATCATTCATATATTTAGAATCTCGAGGAGACTCTGATTGTTATAAAGAAGAATAAAAATCACAAAAGGTTTGATTAATCCCCACATGATCCAATATCAATCGATCATTTTGGTTATAAATCTGATTGATTTGAGATTTAACATAATTAGATTTCAATTGATTAGCCAGCAGCTTGCCAATTTCTCACTGTGAACATAAAAATCACTTCTTGTTTTCTTTAATTGGTTTACAATCGAGGACGAGAGTAGTAAACTGTGTTCCATTTGAAGTTCAGTTCTTTGTTTGTATAGCTCCTCAGAAGGAGCCATAACATATTTCTTATCAATTTCTTTAATCTTGTCCACAATTGCCATCTCCTCCTGCTTCTGTTTCTTCCTCAAAGCAACGGAATACGAAATAATCTGACCCCGAATATAGGCTTTAAAAGTGTCCCAAAGACTGTTAACCGAAATATCTTCTGTATAGTTAATTGTAAAAAAAAGCTCAATCTGTTCATTCATAAAATTAACAAAGTCCGAGTCCTGAAGCAACAGCGAATTAAAACGCCATTGTCTATTGTTTGGTATATTGGCCATAATTTTAATAGAAAGCTTAAGTGGAGCATGATCCGAAATGGTTATAGAATCATAATCACATTTAATCACTGAAGGAATGAGACGAGAATCAATGAAAAAATAATCAATTCTTGAATAGGAATGATGAACATGTGAAAAGAAGGAAAAATCTTTTTCCTGAGGATGCAGAAAACGCCAAATGTCCGTCGACCCAGAATCAGAAAGGAAAAAATTAATCAAATTTGCAGATTTATTAGGTAAAGTCCGTAAAGGAGCCGAACGGTCCAAAGCTGGAGATAAACAGGTATTAAGATCTCCGCCCCAAATCAATGAAAACTTGTTCAAATTCGGAAACTGATCAAACAATGATTTATAAAATTCCGGACAATCCATATTAGGAGCATAAACATTAACCAAAACTACTTTTTTATTAAATAGTAAACCACTAACCAATAAAAATCTACCATTCGGATCAGAGATAATATCCTGTTGTATAAAAGTAACTGAGGAATCTATAAAAATAGAGACGCTTCGAATCTTAGCATTAGAGTTCGAATGAAATTGTTGTCCCTTCCAGAATTTGAAAAAACGTAGTCTGTCCCCCCTCCGTACATGGGTCTCTTGTAAAAATAAAATTTGTGCTTTAAGTCTCCGGAACACTTTAAAAACTTTTTTCCTTTTAATAGGATGATTAAGACCATTAGTATTCCAGGAGACAAAATTAATAATAGACTCCATAAATCCTAAAGTCAACCCACAACAAGGAGGATTGACAATAGGCGCGACCCACAAACCCGGAGAGGAAACAGAACATACAAAAGATACCGGGGAAAAGGACGCAACCAGTACTTCAATAATGTATATAGCCCAAAGAGAAACAAACTAAAACGTGAAGCCCCTCCCACCACCCACCACCCCAAGACCCCAAGGCAAAATCTAAAGCAGACCCGCCAGAAAGAAGCAAGCACTAAAACTACCCCCATGACTTCCGGTATACGCTCCCTAAAAAAAAGGTATAAATATGAAAAAGATCAGCTAATTGTAAAACAGTAAAAAAATAAGTAAAAAAAAGTTAACTCAATTAAGATACATACAGAACAGAACAAAAGCCGGAAAATATGTATTAAAAAAAAACCACAATAAACCTCAAACTCATGAATAGACACAGCAACAAAAAAAAATAGGATTATTAACATAAAGTGATTATAAAAAGCAAAACAGAATAAAATTTAAAAAAAACTACAAAATTTAAGGCCGCACAGGAAATACGTAAGATGACAAAAGGGAAGTAACCACCCAGAATCCCCTGGGAAAAGAAAGAAATGACGCAGTTAAAAAGAAAGTTTAGCAGCCATATTAAGAAATCAAAAGTAAACATTTCTGCCCAAATAGGGCACAGAAAAGTTAAAACCAACCAATTCACAGCCTCCGATCAACGGAGATAATTAAAAAAAGGCAATTAAGATGTTGAAGATGAAAGTTGATCCAGATAACTCTGGGCATCCGATGGAGAATCAAAAAAACGAAGGGCTCCATCTAACATGCGAATCCTTAGACGTGCAGGGTACAGCAGCGCTGGTCTTAAATCCATCTTATAGAATTCCGACATCACGGATCTGTAACGGACCCGTTGGTCCCAGATTGGTTTACTGAAATCTTCCACGAATCGGAACTTAAGATCCGAAAAATCAATGAAACCTTTAGATCGAGCAAATCGAAACAGTCTCTCCTTGTCTTGAAAGTAATGAAAACGTAAAATAACATGCCTAGGTCTATCTGACCTAGACGAGTATGATGGGATTCTGTGAACACGATCCAGTAGCGGTGGTTGGTCAGGAAATACAGTAGGGAATGCATCTTTTAAAAGTTGAGAGAAATATTTCATGGGATTGTTGGCTTCAACGGCTTCCCTCACGCCAATCATTCGTAAATTCTGCCGTCGCATTCTAGATTCCAAGTCAGAGTTTTTAAAAGTCAAAAAGTCCAGTTTCTTCTTCATAACATTAATTGTTTCTTCGATTTTCCCCATCTTAAGCTCACTTTGTTGCACGAATTTTTGAAGATCAGATATAGCCGACTGATGTTCCGCAATACATGTTTGCATCTTATCAATTAAATCGGCAATTTTCTGGAAATTAGTTGAGATTTCCGTATGAATCAGGTCTTTAACAGGTCCTGCAATTTCCGTACGAATCATCTCCCTAACAGAGGTTGAAATTTCCCTCTGAATTAACTCCGATATCGCTTTCAAAGTCACCGGTGATTCAGTCGGGGGGAGATCCGTAGCTTTTGGTTTAACCGGAGGTTTACCATCCTTGCCGTCTTTCTCGTTCTTAGACATAGCAGATCTAAGTTCCATCCAGTTGTCGGAGAATTCAGTTTAATTCAAAGTATTGTAAGAGTTGATGCCTTAATGGTTAATTAAAGTATAGCTGACCATAGAGAAAAAAAACTCAGAGGTAATGGAGCGAGTCAAGAACGCGACTTCACTCCATGAGCGCTACCGGAAGTCTCCCCAGAATTCCTGTTGTTTCCTGTTCATGGACTGTTGGTCCCACTCCCATCACAGAGGAGGCTATGTAGCATCCACACCAGGACAACCAGACTGAAAAACAGTTACATTCCTCAAGCAGAAAGGCTGATCAACACCTCCACCCACTAACCCACCCCTCCACACCCCCAACCACCACTACTTTGTCATCTCCTGTCAGTCACCTTCTGTACATGGGTGCCTCTACCTACCATTTTATGGATACAGTCAATGTACATACGCTCTCTTACACATTTATACTGATGTGGTATTGCAGTTTTTATTGTTTTGTTCTTTATCTTACAGTTTTTTTGTGCTACATCAGATCCAGGGTAGCAATTATTTCATTCCCCTTTACACTTGTGTTCTGGAAATGACATTAAACAATCTTGAAATCTTACAGAGACGGACCACGGATGAGGCAACATATCCAGTTATATCACATTTTGTGTGGTAGGTCCAGTTCGTTCATTGCTGTTTCAATCCATATTAACATGAAAACTGGTAGCATCTGATGTTTAGAATCTTCCAGGCTGGCGAGTCTGTCTGAGCGATAAATCCAGGTTATTGGGGATAGTTCCTGGATCAGTCTCCCCGGAGCACCCTGGACCAGGTTAGTACGCCTGCCTCAGAATGACACCCTCTGATCCCGGAGAGTGTGGTACACCTTGGTTGTGTGACTGTTGATGAAATCGGACTTTGTGAAACCAGCCTTCAAAGAGAACATGAAGATTGCAGAATTGGAATCAGGTTTAATATCACCGGTGTACAGTGGGTTAAGAAATTTGTTGTTTAATGGCAGCAATACACAAAATATACGATAAATTGCAATAAGAAATTATTTATACATTAAATTCAATAGGAAAAGAGAGCAAAAATAGTGAGGTAGTGTTCATGGGTTCAGTGTCCATTCAGAAATCAGATGGTGGAGAGGAACAGGCTGTCTCTAAAATATTGAGTGTGTGTCTTCAGGCTCCAGTACCACCTCCCTGATAGTAGCGATGAGAAGAGGGCCTGTCCTGGGTGGTGCTGGGAGGGGGACAACCTACCCAACATTTACCCCTGTCCCTGAAGTGACTCTTTGTGTGTGTCAAAGCCCCACACAGTCAGAAATCAGAATGCCACCAGGACATTTAAGCAACTCTTGGATAGCCAGCCCTTTATCATCCATATGCCCATGTGGGAGGGAAGGGTTGGATTGACCTTGGTGTACGTGAAAAGGTCAGCACAACACTATGGGCAGATGGGTCTGTACTGCTCAGTGTTCAGCATTACTCCAGCCTGCCACACCGCCCAGGCATTCCCCAAGGAAACAGTCTGGTGTCGTACCTTCTTGTAGACACTGTGGAGATCCCGGAACAACCACAAGGTGTAGAGAAGGTTGGAAGCAGATCTCCCTGCCTTGCTTGGTGTGTTTCTGGGAAAACAACAGCACATTAGTTGGTTGATCAGAGTCCACTTCCCTGGGCGGAAAGGTCAAATGTCAGAGGGCACAGGTTTAAAGTGAGAAGGATAACATTCAAAGGAGATGTGCAGGACAAGTTCCTTTAACACAGAGTGGTGGGTGCCTAGAATACACTTCCGGGGTGGGCTGGTGAGAGCAGACAAGCAGTGTTGATGGCCTTTAGATCTATAAACAGATGGGGAATTGAAACTGATTGAATATTGAAAGGCCCTGATAGAGTGGCTGTGGAGAGATGTTTCCTATGGTGGGAGAGTCTAGGACCAGAGGGCACCACCTCAGAATAGAGGCTATCCCTTTAGAGCAGAGATGAGGGAAATTTCTTTGGCCAGAGGAGCTGAATCTGTGGAATTTGTTGCCAGAGATGGCTGTGGAGGCCAGGTCATTGGGTATATTTACGTAAAGTGGAAGTTGATAGACTCCTAATTTGTCAAACATGATGGAATGGTGGGGGAGACTCAATGGGACAAATAGCCTTATTCTCCTCCTATGCTCCTTATGGAATGGAGGGAGAGTGAGTGTGTGCATGCAGAAGGATCAGTTAGATTGGTCAGCATACACACGATGGACTGAAGGGCCTGTTCCCGTGTCTTATGTAATATGCCAGTGTCATTAAGGGCCTTTCAGCCAGCCACCTTCATGCACACAATCACCTTTCTCCCCTGGCAGGTTCCTTCTTGAAATTGCCAAGGGTGGGTTACTGTGGGGAGGGTGCTGGAGGTTATGTACTAGGACTTACAAAGGTCTGTGGACAAAGTTGCATGTTGGGTTACTGGAGCAATGGTTGTACAGATCATCGGATGTGTCCAGAGAACACAAGGCAGACAGAGGTGGCGTCTGGTGGACAGAATGAACACTGAGCTTCCCCAGGAGATGGCATTAGGATACTGCTTTTGTAGGCAGGAAGTAGGAATGCAGCAGAGTGGGAACACCAATGGTTTGGGATGTGGGGAAATGGGAATGCTGCTGGTTTTGGATGTGAGAATGGTGCTGGTCTCCACCTGGATTGCACAACATGGAGAGAATTGGGTCTCAGTGCCCTGAGGATGATGTGACAGGTTAACCCTTTAACCTCCCTCCCCGCTCCCCCCTCCCCACCAGTCGGTCCCCACTCACTGGCCACGTCTGCTCAAGGCAATGATCTTCGCCAGCCCGTCATGGGCCAAGCTGCGTGCGTGCTCGGGGTTATTCTGGACGAGGTTGTAAAGCACCTGGCAGGTGAGGGCGGCCGTGTCGTCATTGATGTCAGGGCTTGCGTCTGCTTCGGGCAGGATTGAGATCAGGTCCGGCATGATCAGCTTGACTGTGGTAGAAGAGACAATCAGCAGCTGGTCCCACTGGGTAGGGAGGTTCCGGGACACCCTCTGTGCCTGTGGACCCTCTATAGCCCAGGATCAGCGAGGAGGCTTCAACAGAATCTTCTGTGGGTAGAGGCTCCAGACGGGAGCTTGGACTGGTCAATGGGCAAAGGCCAATTCCAAGTATTGTCCGCGCACAATACAGATGTTCACCATTATCTTAGAATTGACCCCATCCTATCCCTCTCCGCCTGACACCAGACACATCCCACCCACCCACCGACTGATACTGCCCTTCCCTCCCCACCCCCACTGAGTAAACACAACTCTTCACTCCCAATTGAATTAGTTACATCCCAACCCTCCCCTCTAATCAACATCAACCCATCCCCTCACACTCTGCTGACCGATCCCTCCTCCCCGACTAACTGTCCACCAACTCCTTGCTTACTGACCATTCCCTGTCCCATTCTCGCTGACCGACTACTCCCCTGTCCCATCACAGAACAAGGACGGTAATTTCCCTGGCTGTGCTGTGTATGTTCCGGCTGAGATCAGAGCACCCGGCCCATAGAGTATAATGCAGAAACACGAGAGGTCGTGTTTGAGATCGGCCGAGCCACTGGCCTGTCGATTTTAAGGACAAGTTTTGAAAAAGCGAGCAGGCCAGTTGGGACATTCAGAAGGTTTGAGATTGTAGAATTATGAGGCACTTGGCAAGGGCCAATAAAAAACATAGGTTTAAGTACAGTGGCCATAGTATGAGTGGACAGTGTTAGAGTGGAGAGCTCGAGGTTTGGCTCAAGAGGCTTAGGCAAGGAGAGGCTGAGGTTTCTTGTTTTCTGTCTGTCTTTCCTTGCTTCCTTCTAACTGCAGTTAGAGCAGTGGGTTGCCAGGCAGGTTAGTGGAATGTTCCTCTTGCAGGAGGTGGGAAGGCAGGGAGACCTCTAGTCTCTCTCGTGCAGCTTCTTTCAGGTAGTGTTAGGGAACTGGAGCTGGAGAACTCCAGAGGCTGAAGGGAAATCTGATAGAAATTATACAATTATGAGAGGCAAAGATAGATGACACAAAGGTTGGGGTGTTGTGGATAGTGTGGAGGGCTGTCAGAGGTTACAGTGGGACATTGATAGGATGCAAAACTGGGCTGTGAAGTGGCAGATGGAGTTCAACCCAGATAAGTACGAGGTGGTTCATTTCGGTAGATCAAATATGATGGCAGAATATAGTATTAATGGTAAGACTCTTGGCAGTGTGGAAGATCAGAGGGATCTTGGGGTCTGAGTCCATAGGACACTCAAAGCTGCTGTGCAAGTTGACTGTGTGGTTAAGAAGACATATGGTGCATTGGCCTTCTTCAACCGTGGGATTGAGTTTAAAAGCCAAGAGGTAATGTTACAGCTATATAGGACCCTGGTTAGACCCCACTTGGAGTACTGTGCTCAGTTCTGGTCACCTCACTGCAGGAAAGATGTGGAAACTATAGAAAGGGTGCAGAGAAGATTTACAAGGATGTTTCCTAGATTGGGGAGCAGCCCTATGAGAATAGGCTGAGTGAATTTGGCCTTTTTTCCTTGGAGCGACAGAGGATGAGAGGTGACCTGATAGAGGTGTATAAAATAATGAGATGTATTGATCGTGTGGATAGTCAGAGGTTTTTTCCTAGAGCTGAAATGGCTAACACAAGAGGGCACAGTTTTAAGGAGCTTGGAAGTAGGTACAGAGGAGATGTCAGGGGCAAGTTTTCCTACGCAGAGAGTGGTGAGTGCGTGGAATGGGCTGCCGGCAACAGTGGTGGAGGCAGATTACATAGGGTCTTTTAAGAGATTCCTGGATAGGTATATGGAGCTTAGAAAGATAGAGGGCTATGGGTAACCCTAGGTAATTTCTAAAATAAGTACATGTTCTGCACTACATAGTGAGCCGAAAAACCCGTATTGTGCTGTGGGTTTTCTATGTAGGGGTCTATGACATTAAAAGAAGGTTGGGAACCCCTGGTTAGAGGGATACTGGCCAAGCACAGACAAATGGGACTAACTCAGGTAGACATCTTGGTCAGGATAGACAGATTGGGCTGAAGAGCCCATTTCTCTGCTGTGTTTTGCTAGAACTCTAAGGCAGTCGTGAAATCATGTTATGGCTAATACCATGGGGCAAAACTTTAAAATGATTAGCTGCAAGTATAGTGTGAATGTCAAAGGCAAGTTTTTTTAAAAACAAAGAATGGAGAGCACACACACAAAATGCTGGTGGAACGCAGCAGACCAGGCAGCATCTCTAGGAAGAGGTACAGTCAGCATTTCGGGCCGAGACCCTTCGTCAGGCCTAACTGAAAGAAGAGCTAGTAAGAGAATGGAGAAAAGAATGAAGAGTGTAGATACATTTGGGACGTTTAAGAAACTCCTCCATGAGCCCATGGGTCACAGAGAACTGAAGGGCTATGTAGGAGGGAAGGGAGAGACTGATCCTGGAGCAGGTTAAAAGGTCAGCACATATTGTGAGCCGAAGGACCTGTAGAGTTCTATATTTTTGAAAAGGGATTGTGGAGAGTGAGTCAACGAGCCTTGGACACTCACCTAACTGGTCGTGGACCCTGGGGTTTCGAGCCATGTTCCGTAGTAAGGAGATGGTTGCTTTCTGCACGCCCAAATCCTTGGAGTGTGCAGTGCGTCGGAGGTGCTGGATTCCATTCTCTTTTGTGGTGATAACCTCGGTAATGGTATACCCCATCTACAACCGGCAAAAAATGGGTTAATGGCAGCATGGCAGCCATCACCCCTCACTGAGCTGTTTCACCTGGAAACTCTGCAGCCAGCGGTAAGGCAGTAGGATGAAGAGCAGTACAACATAGAAACAGATCCTTCAGCCATCTAGTCCATGCCAAACTATTATTCTAACTAGTCCCATCGACCTGCACCCGGTCCATACCCCTGCTTCCTCTCCCATTCATGTATCTATCCAAACTTCCCTTAAATGTTGAAAGCAAACCCACTTCCACTGGCAGCTCATTCCACACTCGCACCACCTTCTGAGGGAAAACACTCCTCCTCATGTTCCACTTAAACATCTCACCTTTCACCCTTAACCCTTGGCCTCTAGTTCTAGTCTCAGCCAAACTCAGTGGAAAAAGCCTGCTTGCTGCGTGATCACAGTCTTCCCATGACCATGATTGTCCTTGGCAAATTCTTCTACAGAAGTGGTTTGCCATTGCCTTCTGGGCAGTGTCTTTACAAGACGGGTGACCCCAGCCATTGTCAATATCCTCATTGATTGTCTGCCTGGTGTCAGTGGTTGCAGAAGCAGGACTTGTGATGTGTACCAGCTGCACATCTGACCATCCACCACCTACTCTCTTGGCTTTATCCTGATTGAGGGTGGGGTGGCTAAGCAGGTGCTACACCTTGCCCATCGGTGACTTGCAGGCTAGCGGATGGAAGGAGCGCCTTACACCTCCTTTGGTGGAGACGCATCTCCATCCTTCCACCCCTACCCAATCTATACCCCTCAAAACTTTGTAAACCTCTATCAAATCTCCCCTTATTATCCTATACTCCAGGGAATAAAGTCCTAACCGATTCAACCTTTCCCAGCAACAACCTTGGTTCACTTCTCTTTTACATTTTATGTATCCGAAGAAACTTTCGGTATCTTCTTTAATATTAATGGCTAGCTTACTTTCGAATTCCTTCTTTTCCTCCTTAATGATTTTTTTACTTGCCTTCTGTTATTTTTAAAAGCTTCCCAATCCTCTAACTTCCCACTAATTTTTGATCTCCTATATGCTCTTTGGTTTTTATGTTGGCTTTGACTTCTCTTGTTAGCCACAATTGTGTTATCTTGCCATTAGAATACTTCTTCCTCTTAGAGATGTATATATATCCTGTGCTTTCCGAATTAGTTCCAGAAATTTAAGCCATTGCCGTCATCCCTGCCAATGTTCTTTTCTAAATCAATCTGGGCCACCTCCTCTCACATGCCTCAGTAATTTCCTTCAATCCACTGTAGTACTGATACATCTGACTTTAGCTTCTCCCTCTCAAATTTCAGAATTAATTTGATCATATTATGATCACTTTCCCCTAAGGGTTCTTTTACCCTAAGCTCCAGTTCTGGTTCATTAGTAATTTTCCAGTTTTCCAGTCTTCCAGAACCATTGCAGTGTGGTGAGTGTGTGGAGTGAGCTGCCAGCAGAAATGGTGGATATGGATTCGATTTCAGCATTTAAGGGAAATTTGGATAGGTACATTGGGGGGGGGGTATGGAGGGCATAGGTCAATGGGATTAGGCAGAATAATAGTTTGCCATGGACTAGGTGGGCTAATAGGCCTGTTTCTGTGCTGTAGAGAAAAAAAGAAACTATTTCTGCCAGTACAAACCCACAGACTGAGAGCTGGGAAGCTGCGACGCTGTAAACCCTGTAAACAGGAACAACATCACAAACTGTGCAGTGAGTGCACGCGGGGCTCGGGCTGGCGGGCCCGTGTGCTGGGGTCTGGGCCACTGGGTCCGCGCGCTGGGGCTCGTGCAGGTGGGTCCGCGTGCCGGGGCTCGCGCAGCAGTCTGGAGATGGGCAGTTGGGAACAGTAGACTTGCTGTGCTCCATACCACCATCTCTAACTCTCTCGGTGCATGCAGTAGGATGCCGGGTTTTCATCTTACCACACCGCTGTTGGCCGTCAGGTTCTGCAGGGCTCCCAGAGACGCCTCCTGCGTACACGTACCAGAGCTCCTTGCAATGAGGGAGAGGTACATCCTCACAACCAGGCTGTGCCAAAGCCACTCCACTCCCTGTGGATTCCTCTTCTCCTCAATACACGCACTGTTCACCGATCCCTCCTGTTGGGACAGACCCAGAGATTGAGCTTAGCTTGAGAAAAATGCCCTCGTTTCTCAGCCAGTGACTGACGTACGGAGGACCCCACCATCTCCACCAGGAAGAACATCTTCAAAAGGCGATGCCGCAAGTAGGCAGCATCCATCAGTAAGGACCCTCACCTTCCGAGACGTGCCCTCTTCTCATTGCTACCATTGGCGAGGAGCTACAGGAGCCTGAAGACACACACTCAATGTTTCAGGAACAGCTTCCTTCCCTCCAAGTTTCTGGAACCCATGATCACTACCTCATTATTCCTCTATCAATTTATTTTATAATTTTTAATAATTTATGTTTTTGTTCAGTACTGCTGCAGCAAAACAATTTCACGTCAGAATGCAATGATAATAAACCTGATTCTGAGTGCCAGTTGATGTTGGGCCAGAGGGCAGGTCACCAAAAGTTTGATCAGAGAAGAATATTACAAGCAGAAACCACACTGCTCGCCATGCACAAGCTGCCACTTCACACCCTGCGTATTCATACATTTTGTTAAACCTTTTTTTTTTACAGCTGGCAGGAGAGAGGTGATTGAAGTTTTCAATGGGCTGCGGGGAGATGGTTGTTGACTATATGTAAGTATATTTTGTGTGGCTGTTTTTTGTTCTGATATTCTCTATGGGCTTGTTGTCTTGTGTATGCATGGACTGGGCCTCAAGCTGTGGTGTCAACGAGGGTGTGGGGGGGGGGGGGTCATCCAGGCTGGGGGAGTTGGGCTCTATTGTAGTTGACTATAGATTGATGGTGCAAATCTTTGAATCTTTTATTGTGTGTTTATGATCTTAAGTGTGCTTGCTGTCTTAAGTGTGCTTTGTGCTGTGTCTGACTGTTCCTATTGTGTTTTGTACCTTGACCCCAGAGTAACACTGTCTCATTTGCCTGTATTCATGTGTGATTGTATGACAATTAAACTTGAATTGGATTCTTTAAATTATCTCCCTCACCTTAAACCTTTTGCCTCTAGTATTTGATAACTCCACTCTGGATACCAGCCCGTCTATACCTCTCACAACTTTATAAACTTCTATCAGACTTCTCAAACAAAATAGCCCGAGCTTGTCCTTCCTCTCCTTTCTCACCCAACATTGTCCTATATTTAAAGTGGAGGTGGATGGGTCCTTTATTAGTAGGCATCAGAGAGAGAAGACAGGAAAATGAGGTTGAGAGAGGTAATAAATCAGCCATGATGGAATGGCAGAGCAGACAAGATGGGCCAAATGGCCTAATTCTGCTTTTATGTCTAATGATCTGGTAAACCTCTTCTGCATCCTGTCCAAAGCCTCTACATCCTTCCCTGGTGACCAGAACTGCATACAGAGCTCTTAACGTGGCATAACAGAAGTTTTAAACAATTGCAAAATGACTTGTCAACTTTTATAATGCCCTAACCAATGAAGGTAAGTATGCTGAACACTCACCTTGCCACCCTATCTACACATGTTGTCTCTTTCAGGGAATTATGGACTTGCACACCAAGATCCCTCTGCACATCAAAGTTTCTAAAGGTCCTGCAATTTACTGTACACTTGTCTCTTACATTTGACCTTCCAAAGTGCAACACCTCACACTTGCCTGGAATAAACTCCATTTACCATTCCTCCATCCACATTTCCAACTGGTCTACATCCTGTTGAATCACTTGGTGACCTTTCTCACTATCCACAACTCCACCTCTCTTCAAATTTACTAATCAGTCCACCAGCATTTTCATGCAGATCATTCATATCACAAACAGAGACACTGTCACTGATCTCAGCAGAACACCACTGGTGACAGACCTCCAGTCAGGGGGAAAAAACCTCTGTACCTCTACCCTCCATCCTCTATGACCAGATCCAATTTACCAAGTCACTGTACATTCCATTCCACTTAATCTTCCGGATCAGCTGCCATGAGGGACCTGGTCAAATATTTTCTTGCCCATGGGTGGTGGCAGAGGCAGATACATTCGGGACATTTCAGAAACTCCTAGATGGGCACATGAAACAGAATGAAATGACAGGGCAATGAGCTGCCAGAGGAAGTGGTTAAGGTGGGTGCAATACAACGTTTAAGGTGCATCTGGGAGGGAAGGGTTAGACTGGTCTTAGAGTAGGTTAATACCGTGGGCTGGAAAGCTGGCACTGTGCTGTAATGTCGCACGTTCTCGCATGATACTCAGTGTAGCAGTTCATGCAGTGCTTCACAGTAGCAGCTGTAGGATCGGGGTTCAATTCCCAACGCTGTCCGTAAGGAGTTTACACGTTCTCCCCGCAACTGCATGGGTTTCCTCCCATGTTCCAATACACATGGTTTAGGGTTAGTGAGTTGTGGGGTTGCCATGCCAACACCAGAAGCATGGCGACACTTGCAGGCTACTAGGCACAATCCTTGCTGATTTGATTTGATGCGAACCAATGCATTTACTGTATGTTTCAATGTACTGGTAACAAATAAAGTTAATCTTAAACATCCACTGCTCCATCCTCATCAATTATCTTTGTCATTTCCTCAAACGACACCATCAAATTTGTGAAGCTCAACCTGCCCTCCACAAAGTGGCCATCCCAAATAAGTCCATGCTTTTCCAAGTGCAAAAAAAACCTGTTCCTAAGAATCTTCCGTACCAGATATTAAGCTCAGTGGGTATATTTAAGGCCAAGATTGATAGGGTCTTGATTAGTCAGGGCATCAAGGTTATGGAGAGAAGGCAGGAGAATGGAGTTGAGAGGGATAATAAATCAGCCATGATGGAATGGCGCAGCAGACTCGAAGGGTCAAACAGCCTAATGCTATTCCTGCAACACACATCAAAGTTGCTGGTGAACGCAGCAGGCCAGGCAGCATCTCTAGGAAGAGGTACAGTCGACGTTTCGGGCCAAGACCCTTCGTCAGGACTAACTGAAGGAAGAGCTAGTAAGAGATTTGAAAGTAGGAGGGGGAGGGGAGATCCAAAATGACAGGAGAAGACAGGAGGGGGAGGGATGGAGCCAAGAGCTGGACAGGTGATAGGCAAAAGGGATAAGAGAGGATCATGGGACAGGAGGCCTCGGGAGAAGGAAAAGGGGGAGGGGGGAAACCCCAGAAGATGGGCAAGGGGTATAGTCGGAGGGACAGCGGGAGAAAAAGGAGAAAGAGAGAAAGAATGTGTGTATATAAATAAATAACAGATGGGGTACAAGGGGGAGGTGGGGCATTAGCGGAAGTTTGACAATGTTAGCATTAGCATCTGTTATTTATTTATACCACCTCCCCCTCGTACCCCATCCGTTATTTATTTATATACACACATTCTTTCTCTCTCTCCTCCTTTTTCTCCCCCTGTCCCTCTGACTATACTCCTTGCCCATCCTCTTTCCCACCCCCCGTCTTTCTCCCTGGGCCTCCTGTCCCATGATCCTCTCGTATCCCTTTTGCCAACCAACTGTCCAGCTCTTGGCTCCATCCCTCCCCCTCCCACTTTCAAATCTCTTACTATCTCTTCTTTCAGTTAGTCCTGACAAAGGGTCTTGGCCTGAAATGTCGACTGTACCTCTTCCTAGAGATGCTGCCTGGCCTGCTGCGTTCACCAGCAACTTTGATGTGTGTTGCTTGAATTTCCAGCATCTGTAGAATTCCTCGTGTTTGCTAATTCTATTCCTATATCTTTTGATTTTTCCCTGTTACCCTTCTCAAACAAAGGAACAACATTGGTACCCTCCAGTCTTCTGGGACCTCTTCCATGGCTAAACAGGATACAAAGATCTCTGTTAAGGCCCCAGCAATCACCTCCCTTGTTTCCCTCAATATCTTGGAATAGATACCTACAGGGTCCTGGAACTTGCCCACCTTAATCTTTTTTAAGACCAAAACCCCAACTTCTTAATATCAATGTGTCCTAGAATATCAACACACCCCTGCCTGATCTCCCCAGCTGCTATGACCTTTTCCTTGGTGAATGTCAGTACAACGTATTCATTCAGGACCTCACCATGTCCTCTAGCTACTTACGAAAATCCCTTTATTTGGTGACCATTGCGAGTCTTGCTCTGAGCCACATACATGTCAAGTGGAAAGTTGGGCAGAAGACTGACAGATAGAATTCAATCCTAATAAGTGGGAGATGCCGGACTTTGGGAAGACCTACAGAAAATGGTAAGGCACTAGGGAATGTTGATGACCAGAGAGAACTGGAGATCAAAGACCATATTCCCTAAAGGTGGAAGCACAGGTCACTAGAACATACACAGAATAGTACAGCACAGTAGATGCCCTACAGCCAACCTATAGAAACCTACTCCACCATCAATTTAACCCTTCCCACCTACATAGCCCATAACCCTCCATTTTTCTTACATCCATGTGCCAGTCTGAGTTTCTTCAATGCCAGTACTGTATTGGCCTTTTCCATCACCCCCAGCAGTGTGTTTCATGCACTCATCACTCTCTGTAAAAAAATGATCTGACATCTCTCCTAAAATATCCTCTATTTACATTAAATGGATGTCTTCTAGTATTGGCCATTTCCGCCCTGGGAAAAAGCTGTCCACTCCATCCATTCCTCTTATCATCTTGTACATCTCTACCGTGAAGCTTCCACATCCTTCCTATATCGAGGTGATCAGAACTGAACAATATTCCAAGGGTGGTCTAACCAGGCATTTATAGAGCTGCAACTTTACCCCTCAACTGTTGAACTCAATTTCTAGACTAATGAAGGTCATACCTCTTCACCTTCTTAACAACTCTTTCAAACTTGTGTGGTGGGATCTATGCATATGGATATCAAGACCTTTAGGGTGGGTGAGAAAGAAGCAAGGAACGCCTGTGAGTGAGGCCAGGGTGTAAAGCTACCTCTCAGACCCAGGTGAAGGAGCAGGGTGGGGTATGTACCTCTTTCAGCTTGGAGCTCCGAGCTCCAAAGCATCCTGCTGACTTCTGCTGGGCTGAAGAGTCACTCTTCCAGCCCAAGCTCTCCACGTAGGCACTGGGCAGCTCGTGCTCCAGCTGGAAGGCAAGGTTGTGCAGCACACACGTGGAGTTCTCTGTGGACTGAGAGGAAAGCTAATCAGTTGAAGTCACGCCAGTAAGCCACCCTATCTTGGCCGGGGAAATGCCCACCCCTACCCCCTCAGCCCACTGGTTTAACGCCACACTCCAAAAACCATTGGCACTAGTTCTGCCCCCCTGCGAAAACCTCAAAGTGCACCCATAGGCGGCAAATTTGCCCTACTTGTGGGCAGGTGGGAGACTGGACAGCTCAACCCCCCCCAACTCCTACAGATAAGTTACAAGACATAGGAGCATAATTAGGCCATTTGGCCCATCGAGTCTCCTCCGTGGTTTCATCATGGCTGATTTTTTAATCCCTCTCAACCCCATTCTCCTGCCTTCTCCCTGTGACTTCTGACACCCCGACTAATCAAGAATTTATCAACCTCTGCTTTAAATATACTCAATGACTTGGTGTCCACAGCCATCTATGGTAGTGAATTCCACAGATTAACCTCCCTCCGGCTAAAGAAATTCCTCCTCATCTTTGCTCTGAAGGGACGTCTGGTTATTCTAAGGCTTTGCCTAGACACTTCCATTATTGAAAACATCCTGTATATATCCACTCTATCTAGACTTTCAACTTTCAATAGGTTTTAATGAGATCATATCCCTGATTTGTGCCCACAGGGAGGGTAAGAAATGGCACGACGCCTTTGGATGGGTTGGACATAGGTAGAAACCAGCACAGCCCCAGGCAGTGTTTCTGTTGGTCTCAGCCGTCAACAAGACCAACAGTAACTCACAGCTTCACTATAAGGTGTGTACCTCAGCTGTCATTGGCTATATTTAGAGCAGAGGTTAATAGGTTCTTGATTAGAAAGGGCATCGAAGATTGCAGGGAACAGGTGGGTATGAGGGTAAATAAACCAGCCATGATGGAATGATGGAGCAGACTCAATGGGCTGAATGGCCTGATTCCATTTCTCTGTCTGATGGCTTTGTTCTATGACTCTTTCAAACGGCAACATTCTGCAGTAAAAGTCCCTATCTGAAAACTTGGGATCACATCTCACAACAAAAAACCTGCCTACTCGTACCCGCACCTCCACCCCTGCAGCCCTGCCACAAACCTTGTCATCCTCCTGGTTATTGGCGATGGTGGACTGGATATAGAGGACGAGGGAGTCGATCAATCCCTCACACTCCCGCATTTGCTTCCTGCCCTCGGGACTTGATGAACTGAGGTTCCTGGGGAGAGATGGACAGGGAAGGAGGGAGAGTCAGCTTCCTCACAGTGTGCACCTACCAAAACTAACCAAAGTCCATCCGACGCTATCTCAGCGCTCAGTGCAACAGCCTTAGTTATACAGTCATACTGCTGTCAGTCCAACTGGCCAAGATTGCCATACAAACTAGGCTCTACAGCGGGTATTCAAAACTACCCGACACAACACTGGCACCAATCTACCTGCCATCAAGGACACAGAAACTGCAAAGTGCCAGAAAAGTCCCAGTAACATGGTGAAGGATCCCGTCTACCTGCTAATGGACTGTTTGTCTCACTCCCACCAAGGACGAGGCTTCGTTACTTCCACACCAGGACCACCAGACTTAAAAATGGTTACTTTCCCTCAGCAGTAAGACTGTCAACACCTCCACTCACGATCTCCACCACTACTTTATTATTTCCCATCAGTCACCTTATGGACATACAATCAATGTATACAAGTTATTTTATGTATTTATATTTATTGTTTTAAAAATTATTACTTTAATGTTATTACATATTATATTTACTTTTCTTGTGTTGCATCAGATGCAGTGTAATGATCTTGATCTTGCCTGTGTTTTGCCCATAATCTTCTAAACCTTTCCAATGCACGTACCTGTCCAACTGTCTTTTAAAAATTGTTAATGTCTCGTCCACAACCATTTCCTATTAGGGAGGGTCTAGAAAAGATTCATGAGTTTGTTCTATATACTGACCACCCTGCGCGTGAAAACATTGCTCCTCAAATTTGTATAAAACCTTTCCCCTCTCACCCTTAACCTGGTCACCCTGGTCACCCCTAGTTTTTCCTTCCCCAACCTTAGGAAAAGACTGAGTGGATTTACCACATCTGTACCCCACATGATTTTATAGTTCAAAGTAAATTTATTATAAAAGTACATACTGTATGTAAGGGGTTTCTTCTTTTACGTTACTGCTAAGGCTAATAAAATGGCTTCTCTGTAAGGTTAACTGCTGAGTTAATGGTAGCAGCTTGTTTGGGTTATAATTACTAATAACGAGAATTGTATTCATTTGCTAACCAATTCTTTCTTGTGTGCCTGTAAGCTACTGTTTTCGCGGGCTCTGGGGAGAAGGCGTGATGGGGACGGAGAGAGGAGACGCGATACTGTAAGCTGGGTGACGGAACGGACCCCGAGCGGGAGTCTGAGGCCCCCCCGGGTCTTCGGTGAGGAGAGGAGATAAGGACAGACTCGTGTGGAGCGTTTGGTCTACCACCGAGGGGGGTCCCATTCGAGGGTGGGCGGAGTTTGGAGCACATAGATCTCGGCGGAAGGGAGACCCGGTTCTGTAACAGCTCCGCCATGTGGGCACTGAACTGATAGAGTTACTGACTTGGCTCCTTTATTGTATTTGTTTCTACTAACCCATCACCAAGAAATACTTATAAAGTGTAATCATTTAATCGCATATGGTGTACTGTCTGTTATTTGGCGGGGTGGGGGTACATCACACAGCATCCGCACAAACTTGATTACCCAGTTTGTCGGGGCCGAAGACTGCTCCCCCTAGACGAAAGAGAGCTGAGCGAGCCTGAGGCTTACCAGGAGGCTACATGTATACCACCGTATTTGACCCTGAGATTCATTTTCTTGCAGGCATTCACAGTAGAACAAAGAAATACATCGGGTTAATGAAAAACTTGCACACAAAGATGGACAAAAAACCAATGTGCAAAAGAAAAAAAACTGCAAATACATAAAAAAGATTAATAAATAAATAAGTGAATAACTATCAAGAACATGAACTGTAGAGCCTTTGAACACGAGACTATAGGTTGTGGGAACAGTTCAGTGAGGGAGTGAGTGAAGTTTCCCCTTTTCGTTCAAGAGCCTGATCGATGAGGGGTAATAACTGTTCCTGAACCTGGTGATGTTTCAATAGGTGCAGTTAATGTCAGAGAGGTGTATACAATATACATCCTGAAATTCTTTTTCTTCACAGTGTGGGTCCTAAGGCTCCTGTACCTCCTTCCTGATGGTGGCAGCAAGTAGAGGCATGTCTGAATGGAGGGAATCCTTGACGATAGATGCTGCTAGTCTTGTGGTAGCGTCCTCTGCAGACGTGATCAATGGTGGGGACGGCTATCGTTGTTCATCGATGTTAACGCTACCAGTCTGGAGGCTACCCAGATGGAATGAGGTGTTGCTCCTCCACCCTGAGCGTGGCCTCATCATGTCAGCGAGGTGGCCACGGACCGACATGTGGGGATGGGGATAGAAATTTAAATGCTGGGCCACTGGCAAATTCTGCCTTTTCTGGATGGAGTGGAGGTGCTCCACATATCTTTGTAAATCCCCTCTGCACACTTTCCAGGCAGGTGAAGAATATCCCATCACACTCCTGACTCGAGCCTTAGAGATATGGGACAGCGCTTGGGCATTGCCAGTCTCTGAACGGACTTTGTAGGAACAGAAATGGGGACTGGAATGAAAATGGTTGGCCAACAGGAAATCCCAGGTTTTGCGGACAGAGTGGAGGTCCCTATCTACGTCGGGTCTCACCGATACAGAGAAGGCTGCGTTGGGAGCACGGGATACAACAGATGACCTCAACAAATTTGCAGGTGAAGTGTTGTCTCACCTGGAAGGACTGTTTGTGGCCCTGAATGGAGGCGAGGGAGGAGATAAATGGGCAGGTGTAGCACTTTGAGTATTTGTAGGGATAAGAGTCGGGAGGGAGATTAGTGGGGAGGGATGAGGGATATTGTCCGGCGTTGCTGTATCTGAATGAGGGCTGGATTAGTGGAGAGGGATGAGGGATATTGTCCAGCGTTGCTGTATCTGAATGAGGACTGGATCATTATCCGAAGAGTTGGGAATGTTGTGGAAAACTGATCAGTCCTCAGCGAACATTTCCTTGTCTGACCATACACCTGAAGCAGAGTCACTGATGAAGCAGCTGACAATGGTGGGCTCTAGGTACTACCCTGAAGAACCTCTACAGAGGTGTCCAGTGTACGAGGCAATTGGCCTCAAAACTCAAGCATCTCCCTTTAGGATTCCAACCAGACAAGTGTTTCCCCAGTCTCTCCAACTTAGCCAGGGCTCCTTTAGTTTTTACAAAGGTTAGTTTTGTATGTCACATGTACTTTGAAACATACCGTGTAACACACACAAAGTGCTGGAGGAACTCAGCAGGCCAGGCAGCATCTATAGAAAAGAGTAGAGTTGTCGATTCAGGCCGAGACCCTTCATCAGGACTCTCAGTGAAATACATCATTTGTGTCAATAAGCAACACAGTCCGAGGACATGCTGGGAGCAGCCCAGGCGTTGCCATACCTCCGGCACCAACACTGCACACTCACAACTCACTAACCCTCACCTGTCCATCTTTGGACCAAGGGAGGAAACTGGGGTAACTGGTGGAAACTCATGGAGTCATAAGGAGAACGTACAAACTCCTTACAAACAGCAGTGGGAAATGAACACCAATCTCTGGCGCTGTAAAGCATCACACTAGCTGCTACACTACACTAGCCACAAGTCTTGATGCTGCAGCCAATCAAATGGCACCTTGATGTAACGGGCAGTATGTCTTACTTTACCCATGGAGTTCAGCTCCTTTGTCCAGGCCTGTAGTGCGGTTGGGAGCTGAGTGACTTTGGCCCGACCCAAACTAAGCTTCTGTGAGCAGCTTGTTGCCGGTCAGAGGATGATCCCTACTACCACTTCCCTGATGGTCAGGGGTGGCAATTGGTCAGGTTCCATTTGAGCCAACACACCCAAAATGCTGAAGGAACTCAGGTCAGGCGGCATCTATGGAGAGGAACAGACAGTCGACACTTTAGGCCAAGACCTGTCTTTAGAACTGGAAAGGAGGGAGGAAGAATCCAGAATAAGGTGGGAAGAGTGGAAGGAGTACAGGCTGGCAGGTGTCAGGTGAGAGCAGATGAGGAGAAAGGTGGTTGAGTTGGAGTGGAAAGGGGGCTGAAATAAGCTGGGAAGTGATGGGTAATAAAGGGCTGAAAGAGGAGGAATCTGATCGGAGAGGAGAGTGGACCATGGGAGAAAGGGAAAGAGGAGGCGAATCAGAGGCAAGTGAAGGACAGTTGAGGAGAAGAGTGAAGAGCAGAACCAGAATGGGGAATTGAAAAAGAGAGGGGGGAGGAAGGAGAAATTACTGAAAATCAATGTTCATCCTGTCAAGCTGGAGGCTACCCAGAAGGAATAAGAGTTGTTGGCTCCTCCAGTCTGAGAGTTGTCTCATCGTGGCTGTACAGGAGGCCATGGATGGACGTGTTGGAATGGGATTGGGATTGGGATTGGGTGGCCCTGCCCTGCTTCTTGTGGAGTGTACACACCTGGGCAATGTTTCACACTGTCAGGTAGATGCCAGTAGCTCTACTCAAATACTTCAGGGAAGCCCTATAAACAGTGATCCGACCAGCATGAATGGAGAGCACGCTCGACCGGGCCTGGCAACTGTGACGGAGGGCGAGGGCAGGGTGGATGCCAACTTCACCTCACCTCACTCAGGGAATCTTCAATAGAAAGTGTTAGCTGGAATCCAGCTCTAACAATTGGAATGAGGAAACATAAGTCACTAATTAATTATTAAACTAGCGAAGATCACCATGGGAGTGAGTGTGTCATGTCTATGAGAAATTTACCTTGCTGACTAGGTTTATAACTAAGAAGATTTAGTAAACTCACCTCTCCTCAGAGTAATAAAAAAGTACAGCACAGAAACAGCCCCTTCGGCCCATCTACTCCATGCTGAACCTTTTGAACGGTCTACTCTGATTGACCTGCAACAGAATCATAGCCCTTCATACCCCTACCGTCCACGTACCTATCCAAACTTCCCTTAAATGATGAAATCAAGCTCGCATATACAACTTGTGCTGGCAGCTCATTCCGCACTCTTACACCCCTCTCAGTGAAGAAGTTTCCCCTTGTGTTCCCCTTAAACTTTTCACCTTTCACCCTTAACCCATGACTTCTAGTTATAGCCCCACACAACCTCAGTGGAGAAAGTCTGCTCGCAATTATCTATCTATACTGCTCATAATTTTGTACACCTTTATCAAATCTCCCCTCAATCTTATACATTCCAAGGAATAAAGTCCTAACCTATTCAATCTTTCCATATAACTCAGGGCTTCCAGTCCCAGTAACATCCCTGAAATCTCCCAGGGAGATTTTCCTCAGACTGGTTTAGCAGACATGATCATCATAACAAGAGCATACAGAGAGGGAGAAGAGGACAACATTTGGCCCATTGAAACTATGCTAGCTCTCATCTCCTACTAATATGCCCTGGAGCCTATTTTCCCCCACACCCATCAACACATCCATAAAACGTAGAACAGTACAGCACAGGAACAGGGTTTTGGCCCAGAATGTTGTGCCAAACCAATTAAATTAGTGATCAAAAGCCCAACTAAATTAATCCCTTCTCCCCATGCAACATCCATCTCCATCTGTTTTTCTCACACTCATATGCCGAAGAAACTCTTCAATACCCCTATCATATCTGCCTCCACCACCACCCCTGGCTGGGCAACCCAGCACTCTTCTGTGTAAAACAGCTGCCCCACACAACTCCCCTGAACTTCAACTTGTCAAGGACCCCTCCCATAGTCATAGTCATACTTTATTGATCCCGGGGGAAATTGGTTTTCGTTACAGTTGCACCATAAATAATTAAATAGTAATAAAACCTTAAATAGTTAAATAGTAATATGTATATTATGCCAGGAAATAAGTCCAGGACCAGCCTATTGGCTCAGGGTGTCTGACCCTCCAAGGGAGGAGTTGTAAAGTTTGATGGCCACAGGCAGGAATGACTTCCTATGACGCTCTGTGTTGCATCTCGGTGGAATGAGTCTCTGGCTGAATGTACTCCTGTGCCCACCCTGTACATTATGTAGTGGATGGGAGACATTGTCCAAGATGGCATGCAACTTGGACAGCATCCTCTTTTCAGACACCACCGTCAGAGAGTCCAGTTCCATCCCCACAACATCACTGGCCTTACGAATGAGTTTGTTGATTCTGTTGGTGTCTGCTACCCTCAGCCTGCTGCCCCAGCACACAATAGCAAACATGATCGCACTGGCCACCACAGACTCGTAGAACATCCTCAGCATCGTCCGGCAGATGTTAAAGGACCTCAGTCTTCTCAGGAAATAGAGATGGCTCTGACCCTTCTTGTAGACAGCCTCAGTGTTCTTCGACCAGTTCAGTTTATTGTCAATTCGTATCCCCAGGTATTTGTAATCCTCCACCATGTCCACACTGACCCCCTGGATGGAAACAGGGGTCACCGGTACCTTAGCTCTCCTCAGGTCTACCACCAGCTCCTTAGTCTTTTTCACATTAAGCTGCAGATAATTCTGCTCACACCATGTGACAAAGTTTCCTACCGTAGCCCTGTACTCAGCCTCATCTCCCTTGCTGATGCATCCAACTATGGCAGAGTCATCAGAAAACTTCTGAAGATGACAAGACTTTGTGCAGTAGTTGAAGTCCAAGGTGTAAATGGTGAAGAGAAAGGGAGACAAGACAGTCCCCTGTGGAGCCCCAGTGCTGCTGATCACTCTGTCAGACACACAATCTCTGATCTCCTACCGTCAGGCAGAAGGTACCGCAGTACAGTATAAGAACAAAGACTGTTGGAATGGGTGTCAGCCTCTTCCCCCAGGGTGTGGGAGCTCCGAACACTCTGCTACCATCCAATACACGTTATTGACAACAGCATTATACTGTCGTATTGAACAATGTCGTACATGCACTTTATGTCAACTTGTACACCTAGAGAACATTTTTTATCTGTTAATATTACTTTATGTGGTGGTGCATGATATACGTACTGTGCTTTACGCCTTGGTCTGACAGAAAGGTTGTTTCGTTTTGCTGTATTCAGATGAATGACAATAAACTTGAATTTATCTCCTCTCACCTAAATCATGTGCACTCTGGTATTCCCACCGGCTCGCTGAGATTCTACTGTTCTCCCACGTATGAGGATTATGTACACACCAGGAACAAGTTAGAGTGGATCATGCCCCCACTGACCCACATGAGCGAGGAAACCGGGGAAATCCGCCTGTCCACAGGAGAACATGCAAATCCCACACAGACAGCACCCGAGGTCAGGATTGAACTCAGGTTACAAGGAGCTGTGAGGGTTGTGCCTAACGGGGTGGAGGGGTCTTTGGCAGCTCATTCAACACTCACAAAACCCACTGAATGAAGAACTTTCCCCTCAGGTTACAAGTTCAAGTTAAAGTTTATTGTCATCTGACTGTACACGTACACAACCAAACGAAACAACGTTCCTCTGGTGTTGGAGCTTGGAGTTCACTTCCAGCATCATCTGTAGGGAGCCTGTACGTCCTCCCACTATCTCTATCAAACCTCCTCTTAGTCTCCTACGCTTCAGGGAATAAAGTCCTCGAGTCTTCGAACAGAAGCTGACATTCAGCCCATTATACCAGTGCTAGCCCTCACAAGAACATAAGAAATAGGAGCAGGAGTCGGCCATCTGGCCCGTCGAGCCTGCTCTGCCATTTAATAAGATCATGGCTGGTCTGGCCATGGACTCATCTCCACCTGTCTGCCTTTTCCCCATAACCCTTAATTCCCCTACTGTGCAAAAATCTATCTAACTTTGTCTTAATTATATTTACTGAGGGCCTC
The DNA here is from genome assembly GCF_963921235.1 of Mobula hypostoma. Taxonomy (NCBI): domain Eukaryota; kingdom Metazoa; phylum Chordata; class Chondrichthyes; order Myliobatiformes; family Myliobatidae; genus Mobula; species Mobula hypostoma. Next base: position 2,816,732 of record NC_086105.1, on the reverse strand, counting down.
CACTGCTTCATTGGGCAGAGAATTCCACAGACTCATCACTCTCTGGAAAAAGCAGTTCCTCCTCATCTTCATCCTAAATCTACTCCCCCAAGTCTTGAGGCTATGTCCCCTCGTTCTGTTCTCACCTACCAGTAGAAACAACTTTCCTGCCACTATCTTATCTATCCCTTTCATAATTTTATATGCTTCTATAATATCTCCTCTCATTCTTCTGAATTCCAGTGAGTACAGTCCCAGGCAACTCAATCTCTCCCCATAGTCTAACCCCTCATCTCTGAAATCAACCTGGTGAACCTCCTCTGCATCGCCTCCACAGCCAGTATATCTTTCCTCAGGTAAGGAGACCAGAACTGCAAGCAGTACTCCAGGTGCGGCCTCACCAGTACCCTGTACAGTTGCAGCATAACCTCCCTGCTCTTGAATTCAATCCCTCTAGCAATGAAGGCCAACATTCCATTTACCTTCTTGACAGCCTGCTGCACCTGCAAACCAACCTTTTGTGATTCATGCACGAGCACTCCCAAGTCCCTCTGCACAGCAGCATGCTGCAATGTTTTACCATTTAAATAATAATCTGCTCTTTCATTTTCCTTCCAAAGTGGATGACCTCGCATTTACCAACATTGTACTCCATCTGCCAGACCCTTGCCCACTCACTTAACCTATCTATATCTCTCTGCAGACTCTCCGTATCTTCTGCACAATTTGCTTTCCCACTCAATTTAGTATCATCAGCAAACTTAGATATGCTACACTCGGTCCCATCTTCCAGATCGTTAATGTATATCGTGAACAGTTGCAGGCCCAGCACTGACCCCTGTGGCACACTGCTCACCACTGATTGCCAACCAGAGTAACCCCCATGTATCCCAACTCTCTGCTTTCTATTAGTTAACCAATCCTCTATCCATGCTAAAATACATCACCCCCAACTCTGTGCATCCTTATCTTATGGATAAGTCTTTTATGTGGCACCTTATCAAATGCCTTCTGGAAATCCAAGTAAATAATGTCCATCTGTTCCCCTCTATCCACTGCGCTTGTTATATCCTCAAAGAACTCCAGAAAGTTTGTGCACCTTGTGCCACCCTCCTCCTCCAAATCCACCTGAGCCCACAGCTCTCAAGTCTTAGTTCAGGCAAAACTCTCATCAACCTCGAGCCCACCTATAGTACTAGGATCCTGAAGACCCACACGTCAAGGCTCAACACCAGCTTCCCTACTACCATTAGGTTTTTAATTTATTGAGATACAATGTGGAACAAGCCCTTCCCACCCTTCGAGCGGTGCTGCACGGTAATCCCGGACTTAGCCCTAGTCTAATCATGGGACAACTTACAATGACCAATTAACCCATGAAAAGGTACGCCTTTGGACTGTGGGAGGAAACTGGAGCACCCGGAGGAAACCCACGCAGTTGACTGGGAGAACGCACAAACTCCTTACAGTGGGAATTGAACCTGGGTCGCCGGTACTGTAAATGTGCTAACCACTACATTAACGTAACACCCCAGTGAACCCCGAACCCATCTGAAAAACCCTAACACTACCTCAGACTGAATTCCTTTCTTGTTCCCTCTCAGCTTGCACTCATATCGTTAGGTTTACTTTTATCATGCTAGTGTAATTGATGTTAATTTAAGTTTATGTCATGTTTGTAATGCAGTGTGCTGTAAAGAGCTAAACTTCATGGCATTCCTAGCCTGGGTATGTCTGCCCACCACAATGAACTACATATCAGTTCCTGTGCTGGTGAGAGAGGACCTCAGAAAGAGGATAGGCTGAGTGAAATAGAACATTATTCTTTGGAAGTGTGAAGGAGGATGAGAGATGATGTGACAGAGGTGTACAAGACGATAAGAGACATAGATAGAGTGGACAACTAGAGTCATTTCCCCAGGGTGGAAATGGATAATACCAAGGAGCATGATTTTAAGGTGATAGGAGGAAAGTATGGGGGGGAAGAATGTCAAAAATTATTTATTTATTTACACAGAGAGTGGTAAGTGTGTGGAACACACTGCAAGAGATGGTGGTGGAGGCAGATACATTAGGGACAGTTAAAATACTCTTAGATAGGCACATGGACGATAGGAGAATGGGGACAGGGGCTGTGTAGGAGGGATGGGTTGGATTGACTTTGAGAATAGATTAAAGGGTCAGTAACACATCATGGGCCGAAGGGCCTGTACTCTGCTGTAGTATTCTATGTTCGGTCCATCCCAACTCTCCATGGAAATGCCACAAGCCGAAAACAACACTCACCCAGAGTGAGGTCATTAACAACTTCACGCTTCACTGAGCAGACAGATGAACTGTGTCAGTGCGTGCTGATGTGCACTGATATACGCCCTGTCCCCCAGGTATAACCGAGGAAGTATGTTTGCCTGAAGGTATTGTGCTGTTCCTGAAGCTGAGAGTTGAGATTAGTCACCGGGGACAACAGACCCCAGATCTCTACTGGAGCTCTCCGGATTGACTGAGACAGAGGCATAACACTTGCCGCTGTTATCCTGAGCAGCAGCGGGATCCTATCTGCGGTCTGTGTACAGTCAGACTGTAGCTATAGAGTCATAGAGCACAGGATCAGGCCCTTCAGCCCAACTGTCCCTGCTGACCCAGACGCCCCATCCAAGGTAGTCTCATTTGCCAGCACTTGACCCATAAACACTTAAACCTTTCCTGTCTATGTACCTGTCTTTTAAAAGTTGTTACTGTACCTGCCTCAACAACTTCCTCTGGTAGCCCGTTCCACACAGATATCACCCTGAAAAAAAAGGTTAGAATGTAGAATACTACAGCAAAGTATTCAAGCTCCTCTTAAATCTTTCCCTTCTCACCTTCAACTATTCCCTCTAGTTCTTGATTCTCCGACTCCAGGGAAAAGACGGAGTACATTCACCTTATCTGTGCCTTTCTAAAGAAATCTGATTGTTACCACCAGGATGTTTGTGGGAGTTTGCTGTGCAGGGTGTGTCTGCCATTATAATGACTGTGTGTAAAATTCTGTCCAGCTTCTTCCCCTCTAGGACACAGAACAACACCGCACAGCACAGGGTCTTTGGCCCACAATGTTGCAATGACATTTTAACTTCTCTAAGATCAATCCAACCCTTTCCTCCCTCATCCCTCCCCCCCCCCCACCTTTTTTCTATCATCCACTTGCCTAAGAGTTCCTTAAATATACCTAATGTTTCTGCCTCCACAACCACTCCTGGCAGGGTGTTCCACACACCCACAACTCTTTGTTTAACAAAAGCTTCGGTCTGACACCCACCATACCCCTACACTCCTCTCCAATCACCTTATAGTTACTCACCCTCGTATTAGCCATTTCCATCCTGGGAAAAAACCTCTGGCTGTCCACTCAATCTATGCTTCTTACCATCTTGTACACCTCTACAAAGTCATCTCTCATCCTCCTTCACCGCAAAGAAAAAAGCCCTACCTCACTTAATCTATCCTCATAAAACGTGCTCTCTAATCCAGGCAGCGTCCTGGTAAATCTCCTCTGCACCCTCTCTAAAGCTTCCATATCCTCCTTATAATGAGGAGTCCAGAACTGAACGCAATACTCCACGTGCGGTCTAACCAGAGTTTTATAGAACTGCAACATTACCTTGTGACTCTCGAACTCATTCCCCCAACTAATGAAGGCCGACACACCATATGCCCTCTTCACCACCCTGTCAACTTGCGGGGCAACTTTGAGCAGCCCATGGATTTATACTCCAAGATCCCTGCAGTGAAAACGTCCTACCATTTACCCAGGTAACGCAGGTCAGACAACGTCTATGGAAAAGAGTAAACTAGCAGAATTACTGAGCAATTACTGGAAGTTAGAGAAGTCAATGTTCATGCCATCAGGCTACTCAGACGGAATATAAGGTGTTGCTTCTCCAACCTGAGTGTGACCTCATCATGGCAGTAGAGGAGGCTATGGACTGACATGTCGATCTTCTTACTCTGACTTCTCATCTTTTATTCCCAGTCCTGATGAAGGGTCTCACCCTGAAGCATCAACTGTTTATTCTTTTCCATAGATGCTGCCTGGCCTGCAGAGTTCCTCCAGCATTTTATGTGTGTTGCCCAGTATTTCAGATGTGGCCTCACCAACGCTCTGTACAAACAGAACACAACTATCTTGTTCCTGCTTCAGACGTGGCCTCACCAACGCTCTCTACAACTGGAACATAACTACCTTGTTCTTGCCCCAGCCCCTATGTAATGTTGGATTGGGATGTAGAATTATTATTTTCCTTGTACTTTTCATGTAGTTGAACTTTCCTCTGCTTGCTTGTGTAGTAATATGACAATTTTCTTTGCTTTCTTTTATATAATCACCAATATACACGGAATTGTTCTGCAAATTGACCAGTAATTACGGTACAGTTGATTTTGTATTCTTTTAGAAAATTCTTAGTTTTCAGTAGCAGGTATCACGCCAGTTGAATCTGACTATATTATTGGTTAATTTGTTATCTCTGAAATTTTATATATTTCTAATGTCATTTCCAGTACTCAAGTGTAAAGGAAAACTATATGTTACTCCAGATCCGATGCAGCACAAAAAATTCACAATAAGATAAAGAAAACAATAATAATTTTAAAAATCACAATAAGTATAAATGCTTAAGATAGCTAGATTGTTATCAAATTTCACGTCACATGCCAGTAATAATAAACTGGATTCTGATACATAGATAGATTGTGTGTCCATAAAGTGACTCTAGGCACAGGAGTGTCTGCACATAAGGTGACTGTAACAGGTAATGATAAAGTAGTGGTAGTCGGGGTGTGGAAGGGTGGGTTAGTGGGTGGAGGTGTTTTTTAGCCTTACTGTTTGGGGAAAGTAACTGTTTTTGAGTCTGGAGCTCCTGGTGTGGATGCCGTGTAGCCTCCTCCCTGATGGGAGTGGGACACACAGTCCTGCCTGCTAGCGTTTTGTGACTGAGGCACCCGAACTCCTAGAGCCCTCAGAACCTCACTCACTTACTGGGTACCGCGCTGCTCTCTCGAGCTGGGCTCACTGAACTGGCTTTGGGATGATTTAACCAGAACAGGGGAACTACAAAAGCAGCTCACCTCAAGCAGCCGGTGGTGTTGTAGAAGATATCGGGATCCGTATCGATGTTTTTAACATCGCCATCAGGCCAGCCAGCATATGGGACGATGATGGTCGCTGTCAGTGGGTGCAGGGCCTTTTCGATCAGCTCATCCTTCAGTTCCTCACTCGAAGACAGATTCCACATTAAACCTGAAGGCAGGCCAACAGCGAGGACAAAGCCATCAGACAATGAGAAAAGGAGAGGAATTTATCAACACAAGGGCATACAGCACAGTACAGGCCCTTCGGCCCACAATGCGGAGCCAACCTATGGAAACCTACTCCATCATCAATTTAACCCTTCCCTCCCACCCTCCGTCTTTACTGTCATCCATATGCCTCTCTAAGAATCTCTTAAATGTCCCAGTGTATCTGCCTCTATCACCACCCCTGAGAGCACGTTCCTTGCACCTACCACTCTGTGTAAGAAAACCTAACTCTGACACCTCCACCCCCTCCACTATACCATCTTCCAATTACCTTAAAATCATGCCCCCTGGTATTAGCCGTTTCCAGCCTGGGAAAAGTCCCTGGCTGCCCATTCAATCTATGCCTCTTATCATCTTGTACACCTCTAGCAAGACATCTCTCATCCTCCTCCACTCCAAAGAGAACAGCCCCAGCTCACTCAGCCTGTCCTGATGTCATGCTCTCTAGCCCAGGCAGTGGTTATCATGGTACCATTACAGCCCAGAGTGTCAGAGTTCGGAGTTCAATTCCAATGTCATCTGCATGGGCACATCGGTTTCCTCCTACAGTCCAGAGATGTACCAGTTAATAGGTTAATCGATCGGTCATTCTAGATCGTGTCATGGTTGGGCTAGTGTTCAACTGGGGTTTGCTGGGCGGTATGGCTTGGAGAGCTGGTAGAGCTTGTTTCACACTCTATCTCAATAAATAAGTAAATCAAATGCTGGAAAAACCCAGCAGATCAAGCAACATTTGTGGAGACAGAAAGAGCTAAAGACCCTTCAATTGAAACATCCTTAAGCGGAATCAAAAAGAACAGAAAGCAACTCAGTCTGGGTCACTGAAAAACAGCTTTTTATTCTGGCATCTTCTCCCTTCCTGTCCAGTCCTGAAGAAGGGTCTCGACGAGAAACATTGACTGTTCATTCCTCTCCACAGATGCTGCCTGACCAGCTGAGTTCCTCCGTGTGTGTGTGTGTGTGTGTGTGTGTGTGTGTGTGTGTGTGTGTGTGTGTGTGTGTCTGTCTGTCTGTCTGTCTGTGTTCTGGCTCTGGATTTCCAGTATCTGCAGAATCTTGTGTTTACTTAAAGCTAATGTTTTTCTCTTTCCTAACTCTGATGAAGAGTCTCCAACTTGAACCATCAGCTCTGCTTCTTTCTCCATGGATGCTGCCTGACCTCAGATTTCCAACACCTGCAGTTTTGTTTTGGTTTTCACAGCAGTAAAAAGAGACAGAAAAGGCTGTGGATAATCAGCAGGTCAGGCTTCAGCCGTGTGGGGAGAAAAGTTCTGGGTCGATAACATTTCTTCAAAACTTTAATATGATACCAGCATCTTTTTCCTGGGCAGCAATGGCCAACAGCAGAGGATGAAAAACGAACCAACTTTTGGCCAATTTAAGCACCGAGCCAGATTAAAACGGTTAAGGCGTTGAGGTCGAGGACGAAGGATGAACCAGCATCAGCTCACTACTGTGAGGCTTTACTTGCCTCAGTGCTGAACTGGCTCGGCAGCTGTGGCCTGCATCCACTGGGCCCCTGGACAGGCTCCACCGCGAACTGGCTGTGGCCTGCATCCACTGGGCCCCTGGACAGGCTCCACCGCTAACTGGCTGTGGCCTGCAGCCACTGGGATCCTGGACCAGCAACAGAGCTAACTGGCTGTGGCCTTCATTCATTGGGCCTCTGGACAGGCTCCACCGCGAACTGGCTGTGGCCTTCATCCATTGGGCCCCTGGACAGGCTCCACCGCTAACTGGCTGTGGCCTGCAGCCACTGGGATCCTGGACCGGCAACAGAGCTAACTGGCTGTGAGGCTGTGGAATCCCTGTTGGGGGCTCTGCAGTTCATGTTCTGTTATGTTTACTTTTTTTAATTGTTTGCACTATTTGATCTTTATACGCACATTGGCTGTTTGACCGTCTTTGTGATGTCTGTGTTTTGGTGGATTCTATTGTGTTTCTCTACTTTACGGCTGCCTGCAAGAAGATGATTCTCAAGGTTGTATATGGTACACGTAACTTTGATAATAAATGTACTTTGAACATCCATTTCAGTTGATTGGAGGAAAACATAGGGCGGAATGTTACAGGTAGTTTTTTTTTACACAGTGGCGGATGTATGGAACACATTGCTGGGGCGATGGTAGAGACAGATACATTAGAGACATTTAAGAGACTCGTAGATAGGAACATAGATGAAAGAAAAAAATGGAGGGTTCTGACCTGTCTGAGAGAGAAGGGTTAGATTGAGGGCTTACGTAGATCAGCACAACACTGTGGGTTGAAGGGCCTGTACTGTTCTATCTTCTAGATGAACACTGGGCAAGTGGTGATTGTGCAGTGATTTACATCATGGGTCGAAGGGCCTTACTGTCCAACTCGGCCAAGGTAGGGCTGAGTTAGTCAGACCTTCATCAAACAGTGTAGCAGGTTCGAGAGGCTAACGTCCTTCTCCTTTTATTCACACCTGGGAACGAATTTAAACGTCCAAAGGAAAGTTCAGGAACATCATTTGATAAGTAAACTAGGGAGCTAATTACCCCCCCACCCTCTCCACCGAAGATGGAGTTTGCAAATTCACAGCGTGTGAGGTCAGAGGGTGGATCAGCCGATGTCCCAGGACTCACCGGTGACTTGTTTCTTGATCTCGATGTCTTTGCTCTGCCCCAGTAGCTCCACCAGCTTCTGCAGTCCATTATGTTTCTTCACCTCAATCTTGCTGTTGTTCTCCTCGAACACCCCGTTGCGGATGGCCGCACACGCGGCTCTCTGAACCTCCGCGTCCTCACTGTTCAGCAGAGCGACCAGCTTCTCGATTCCATCCAACTCGTACAACTGTGGGAGAGAGGTGGACAATGGGATACTCTACTCCACAGCTACACCGAACGAACAAAGTAGCTCCCCGGCAGCAGGTGAGTGAGACAAATGTGAGTTTGGGGGCGCCTCGATAGAGCATCAGGCAGTGTTACATCACAGGGCGTTGGGGTTCAGAGTTCAATTCTGGCACCCTGTCCTCTCGTCGCTGTATTTGTCAATACAATGAACACTGTTTACTCAGTGAGTTTCCTGTCAGCAAGGTACTCCACTCCACCTCAGTGGAGGTGAGAATTAACTAATCTGAACTTGTATCTGATTGTGGGATGTCACGTGTACATTGAAACACACTGTGAAATGCATCATTTAGCATCAAATCACATCAGAGAGGATTGTGTTGGGCAGCCTGCAAGTGTGCATGAGACCATGCGGCATAGGAGCAGAATTAGGCCATTCAGCCCATCGAGTCTGCTCCACCATTCCATCATGACTGATTTATTTTCCCTTTCAATCTCATTCTCTCATTTTCTCCCCATAACCTTTCACGCCCTTACTAATCAAGAAACTACCAACCTCCACTTTCAAATATACCCAATGACTTGGCCTCCACAACCGTCAGTGGTAATGAATTCCACAGATTCACCAAGCTCCAGCAGAAGAAATTCCTCATCTCAGTTCTAAAGGGTCATCCTCCTATTATGAGGTTCTACCCTCCCCACTATAGGAAACATCCTCTCTACATCCAGTCTTATCTTGGCATTTCAATATTCGATACGCTTCAATGTGATCTCCCCATTCTTCTAAACTCCAGCGAGTACAGGCTGAGAGCCATCAAACACTCTACGTGTTAACCCTTTTATTGCTGGGATCGCTCGTTAACCTGTTCTGGACCCTCTCCAATGCCTGCACATCTTTTAGATAAAGAGCCCAAAACTGCTGACGATACTCCAAGTGCAGTCTGACCAAAGCCTTATAAAGCCTCTGCATTACATCTTTGTTGAATGCAACTACATGTACTTTAAGGATTAGACTTCAAAACTCTGAAGACTTTGCTCTCATTCTGTTGGGGTATTTTACTATAAGGACCACCAGTCAATGGGCTGAATTCTTCTGCAGAAGCCCTGCCTGTGTGCTTGAATCTGCTGCCTTTTAAAAGCAGAAACCCAGGACCTCCAAGTGTAGCAGCAGCGAGGACCCTGTCACGTGTGTCTCATCTCCCGAGAGCCCAAAGTCTCTCCACCATCTACCAGGCACAATTCAGGACCGTGACGAAACACCATTCACCTGTCTGGGGAAGTCCTGCTCCCCCAGCTGTGAAGATGCCTGACATCATTCAGGACAGATCAGCCCATCCACCACAATACAGTGCTTGGGGCACCGTAGTGGTTTACAGAACCCTATTACAGTTCAGGGCGTCAAGAGACAGGAGTTCAGTTCTGATGCTCTCTGTAAGGAGATTTACACTATTACTACAGCTCAGGGTAGAGTCTGAATTTAATTCTGATGCTGTCTGTAAGGAGTTTTTAATGTTCTTCCTGTGAACTGCTTGAGTTTCTTCCCACAGTCCAAAAATGAAACGGTTAGTAGATTAACTGGTCATTGGAAGTTGTCCTGTGATCAGGCCAGGGTTAAATGGGTGGGTTGCTGGGGGTGTGGCTCGTTGCACCAAAAGGGCGTGTTCCACACTGCATCTCTAAATAAACGAAGAATAGCCCAAAGGCCAAGAACTCTGTCATGAGTAACTCAGCTCCTGACAGCACAAAGACTCTCCAGCAGGCACAAGTCAGGAGCATGACTGAACACCACTCAGCTGCCTGGGAGAACACTGGAGAACTCTGGAGAAGCTAGACCCCATTCAGGACAACGCAGCCCATTCACTCTGCTATGTTGGTGCCAGAGGCCCAGCACAACTCTCGCTGATATGATTTGAGGCAAACGAGACAGTTCACTCTATATTTCAATTTACATGTGACAAATAGAGCTTCAGATCTTTAATGTTTCCTCTGCCACAGGTGCAGGGAGGCCACAATGTGCACCATCTACATGACGTCATAAGAGTAATACAGTGCAGAATCAGGCCTTCAGCCCAACCAGTCAATGCTGACCACAGAATCCTCTCTGCTCATCCCAGTTCCTGTAACACTCCAAGCCCTTCCCCTCCACGTACATATCAAATGTCTCTTAATTGTCACAATTATACCCACCTAAACCACTTCCTCTAGTAGCTCATTCACAAACCTGTGTGTAAAGAAGTTACCTGTCAGATCTCTTCAAAATCTCTCCCCTCTTATCTTGTACCTGTCTCCTCTGGTTTTGGAGGAAACAATGACTGCCATTCTTATCCATACCCCTCATAATTTTATACACATCTGTGAGGTCCCTGGAGTAAATAAAGATCCCGTGTGGCCAACCTCTCCCATTACTGAGGCCGCCAATCCAGGCAGCTCCTTGTAAATCTCTCCTGTACCCTCTCCAGCTTGACATTGTCGCTCCCATTACAGGGTGGCTAACCTGTACACAGTACTCCACGGGTGGTCTCACCAATGATTGCAACATAATGTCCCAACGCCTAAACTCACTCGGCACACTGATCAGTCCAATGTGCTAAACACCTTCTTTATCTCCCTGTCTACTTGTGCACCCATTTTCAGTGAACTGGGTACTTGTACACCCAGGGCCCTCTATTGCACAACTCACATCATTCACTGTATAGGCCCTAATTGTCCAAATGCATCACCTCACACTTATTTAAGTTGCAAGCAACACACACAAAATGCCGGTCAAACTCAGCGGGTCAGGCAGCATCTATGGAGGGGAATAAACAGCATTTTCTGTGTGTTGCTCTGGATTTCCAACATCTGCATAATCTCTTATGATTATCTAAATTGAAATCCATTTGCCATTCCTTAGTCCAACTCCCTAACTGATGAAGATCTCTTTATAATTCATGTAACTTGCTTCACTATCAACAGCAAATTTGCTAATCCTGCCATGTAGATTTAGGTTCAAGTTTAATTGTCATTCAAACATCTGCACAAATACAGCTGAACGAAACAGCCTTCATCTGGAGCCAAGGTACAAAACACAGAACCAACAGCACACAGCACATATATGTGGTTACCACAGCAGGAAAAACATAGTCACACAAACAATAATTTAAACCAAGTCCCTGAGTGTCATGGCCTGCAGATTGATGGTGCCTGGATGTTGTCCTGGAGCCATGAGAAGATGTAGAGGGTAAACAGAGGTCCCAACATTGACCCTTAGGACATCCATGAGTCATAGGCCTCCAACCTCCTCTGGGCTGCTCTGATAGCACTACCCAAACATATGACCTCAACCACATAAAAGGACAAGGGTAGAAGATACAGGGAGACACCACTGCATGCAGGTTCCTCTCTAATTAACTCACCACCTTGACACAGAAATTGTTCGCTTTCCTGGATCTGTGCCCTGGAACTTGCTCTCAGCAGCACAGAGGAAGCACCTTCATCAGGGGGGCAGCCGCTCAAGAAGGCAGTTCAATTCCACCCTTTGTCAGGGGCAGTAACATTAGCCTTGCCAACAATTCAAACATCCAAATTAACAAAGAGAGGAGAAGTCAGAGCAACACACACAAAATGGAGGAGCTCAGCAACTCAGGCAGCATCGACGGAAAGGAATAAACAGTTGACGTTTTGGGCTGAGACCCTTCATCAGGACTGTGAAGGAAGGGAGCAGAAGCTAAAATAAAAAGGTGAGGCGGGGGGGTAGGAAGGGAAGGAGGACAAGCTATTAAAACTATTCTCTAAATAGGGAGAAAATTCAAAAATTGAAAGTGCAAAAGGATTTGGAAATTCTCATGCAGAATTGCCTAAAGATTAATTTGTGGTGAGACAGGCAAATGCAACGTTAGCATTCATTTCAAGAGGACTGGAATATAAAAGCAAGGATGTAATGTTCAGGCTTTATAAGATATTGGTGAGGTCTCACTTGGAGTACTGTGAGCATTTTTGGATCCCTTATCTAAGAAATGACGTGGTGACATTGGAGAGAGCTCAGAGGAGGTTCACAAAAATGATTCCTCATATGAAGAGCATTTGATGGCTCTGGGCCTGTATTCACTGGAATTCAGAAGAATGAGGGGTGACCTCATTGGAACCTATTGAACGTTGAAAGGCCTTGATAGAGTGGATGTGGAGAGGATGATTCCTATGGAGGGAGAGTCCAAAACCAGAGGACACAGTGTCAGAATAGAGAGGCATTTAGAACGGAGATGAGGAGGAATTTCTTTAGCCAGAGAATGGCGAATCTGTGGAATTCATTGCTACGGGCATGTGCAAGGCTAAGTCATTAAGTATATTTAAGGGAGAGGTTGACAGATTCTTGATTAGTCAAGGTGGAAGGCAGGCGATTGGGTCTGAGAGGGAAATGGATCAACCACAATAAAATGATGGAACAGACTCAACAGGCCAAATGGCCTAATTCTGCTCCTATACCTTATGGTCGTGGTCTAAGCTAAAAGGTGATAGGTGAAGCCACGTGAGTGGGGGAGAGGCTAAGAGGTGATACATGGAAAAGGCAAGAGCTGGAGAAGAAGGAATTTGATAGGAGAGGAGAGTGGACCATGAGAGAAAGGGAAAGAGCAGGGTACTGGGGGAAAGTTTAAGGTACCTCTTTCTTCGCCTCGGGTCTCTGGAAGCAATCATGTTGGATAAAATTGGCTCCATACACCACGTAGTCCATCTTTTCGTGTGTCAGAGCAGAAACAGCCGTTTCCATCGTCCATTCTCCATTGTCATCGACACTGGTACTAACAGCACACAACACGTTAGATTACCTGCAGTGCTACAATAATAGACAAATACAGCACCAACAGGCCCTTCAGCCCAAGTGGTCTATGCTGAGAACACCATCATCCCTGTAGTCCCAGATGACTACATTCAGCCTGTAACCCACCCAGCCCTTCCCCTCCATGTAACTGTGGAAATGCCTGATCATTGTTGAAACCGTACCGCCTTGAATACATCCCCTGGAAGCTCATTTCTGGTACTCACCACTCTCTGTTACCCCACAAGTCCCTGATCTCTCTCCCCTCTTTCCTTGTATTTACAGTATGCCCTCTGGCTTTGGGTTCCCTAACCCTGGAGTCAAGACTATGTCGATCTACCTTATCCATGCTAATGCATTACATTCCAAGTATGTCACACTGGTCAGGTGATTTTGGAGTGGTATGTTAGTAAGGCAAGATGCAGACACAGAGTCATAGAACACTAAATCACAGAAACAGATAAGGCATTTATCCCTGCTCGTAGCCTAAGTGCTACACCTGCCCCTACACCTCCTCCCCTCCATTCAGGGCCCCAAACAGTCCTTCCAGGTGAGACAACACTTCACCTGAGAATCTGCTGGGGTCATCTATTGTGTTCAGTGCTCACTATGCGGCCTCCTCTACGTTGGTGAGTCCCGGCATAAATTGGGAGACCATCAAGTACATCTGCACCAGCTGCCACAAGCTGGACTTCCCAGTAGCCAAACATTTTAATTCCCATTCCGACAGGTCGATCCATGGCCACTCTCTGTGTGGAAAACCATTCCACATCTTCTGACAGCTCGCTCCATATCCTGACCACTCTCTGTGTGGAAAACCATTCCACATCTTCTGACAGCTCGCTCCATATCCTGACCACTCTCTGTGTGGAAAACCATTCCATGCCCTCGGACAGCTTGTTCCATATCCCAGCCATTCACTGGGTGGAAAAGTTGCCTCTCAGATTCCTATTAAATCTCTCCCTTCACACATTAAGCCTGTGCCATCCAGTTCTTGATTTTCCCAACTGAAGGAAAAGAGTTGTACGGTCCTCATGATTTTATACACATTTCCGAGATAACTCCCAAAACTGCTATACTCCAAGGAATATAAAGACCCAAGCTGCCCAACTTCTTTCTATAAATCCTAGTAGCATCCTTATAAATCTCCTCTGAATTCTTTACCGATTAATGGCATCTTTCCTATAGTAGGATGGCCGAAATGGAACAACATATTCCGATTACCGCCCCAGTAATGTCTTGTACAAAGCATCATCCAAATATCTATACAGAAGATTCCTGCTACAGTGGTCACTGAGTGTACGTCAGAATCCCAACATCCACATTATTCCCATATGGTTTCTGATATTCCTGGTCCATCATTTTGTAAGTTAAACAGCCCCAGGTACCATTCCACAGAACATATTACAGCACGGTACAGGCCCTATTAATAGGTTAATAGGTTGTGCCATCCTATTAACCTATTCTAAGATCAATCGAACCTTTCCCTTCTACATAGCCCTTCATATTTCTTTCATCATGTGCCTATCTAAGAGTCTCTTAAATGTCCTTAATGTATCTACCACCACCCCTGGCAGGGCATTCCACACAACCACCACTCCTTGTGTTAAAAACAACCTACCTTTGACATTCTCCCTACACTTTCTTCCAATCACCTTAAAAATACACCCTCCATTCCTCCACACTGCTCAGAATCCAGCCATGAACCCTGTATTCAGGGTTCAGGTTTGAGCTTCCAAAAGTAAATCACTTCACACTTTCTCAGATTGAACACCGTCTGCCACTTCTGTCCAGTTCCGCATCCTGCCAACGTCCTGCTGAAACCTTCAACCACCTTCACCGGGGAAAGACCACCTTCCCATCCTCTCTGCATCTCAATCTCCACTGGATAAACAGGGGCAACGTTTTCAGCTTAGGTCTTGGGAATTTTATCAGCAGGACAGACTCCTGTTGAGAGCCTCAGAATTCAAGGACGTCCCTTTAGAACAAGATGAGGAGGAATTTCTTTAGTTAGAGGGTGGTGAGTCTGCAGAATCCATTGCCACAGATAGCTGTACAGGCCAAATCATTAGGTTAATTAAAATGCAGATTAATTAGTAATGGCATCGAAGGTTATGGGGAGAAGGCAGGAGGATGGGGTTGAAAGGGATAATAAATCAGTCATGGCGGAATAGTCTCAATGCACTGAATGCCCAATTCTGCTCCTATCTCTTCAGGTCTGAAGTAACTTACCAAGGAGTTACACATGGATGGTGCCAGCAACTCCTGCTACAGTTCACTCAGGGCTGTTGGAAGTACAAGATCACGTCAGGAGGATTTAGAAACATTAACATTGGTCTGAGTTCTACCTATCCTAGTTATTTCATTATCGTCATTTTAGCATTTCATCTTGCACAACTTCAGATTGGACTACAGACTTTTGCACTCATTTTTGCATTTATTATTCCTTAATGTTATTAAGACCAAGGAACTGATTGTGGACTTCAAGGAGGGGAAGTCACACCAGTCCTTGTCAAGGGATCAGCAGGGGAAAGGGTGAGTCGTTTCAAGTTCCTGGACATCAATATCTCTGAAGTTCTATCCTGGCCCAACATATTGATGCAATTATTAAGAAGGCATGACAGCAGTTATATTTCATTAGGAGCTTGAGGAGATTTGCTATGTCACCAAAGGCTTTAGCAAATTTCTACAGATGTATAAGGAAAACCAAAATCAGAATCTTCAACTCAAAATGTTAAATGTTAAAACAGTGTTCTGATATGGCTCTGAAACCTGGGGAACAATAAAGAAGACACTACAAAAACTGCAGGCTTTCATCAACCAGTGCCCGAGAAGAATGCTAAACACCAAATAGACTGATAAAAGTAAACCGGAGAATATGGGAAAAGACCAGGCTGGATTCCATTGAGATCCAAATATACCAATGGAAATGGAGGCGAATTGGTCACACCTTCAGGAAGCCAACAACGTCGCCAGGCAGACATCAAAATGGGATCCCCAAGGAAAGAGGAAAAATGGACATCCAAAGAACACACGGAGAGAGATGTCGAGGCTGAAATGAGACGATGCAGACACTCCTGGTCCACCCACGAGAAACGGGCTCAGATCAGAGGATGATGGAGAGGGGAGGTCATCGATGGTCTGTGCTCCATTGGGAGCCAAGGGCCTAAGAAGACAATGACCACGAAGGACATTCTAATGGACCCCAGCATCGAGAATATTTTCAACAGGTGATGACTCGAGAAAGCAGCATCCATCATTAAGGACCCTCATTAGAGATAGAGAATTGGTTGGCAGACAGGAAGCAAAGAGTGGGAATAAACGGGACCTTTTCAGAATGGCAGGCAGTGACTAGTGGGGTACCGCAAGGCTCAGTGCTGGGACCCCAGTTGTTTACAATATATATTAATGACTTGGATGAGGGAATTAAATGCAACATCTCCAAGTTTGCGGATGACGCGAAGCTGGGTGGCAGTGTTAGCTGTGAGGAGGATGCTAAGAGGATGCAGGGTGACTTGGATAGGTTGGGTGAGTGGGCAAATTCATGGCAGATGCAATTTAATGTGGATAAATGTGAAGTTATCCACTTTGGTGGCAAAGACAGGAATACAGATTATTATCTGAATGGTGGCCGATTAGGAAAAGGGGAGGTGCAACGAGACCTGGGTGTCATTATACACCAGTCGTTGAAAGTGGGCATGCAGGTACAGCAGGCGGTGAAAAAGGCGAATGGTATGCTGGCATTTATAGCAAGAGGATTCAAGTACAGGAGCAGGGAGGTACTACTGCAGTTGTTCAAGGCCTTGGTGAGACCACACCTGGAGTATTGTGTGCAGTTTTGGTCCCCTAATCTAAGGAAAGACATCCTTGCCATAGAGGGAGTACAAAGAAGATTCACCAGATTGATTCCTGGGATGGCAGGACTTTCATATGAAGAAAGACTGGATGAACTGGCTTGTACTCGTTGGAATTTAAAAGATTGAGGGGGGATCTGATTGAAACGTATAAAATCCTAAAGGGATTGGACAGGCTAGATGCAGGAAGATTGTTCCCGCTGTTGGGGAAGTCCAGAATGAGGGGTCACAGTTTGAGGATAAAGGGGAAGCCCTTTAGGACTGAGATTAGGAAAAACTTCTTCACACAGAGAGTGGTGAATCTGTGGAATTCTCTGCCACAGGAAACAGTTGAGGCCAGTTCATTGGCTATATTTAAGAGGGAGTTAGATATGGCCCTTGTGGCTACGGGGATCAGGGGGTATGGAGGGAAGGCTGGTACAGGGTTCTGAGTTGGATGATCAGCCATGATCGTACTGAATGGCGGTGCAGGCTCGAAGGGCCGAATGGCCTACTCCTGCACCTATTTTCTATGTTTATCCAGGACATCCCTGCTTCTCATTGGTACCATCAGAAACTGGTACAGGAGCCTGAAGACACACATTCAACATTCAGGAATAGCTTCTTCCCCTCTGCCATCACATTTCTGAACACCATCTCACTACTTCTGCTTTCTTTTTACACTACTAATTTATTTTTAAATATATATTTCTCATTGTAATTTTATAGGCATCCGTTAGTCTCATGAGACCATGGATTTGCACCTTGGAAGGTTTCCAGGGCGCAGGCCTGGGCAAGGTTGTATGGAAGACCAGTAGTTGCCCATGCTGCAAGTCTCCCCTCTCCACGCCACCGATGTTGTCCAAGGGAAGGGCATTAGCATCCATACAGCTTGGCATCGGTGTCGTCACAGAGCAATGTGTGGTTAAGTACCTTGCTCGAGGACACACACGCTGCCTCAGCTGAGGCTCGAACTCACGACCTTCAAATCACTAGATGAACGCCCTAACCACTTGGCCACGCGCCAACATGTAATTTATAGCATAGTTTATATAGTAACTGTACTGCTGCAAAGCGACAAATTTCACAATATATGTCAGAGATAATAAACCTGATTGATTCTGATAATCTGGATACTGCTTACTCTGTAAACTTCATGAAAACAAGAAATGCCTTGGCACCCTTATGCAACTGACAAAAAAAACTGATCTAATCTACAGGCCATACAAGTTACAGATGGGAAATCTGCTCCCTGGAGCAGTTTGTGAATAGCTTTGAGGTTCCTTAGACTAGATATTTGCTTCTGGGTTTTAAAAATTAAACATAATTTCCCAGCTGACATGAAAGTCACTGGATCATTTGTCACTGTTTCTAATCCATTGCCCAATAACAGGAACAATTCCCATAACCTGGTCTCCTTCTGTGCACAAATCTCCATGATCACATGGCCACCCCACCCCTGGTGCATCTGTCAGAACGATCAGGCAGTCAGTTGCAGATCAGAACAGTGACCAACTATCTCCATTTCACACTCCAGGGGTTGGGAAGAAAGCTTGCCCAAACACAAGTTTAACTAAATCAATACCAGGGATGCTGTGAAGCAGAGAATACTCGGGCAGCATATGGGGTAAGAAACAGGGTTAACATTTCAGTTAGTGTTGGCGCGTGGCCAAGTGGTTAAGGCGTTCATCTAGTGATCTGAAGGTCGCTAGTTCGAGCTTTGGCTGAGGCAGTGTGTTGTGTCCTCGAGTAAGGCACTTAACCACACATCGCTCTGCGACAACACCAGTGCCAAGCTGTATGGGTCCTAAGGCCCTTCCCTTGGACAACATCAGTGTTGTGGAGAGGGGAGACTTGCAGCATGGGCAACTGCCGGTCTTCCATAAAACCTTTCCCAGGCCTGCACCCTGGAAACTTTCCAAGGAGCAAATCCATGGTCTTATGAGACTAACGGGTGCCTATAATGGTAATAATAATAATAAATTCCAGTTAATGACCTATCAAATGTACCAGAACAAGTCAGAAATTTACTTCAGAGGCAGAGAAAGTGGACGGCAGCTAGCAGAAGAAAACAGTTTTCAGTTTTTATTTCAGATTCGGAGTATTGTGTGCAGTTCTGGTCACCTACTTACGGGAACAATAGCAATAAGATTGAAAGAGTGCAGAGAAAATTTACAAGGATGTTGTCGGGACTTGAGGGCTTGAGTTATAGAGAAAGATTGAATAGGTTAAGACTTTATTCCCTGGTGTGTAGGAGAAAGAGTGTGGAATGAGTTGCCAGCAGAGTCGTGGATTGGATTCCATTTTAACACAAGAGAAATTTGGATTGGTGCATGGATGGCAATGGTCTGGGTGCAGGTTGATGAGATGAGGCAAATTAATGGTTCAGAGACTAGATGGGCCAAAAGGCCCTGTTTCTGTGCTGTAGTGCAGTGATCCCCAACCACCGGGCCGCAAAGAATCTGCTACCAGGCTGCGGGGAAACAGTACGATTTGGCAATATGAAGCAATATGGGACAGCTGCACCTTTCTTCATTCCCTGTCACGCCCACTGTTGAGCTTGAACACACGAGGTCATTACGCACACCGGAGGTCATCAGTCGGTATGAGTAAAAAAACAAACGTCGCTTGAGAGTTTCTTTGGAAGAGATGGTAGGGGACATAAAAGGCCTAACGATGATGATAATGCAGAGACAGCTGAGGCCGGGACTGCAAAAAAAAAGAAAGCTTCCTTCAACAGAAAATACGACGAGTCGTACATAAAATATGGCTTTATTGTGACCGGTGACTCACACGCTCCAAGCCCCCTGTGTGGGTTATGTGGAGACAAGCTGTCTAATGAGGCAATGAAGCCCTCAAAACTGCCTCGGCACCTTGAGTCCAAGCACCCTGCACTTAAAGACAAACCCGTTGAGTTTTTTGGGCGGAAAAAACGTGAGCAAGCGGGACGAAAGCAAGTGCTGAGAGCCACCAGCTCCACAAATGCTGCTGCTCTGAGAGCGTCGTACTTAGTGGCTAGCCGTATTGCTACGGCTAAGAAGCCTTTCACTGTTGGTGAAGAATTGATTCTGCCTGCTGCCAAGGACATGTGCTGTGAACTGTTGGGAGAAGCTGCAGCTAACAAGAAGGCACAGGTTTCTCTTTCAGCTACCACAGTTTCAAGGAGAATCGATGACATAGCGGAGGACATCGAAGCACAGCTGTTGGAACGGCTTAATGAGTCTGGTTTCACTACCCGAGTCAGAGGTTGCTCCTGAATGTCAGTCTACACACTGTGTCACACACTGGGAAGTGCTGGCTTGCTGAAAAATGTCACCTGATCTTAATAGCGTATTGAGTGACGTTGTTGAGGTTATCAATCACATCAAAGCAAAAGCCCTTAACTCACATCTGTTTGAGCAGCTTTGCGAGGGAATGGATGCAGAGCACAAACGCCTTCTCTTACACACTGAAGTCAGGTGGCTATCAAGGGGGAGAGCCCTGGCCAGGGTTTTTGAGTTATGAGAGCAGCTACAGAGATTTCTTTCAGGAAAAAAGCCACCACTGGCAGCACACTTCAGTGACGAGGAGTGGATAGCAAAACTCGCTTATCTGTGTGACATCTTCAACCTGCTCAGTGAACTCAATTTGTCACTTCAGGGGAGAATGACAACTGTCTTCAAGTTGGCAGATAAAGAGTCTGCTTTCAAAGCCAAACTGGAAATATGGGGACAGTGAGTGGACAGGGGCATATTTGACATGTTCCCAACATTAGCTGGGATTTTGGGAGAGACTGAGACTGCACCATCCTTCTCACAGCTGGTGCGTGATCACCTATCTTCACTGTCGACAGAAATCGAGCATTACTTCCCAACCGCAAATGACCCAAGACGTGCAAAGGAATGGGTCCGTGACCCATTTGTGAATGTCCCTGGTGAATCATCCATGTCAGCGCGGGAAGAAGATCAACTCCTCAAGCTTGCAAATGACGGCGGGCTGAAAAGTACGTTTGACATAACATCTCTGCCGGCATTCTGGATCAAAGTCACGACTGAATATCCTGAGATAGCCACGAAATAACCATGTTGCTTCCATTTCCAACATCATACCTTTGTGAAGCAGGATTTTCTGCAATGAGTGCAACGAAAACTAAATTACGGAATAGACTGGACATAAGGAACTCCCTTCAAGTATCGCTGTCTCCCATCACCCCTCGATAGGACCGTGTTGTTGCAGGGAAACAAGCCCAGGGCTCCCACTGATTCAGCGATATTGGTGTGTTGCAATGATTTTATATGTTCATACAAGGAAAATATGTGCTGTGTGTTTAATATCCAAATGTTACTTAAAATGTTATGATGCTATTGAGTTTTAAGTGACTTATAATTGACTAATCACTATATTCATGGGAGGAAGATATGCACTGCGTGTTTATAATATTAAATTTGTTAGATAAACCCTCTTAGAAACGAGATTGAGTGTATTATTAGCCACGTATATGTGGCTTATAGTTTCACTTGTATTCCGGTCGCGATTAACAACCCCACCCCCGGTCGGCCAGTCCACAAGAATATTGTCAATATTAAATGGGTCTGCGGTGCAAAAAAGGTTGGGGACCCCTGATGTAGTGTTCTATGTTATTTCCAGTAACCCTGGTATTTGGATTTTCTTCCATTTAACCGTCTTTGTAGCAGACCCCAGCTACAGGGCTCAAATGACAGAACACCATCCACTGTTGGCCAGCAGGGACACACAGGGCTGAGTGGCCTCCATGGTAAAGCTCTAGTCCTACACTGAGTGGATCTTCAACAGGCAGAGCCTCAGGAAGGCAGCATCCATGATTCAGGACATGCTCTCTTCTCATTGCTACCACCAGGGAGGAGGTACAGGAGCCTGACGGCACACACTCTACAACAAAGGAATGGCTCCTCTCCCTCCGCCGTCAGATTTCTAAGTGGCCCATGAATGCAAGGATGCTACCATATTATTTCTTTTTAGGGTGTTATTTTTTGATTTTACCAATTTATAGCAAGTTTACGGCTTCGCTCTGCAGTGCTGCCACAAACAACAAATTTCATGTCCATACAAGTCAGTGATGACAAACCCGAGTCTGATTCTGACTCAGTCAACACCAGTTCCCCAAAATAACTCGGCTTTTGCTATTAATTGCTTATTTAATTATTATTATTATTTATTTCATTTTGCATTTGCACGGTTTGTTGTCTTTCGCACACCGGTTGAATGTCCAGGGTGCGGTCTTTCATTGGCTCTGTCATGGTTATGGATTTATTGAGTATGCTAGCAAGAAAATGAATCTCAGGGTTGTATACGGTGACTTTGATAATAAATATACTTTGAGCTTTGATGGGCACTTGGCCTTCTTGTCCCTCTACGAGCACAGAACTCAGGTAATACTCCAGAACCAAAACGTACCACAGGTGTAACATCACTTCCTGTCTCTTATATTTCACTAAGCAGGTCATACGCCTTTCTCTACTGTCCTGTTTACTTGTGCAGTCACTCTCGGGAGGTACGGACACAGGCCCTAAGACAGGCACGTGGATGACAAAGGAATGGAGGGATCTGTAGGACGGAAGGGTGAGATTGATCTTAAGAGTAGGTTGGCACAAGATCATGGGCTGAAGGGCCTGTACTGTGTTGTATTGTTCTGCGACAGTAATTTCAGCCTTACCTTGCAGAAACACTGGGCTGCGTCCCTTGTGTTTCGTGGTCTTCTCGAGAGGCCGAGGTACTACCGATGCTCTGGGCTTGAAGTGCGGAAGTCTCCGGTAGAATTAACTCCTGGGTGACTGCACCGGTGTCAGCAGTGGCGTCGCTGGTCTGGACTGAGACTTGGTTCCAGTTGTACTTGCACACCACAGGCTCCGGCCTGCTTTGTGAATCTCCACCGTTAGTCAGTGACACCCCCTGAAGCTGCTGCACTAGGGAGCTGCTGTGGTGCCTCCTGATACTGCTGCTCTTGGTTTGGCTGACGCTGGAGTGCTGTCGCATGAAGCAATCCATGGGGAAATCATGAAGGAAAACACTGTCAGGGCTTGAAGGGTCTTCGGGCATCGGTCTGACCTGCCACTGGGCCGAGTGGGACAGAGACCTGCGGATCAGGGGTGGAACGCAAAAGCTGCTGGTTTCTGACCGCCGGCGCCTGGAGAGGTGCCCCGAGGAAAGCCTGGCATTGCTTACCCAGCCGGCAGAAGGGCTGCGCTGCCGGCAACTCAGTGCCCGGATTCTCTCTCTGGACCTCTCACTGCGACAGCTGGGTCCCCTCCGCAGCCAATTGCGCACCATGACAGGGCTGTCATCAACAGCAACCTCAATCCTGTAGGAAGGTCTGGTGGCATGACTCTGCAGCCCCTGGGTCTGGAACCTCCTCGTCTCGGAGGAGAACTGAAGGGCCTGCCTGCTCTGACCCGGCTTCGCTCCATATCTCACGGAATGCTGGTGCTGTCAGGGAAAGAGGAAACCTGTCTCAGTACTGGAATCAGAATTGGAATTGGTTTAATATTGTCATTTACTGAGGTACAATGAAAAACATGTCGTGCATACTTTAATGCACAGTGCATTGAGGTAGAACAAGGTAAAATAACAACAGAATGCAGAATAAAGTGGACAGCTACAGAAAAAGTGCAGTGCAGGTACACGATAGGGTCAAGGTTATTACGAGGTAGATTGTGAGGTCAAAGGTTGATCTTATCATCCTAGGGGGGGAACCATTCAATAGTCTAACAATGGCTGGGTAGGTTTGGTCTGGTCTGGAGTCTCCACACCCTCTCACTCCTGAGTTAGACCCAGGCCCACAGGCCCTCATTGAATATTACCAGCCTTCCCCATGAGATGAGCCCGTTGGATGAGGTCAGAGTTCGCCTGACCGATTGTATCACAAGTTAATCTGAGATGGTGGGATATTGCTCAGAGACACTGTTCTGCCTGGTTACCGTGGGATTCACTGGCTGACTCAGTTCGAGTGAAATTAATTTCCAATGACCTCCAGTAACTTGGTCTTTGTAATCATAGCTCTGATATCTGTGCTGTGCTGTACTGAGTCTGTGGTGGCCAGTGCGATCATGTTTGCTGTTGTGTGCTGGGGCAACAGACACCAACAGAATCAACAAACTCATTCGTAAGGCCAGTGATGTTGTGGGGATGGAACTGGACTCTCTGACGGTGGTGTCTGAAAAGAGGATGCTGTCCAAGTTGCATACCATCTTGGACAATGTCTCCCATCCACTACATAATGTACTGGGTGGGCACAGGAGTACATTCAGCCAGAGACTCATTCCACCGAGATGCAACACAGAGCGTCATAGGAAGTCATTCCTGCCTGTGGCCATCAAACTTTACAACTCCTCCCTTGGAGGGTCAGACACCCTGAGTCAATAGCCTGGTCCTGGACTTATTTCCTGGCATAATTTACATATTACTATTTAACTATTTATGGTTTTATTACTAATTATTATTTATGGTGCAACTGTAACGAAAACCAATTTCCCCCAGGATCAATAAAGAATGACTATGACTACTAAATCACTACAGTAAAGACCTTGACATCAGACTATCGTTTAATGTACTGATGTAATGCGGAGGCTTTAGAAGATATTGGTCAGATGTGGAGTACTTGTGAGCAGTTTTGGGCCCCTTATCTGAGAAAAGATGTGCTGGCATTGGAGAGGGTCCAGACGAGGTTCTTGAGAATTATTCCAGGAATGAAAGGGTTAACGTACGAGGAGTTTGACCTCTCTGGGCCTGTACTCGCTGGAGTTTCGAAGAATGAGGGAAATCTCATTGAAACCTACCGAATGTTGAAAGGCCTCGATAGAGTGGATGTGGAGAGGATGTTTCCTATGGAGGGGGAGTCTAAGACCAGAAGGATGTTTATTTAGAACAGAGATGAGGAAGAATTTCTTTACCCAGAGGGTGATGAATCTTTGGAATTCATTGTCACCTTTGGATGTGGAGGCCAAGTCATTGAGTATATTTAAGAGGTTGATAACCTCTTGATTTTTCAGGGCACCTGAAGTTACGGGGAGAGGCAGGAGAATGGAGTTGTGAGGGATAACCAGTCACGATGGAATGGCTGAGCAGACTCGATGGGCCGAATGGTGTAATTCTGCCCCTATGTCTTATGGTTACAAACCCAGAGCTGATAAACACGGAAATCCTCAAACTCTGGGTTGCAGCCGAGGACTTCGCCTTGCCCTCCCAGCTGCCGATGTGGGCTCCCATCCAAACCAAACACACTGAGAGCTGAGAGAGCCTGTCACTTTGTTGGCTCAAGCACAACTCCCATCTCGCTCACATTGCAGTAGTTGTCCTCGGGGCCTCTCCTCTATCCTGTGTTGTAACAAGTATTCCAGCTCATTCCCAGAGGCTCCACATGCGCTCAGTTTCAGAACCAGCAATCTGACACCAGACTGTCTCAGAGAATCCCTCCGGCTAGCCAGTGGTGCAGATTTGTATAAAGACACCTGTGCCTCCACAGGCTTGGCCAGGGTGAGGCTGAGTCATCTTCGTTTTATTTATTTACACTGACAACGCAGAACAGGCCCTTCAGGCGCTTCCAGTCGCACCACCCAGCAACCCCTGATTTAACCCCGGCCTCACCACAGGACCATTTACAATGACCAAACGGTACGCACTTGGACTGCGGGGGGAAACCGGAGCACCCGGAGGAATGCATCTGCACAAGGGAGAGAACAAACATAAAAGCTTTCCTACAGAGGGTGCCGGAGTTGAACTCTGAACTCCTGAGGCCTAAGCTGCTTCACGTTACTCCGCAGGGCAATGGGAATAATGAACACTTTCGTTCGTCTGTATGGGTAGTGAAGTGCAGAAGAGTCTCTACAAAAGGAGGTGCAAGATGCTCCTTCCCTCCGCTAGCCCGCGGGTCACCCTTTCCTTCCCTCCGCTAGCCTGCGGGTCACCCTTTCCTTCCCTCCGCTAGCCTGTGGGTCACCCTTTCCTTCCCTCCGCTAGCCTGAGGGTCACCCTTGGGCAAGGTGTAGCACCTGCTTAGCCCCCTGATCAGGGTCACGTGAAGCCCTGAGAGCAGGTGGTGGATGGTCATATGAGCAGTTGGTGCACATCACAAGTCCTGGTTATGCGACCACTGATGCCAGGCAGACAGTCTCTGAAAAGTATTGATAATGGCTGGGGTCACCCGTCTTGGAAAGACGCTGCCCAGAAGAAGGCAATGGCAAACCACTTCTGTAGAAAAATTTGCCAAGGACAATCATGGTCGTGGAAAGACTGTGATCGTCCACGTCATATGATATGACACATAACAAATGAATGTTCCTCTGTACTGGTAATTTCGGCACTAAACAAACACAGGCTCAATGGTAAACAGGAGCAGTTCTACAGGTGCTGCAAATCCAGAACAACACATACAAAATGCTGAAGGAACTCAGCAGGCCAGGCAGCATCTATGGAGGGGAACAAACAGTTGACATTTAGAGAAAGTGGGAGGAACAGAAAGGGAAATTGTTGAGGGTGAGCGTCAGTTCCAGCAGAGGGAGGAGGATAGTGGTGGAGGGGAACTGGTCGGGTCTGTGGAAATGAAAGTAGCAAGCTCTTTCATCTTTGAGCTGTGCCAGATGCTGGAACTCAATCCAGGCGGTCCTGAGGGACTGCTGCACTAAAGGTGTCATGGCTAAACCTGTCTGTGGAGAGGAGAGATGAAACATGCCGAGATCTTGTGTGCACAAGTTATCGCCTTAACCCTGTCATAACAAGTGTCAGTGTCCTCCGCTAAAGGGCTCAACTGGAGACGACTGTGTTCTCCATCCCACGCTCCGCATGCTCACTGTACTGGAAAGGGCAGGCAGTCTCTACAGATGCAGAGTTAAGAGAGTAAAGTTTATAATTCGGCATACCACACCTGGATGAGGCCCTTCACCCCTTAAACCAGTCCTGTAATAACACGAGATCATGCCTTCCTTTCAGTCAAGATAACTGCTCTGGAGAGGCTGGTATTAGAACCGCTGCTTTTGATGGATTCGTGGCCAAGTTTACAGAAGGTACAAAGATAGGTGGAGGGGCAGGTGGTGCTGAGGAAGCAGGGAGCGTGCAGAAAGACTGCGACAGATTGGGAGAATGGACACAGAATGGCAGACAGAACATAGGATACGGTCATGCAGTTTGGTAGAAGGAATAAAGGTATAAACACTACCTCACTTTCTTAATATGTATTATTTCTGTTTTTGCACAATTTTTAATCTACTCATTATATGTATACTGTAATTGATTTATTATTTCTTTGTTTCTTCTTCTATATTATGTATTGCATTGAACTGCTGCTGCTAAGTTAGCAAATTTCACGACACATGCTGGTGATAATAAACCTGATTCTGTTTTCTAAATGGGGAGAAAATTCAGAAATCAGTGATCTAAAGGGATTTGGGAGTCCTTGCATAGCATTCCCTAGAGATTAAATTGCAGGTTGAGTTGGTGGTGAGTAAGTGCAATGTTGGCATTCATTTGGAGAGGACTAGAATATAAAAGCAAGGATGTAATGCTGAGGCTTCATAAGGCATTGGTCAGACCACCCTTGAGTATTGTAAGCGGTTTTGGGACTCTTGTCTAGGAAGGGATGTGCTGGCATTGGAGAGGGTCCTGAGGAAGTTTGTGAGAATGATCCCAGGATTGAGGAGCGTTTGATGGTTCTGGGCCTGTACTCACTAGATTTTAGCTGAATGGGGGCGGGGGGACCTCATTGAAGCCTATTGAATATTGAAAGGCTGAGATAGCATGGACGTGGAGAAGATGTTTCCTTTACTGGGGGAGTCCAGAACCAGAGGGCACAGCATCAGAATATAGGAACATCTTTTAGAACAGAGATGAGGAGGAATTTCTTTAGCCAGGTGGTGGTGCATCTGTGGAAGTCATTGGCACAGGCGGCTGTGGAGGCCAAGTCATTCGGTATATTTAAAGCGGAGGTTGATAGGTTCTTGATTAGTCAGGGTGTCAAAGGTTATTGAGAGAAGGTAGGAGAGCGGGGTTGAGAGGGAAAGTAAATCAGCCATGGTGGAATGTGGAACCCACCCAGTGGGCCGGAAGTCCTGATTCTGCTGATATTTCATTTGATCTTCAATAATCAGTGACATACCTTGGATAAGCTGTAGCTGCTGCCTGGCAGTGGGATTGTGAAGCGGTCAAGAGACGACACAGTTTTCTGGTAATCAGGCAGAGCTTGCTGAAGACTACCTGCAATTGAAAAAGGCAGATGAGCAGCCTGGTACAGAACCCTGCACAGTGGCACCGCAGTACGGCAGTCAGCCGTGGCCCGGCTTCCATGCACCCTGCTGCTGTAAGGAATTCAAAGTTACATTTATTTGCCCTTTTTCTTTCTGCCCAAGGTGGATAGGGTCCTGTTGGAGTCTGTGATCTACAGCTGCACTCAAACTGCTTTTCTTTATGGCAGCAGGTCCTCGCTCTCGGAACGCGCCGAGCAGCATGGCGTTTTCAATAACTCAGATGCGGCCTGGAAGATGTGCGCCTTTGGGGTGCGGCCCTGTGGACAACCCGATTCCTCGCCAGTGTTGCTGATCGAAGCATCCAGGGGGTTGAAACATCGAAACAGTGTATGCTGCTTGAAAGAAGACCCCCGAGTCAGGTGGACTCAAGAAAATAAATGACGCAGCAGATTATAACATCAAAACAGCGAGCTGCTGGTCTCCCTCTCATTTGCTGCAGGAGCACTGTCTCTCTCTCCCCCTTACTACAGAAAGAGAGCCTGTCTGAGATGTCAAAGTGTTGGGACAGTCAGGGGTTTTTGATGGACTCTACATCATGGTCCCCTTGGGGGCTTTGCTGTTGCTTGCATGGTATGTGGGAGGATTGATGCTTTTTGCTGGAGCAAAATGGGGGGGAGGTATGATTCTTTTGCTGCTACTTGTTTGTGGGAGGGGGAGGGCATATTTGGGGTTCTAACATTTTCTGTCATTCATTCTTTGGGATTTTTTCCTCTCTTTCGTGGATGTCTGTGAAGAGTAAGAATTCAGGTTGTACACTGTATATATTCCCTGATATTAATCTGAACCACATGTCACATGTACATCCAAACATTCAGTGAAACACCTTGTTTGGGTCAAATCAAATTGGCGGATATTCTGTAAGTGTCACTATGTTTCCAGTGGCAACACAGCATGCCCACAACCCACAACCCACTAACCCGAACCCTAGCCGTATGCCTTTTGAACTGTTTGGAGTAGCCAGAGGAAACCCACGCAGTCACAGGGAGAACATACAAACTCCTAACAGACAGTTCTTGCAATCAAACCCCAATCATAATCCTGGCAGTCGCGACACGACAGTGTCATCATTTTAAGTTCTCCCCTTCACCACGTGGGCTTCCTGGTTTCTACCCACATTCCAAAGACACACGGGTTAGTAAGGGCAAGTTGTGGGAACACTACGTTGATGCCAGAAGCACGGTCACGCTTGCAGTCAGCCCCAGCACATCCTCAAATTGTGTTGCTCAATGATGCAAATGATAGATTTCACTGTACGTTTCCACAGTTCAAAGCACATGACAAAACTAATCTCTAAATCTGCTTTCTTGACACTGTCACCTGTTGGTAATGGCTTGTGAGTGACACTTGTATTGAGATACACAAAGTTTTTTTTACATGCCATCTAGATACAGCACATCACCCCATACATCAGTACATAGAGGTAGTATGAAGGAAAACAGTACGTAGAATTTAGTGTTGCAGTTACGGAGAGAGTGCAACTAGTGCAGGGGCCAGGATAAGGTAGACAGAGTTCACCTTTCAGTATACAAGATGGTATGGAATTGGTGGGACACAAAATGCTGGAGAAACTCATCAGGTCAAGCGGCATCTATGGAGAGGAAAGAACAGTCGATGTATGGGTAGAGACCCTTCAGGATTGGAAAGGAAGGGGGGGGTGAGGCCAGAGTAAAGTGGGGAGAGAGGGAAGGAGTACAAGTTGTAGATGTTAGATAAGACAAGGAGAAGAGGAGGGGATTGGATTAGAGGTAGAGAACATGGACTGTTCAGAAACCTGATGGCGGAGGGATTGTTAAGAGGTGGTCTTCAGCCTGCTCTATCTACTGTGGGAAACTCCACTCTGCAATTCATTTCATAGCTTGAGCTTCACCTCTGAACTGCGAAGTCAGCAGAACACAACACACACATTGCACAATGTTGGCAGCTGTTTTAACAGCAATCAATAATCAGTGACATACCCTTTGGCTCACGATGTTGTGCCTACCTTTTAACCTACATACTCCAAGATCAATCTAGCCTTTCCCTCCTCCATATAGGCATCCGTGAGACCATGAAATTGGGCCTTGGAAGTTTTCCAGGGTGCAGGCTTGGGCAAGATTGTATGGAAGACTGGCAGTTGCCCGTGCTGCAAGTCTCCCCTCTCCAAGCCACCGATGTTGTCCAAGGGAAAGGCAATAGGGCCGATACAGCTTGGCACTGGTGTTGTCGTGGTTAAGTGCCTTGCTCAAGGACACAACACGCTGCTGCAGCTGAGGCTCAAACTAGCAACCTTCAGATCACTAGACTGACGCCTTAACCACTTGGCCACGCGCCAACCTTTCGCTCCTCCATAACCCTCCATTTTTCTATCATCCAAGTGTCTATCTAAGAGTCTCATTGAAACCTATTGAACGTTGAAAGGCCTGGATAGAATGGATGCGGAGAGGATGTTTCCTATGGTGGGGAGTCTAGGACCAAAGGGCACAGCCTCAGAACAGAGGGATATCCATTTAGAACAGGGATGTGGAGGATTTTCTTTAGCCAAGGGGTGGTGGATTCATTGCCACGGACGGCTGTGGAGGCCAAACCATTGGGTATATTTGAAGTGGAGGTTGATAGGTTCTTGATTAGTCAGGGCATCAAAGATTATGGGGAGAAGGCAGGAGAATGGGGTCAAGAGGGTTAATATATCAGCCATGCCAAAATCGCAGAGCAGACTGGATGGATTGAATGGCCTATTCACCTGAAGAACCATACAGGTGCTGATCCAGGCCCTGGCTGTTAGTCAGAATTACTACCACACCTGAGACTGCAGTTCCTGGAACTGACAATGTCATGGTTCAAAACCCTAAATCATCATATTGTCCAGTCACCCTTCTTGCACCAGATGCTGCTTGATACCTCTTCACTCAGCGGGTGGAACGAGCTGCCAGCAGAAGAGGTGGACATGGGTTCAATTTCAACACTTCAGAGAAATTTGAATGGGTACACGGATGGGAGGGGTTCTTAGAGCTACGGTCCAGCTACGGGTCGTTCGGACTAGACGGAATAACAGTTCAGCACAGACTAAATGGGGCAAAAGGCTTGTTTCAGTTTCTATGCTGCAGTGCTCGATGACTCTATGACCCACTATGTTCATCCAGAAGACTCATTGTCGCCCAAGAGGATTACCACTCACCTGGGTAACCGCATCCCACCCACCTGCAGACCCGACCCAACAGGTACCAACTCCCCTTCCCACCTACCTGGACAGATAACCAGTCCTCTCACCCATTCACCGTTCAACACCTGCCCTCACCCTCCCTGTCATCCCTCCTTGGATAATTTATCCCTGCCTACCTGTCCACCTCACCCCCAGGTTGCCTATCAACCTGACCCCAGTTACCTGAATGCCCCTCCACAGGATACATGTCCACACCTCCCCAGGATTAACTACCCACCTGTCTGCACCATCACCACTACCTGTTCACCAGTTACTTCACCATCGATTTGCAGGGTACCTGTCTGCACTTAAGCAGGTTACCTGTTAATCTGTCCACCCATCCCCCATTACCTGCCCATTCCACCAGTTACCTGCCCCTACTTTCTTGATGATGTGTCCAAGGACCTGACTCTCATCTGGTTACCTACACCACTGGTTACCTGTTGTCCCTTCCTCTCACACATTACCTGCTCCCAGTTACCTATCCCAGGTTATCTGACCTCCCTTTCCCTCTCCACCCCCCTCAGTTGCATGTTCTAGTTATCTGCACCCTGTTACCTACTGACCGGTTCTGGGTTCCGACTCCCTCAGGTTATATCATGGGCTACATGCTTTCCCCTTCCGTCCCCTGGGTTACCTGCTCTCCCTGCCCCTACACCAGTTACCTGCTCTCGCCTCCCCTTCCCTGATTACCTATCCCTAATTACCTGACCCCCCCCTTCCTCTGGTAACAGACTCTCCCTTCCACCAGTTACCTGTACCCAGTTACTTGTCCCCAATTACCTGCTCTCCCCTCCTCTCCCCCAGTTAGCAGCTCCCACTCCCCTCTCCCAGTTACAGGTTCTCCCTTCCACCAGTTACCTGTATCCAGTTACCTGTCCCCAAATACCTGCCCTCCCCTCCCCCAAATACCTGTTTCATCTTCCCCTGTTACCTGCTTCCCCCCTCAGATACCTGATCTTCCTTCTCCACCCTGGTGACCTGCTTCATCTCCCCCCATTCCTATTCTCCCCTCCCCTAGATACCTGTCCCTGGTTACCAGCTCTCCCCTCCCCCGTTACCTGTCCCTGGTTACCAGCTCTCCCCTCCCCTATTACCTGTTCCTGATTACCTGTTCTCCTTTTCCCTTCCCAACTTACCTGTCCCCGATTACCTGCTCTCTCCTTCCCCAGTTACCTACCCTCCTTTTCCATGGTTACTGGCTCTCCTCTCCCCTCCCCACTTATCTGTCTCCGGTTACCTGCTTTCCCCTCTTCTCCCCCAGTTACCTGCTCTCCCCTCCCTGCCCCTCCCCCAGCTACCTGCTCTCCCCTCCCCACCCCTCCCCCAGTTACCTGTTCTCCCTCCCCTGATTAACTGTCCCCAGTTACAGGTTCTCCTCCTCCTCCCCCAATTACCTGTACCCACTTACCTGCTCTCTCCCCCTTTATTTGTACCTGCTTATCTGCTCTCTCCCCCTTTACCTGTACCCGCTTACCTGCTCTCTCCCTTTACCTGTACCTGCTCTCTCCCCCTTTACCTGTACCTGCTCTCTCCCCTTTACCTGTACCTGCTTACTTCCTCTCTCCCCCTTTACCTGTACCCACTTACCTGTTCTTCCCTCCCCCAGTTACCTGTCCCGGTTACCTGCTCTCCCCTCACCTCTTCCGGTTACCTGCTCTCTCCCCGTTACCTGTCCGCCCCTCCCCGATCCTCACCTGTCGCGGTCTCCCTCCGGGCCAGGACCAGGCTGAGCTGCTGCCGGAGCCGGTGGTCCCTGTCAGCGGACTGGAGTCCGGCGCGCCGTAGGTGCTCGTCGGGCGGCACGGCGAGGCTGGAGTCGCGACTGAGCGACGGCCGGGCTAGCGCGGTGCGGATGAAGCCGCCCGGGGACGCGTCCATGGCGGGTACGGGCTGGGAAAGAAAGGCGAGTGTGCGGTCGACTGGCCCGCCCCGGATATATCCCGCAGCCCAACCTTCGTCACACCTCGCTGTCCTTAGACACACCTACAGCCGCGGCCAGGATCTCTCCGTGTCCGGAAACTGGGCTGGAACAGGCCCCTCCTATCGTATTCGCAGGGGATAGCTGCAGACCTTTCTGCCCACTAGTCCATGCTGACCAATACACCCCCTCTGAGCAAGTCCCATTTACCTGTGCTAGGCCCATATCAACCTTTCCTATCCGTGTACCTGTCCAGGATTGTTTTTTCAAATGTTGTTAATATATTTGCCCTGGTCACTTCCTCTGGCAGCTCGTTCCACATACTGACCACCCTTTGGGTGAAGATGTTGCCCCTCAGGTCCCACACCACCAAGTTCAGGAGCAGTTATTACCCATCAACTATCAGGTCCCACACCACCAGGTTCGGGAACAGTTATTACCCTACAACCATCAGGTTCCTGAACCAGCGTGGATAACTTCACTCACCTCAACACTGAATTGATTCCACAACCTATGATTCACTGTCAAAGACTTCGCAACTAGTGTTCTCAGTAATAATTATATAATACCAAGAATAGTGGCCAATCGGAGTTCGGAGTCAGCAGGTAAAGGTGTCTTCACCCAGGTTGAGGAGGCAGCTTTAAAAACCAGCACTTTGTAGCTGCTTTTGCGGTGTTTGAACTGCAGCCGGTTGGAGTTCTGGATTCATTAGCCAGTCCAAATAAAAGGAAGGCAAGGACAAGCAGAGCGGTCATTGTCGGAGTAGGTTCAGAGTTAGAGGTGGGGAGACTTGGCTTTGGCTCAAAAGGCTTGAGACGTGAGCGACATAAGTATCTGGAAAGCTTTTCCTTGCCCATTCTTCATCTGTAGGTGTATAGTTAGGGCAGAAAGAATAGATCCAGGGGCTGTGTTCTGCTCTTTGTGTGAGAAGTGGGAATTCTGAGAGACCTCCAGCCTCCCGGATAAGTTCATCAGCATCAGGTGCACTGAGCTGCAGCTCTTCAGAGAATGTGTTGAAGAACTGGAACTGCAACTCGATGACCTTCAACTCATAGGGGAAACTGAGGAGGTGATAGGAGCTACAGGGAGGTAGTCACCCCTAGGTTACAGGAGGCAGGTGGATGGGTGACTGTCAGGAGAGAGCAGGAAAATCAGCAGCCCATTCAGAGTATCCCTGTGACGCTTCCCCTCAATAACAAGTATTTAGTGTTGGATACTGCTGGGGGGCGGGGGAGACATTCTAACTGGGGGGAGCCACAGCAAGCAGATCTCTGGCACTGTGGCTCAGAACGGAAGGGGGCAGAGGAGGAATGCACTGGTGATATGAGATTCCATAGCAAGAGGAGTAGATAGGAAAGTTTGTGGATGCAATAGAGACACCCAGATGGTATGTGCAAGATAGACAAAGGAGTATCAGTGGATGTTGAGTACTTGGATTTTCAGAAAGTTCTTTGACAAGCTAATAGATAGATAGATAGACATACTTTATCGATCCCGAGGGAAACTGGGTTTTGTAACAGTTGCACCAAACAAGAATAGAGCATAAATATAGCAATACAAAAACCACAAACAATCAAACAACAATATGCAAACTATGCCAGATGGAAATAAGTCCAGGACCAGCCTATTGGCTCAGGGTGTCTGACCTTCCACGGGAGGAGCTGCAAAGTTCGATGGCCACAGGCAGGAACAACCTCCCATGACGCCCAGTGTTGTATCTCAGTGAAATATGGCCGGAGTCCAAAAGCAAAAAGTTCAATATCCGGGCTACAAACATGTTCCTCAATCATAATATGACCAGAATTGCACCATCAGTTGTTAACCAGAACAACAAGCCCCGCCTCCTTTACACTTACTGCTCTCAGTGCACTTCCCGTCAGCCCGAACGGCTGCACATGACACTGCTAAACAAGGTAAGAGCTAGGATATCACAGCAAAGATACTAGCATGGACAGAGCACTGGCTGACAGGCAGGAGGCAAAGAGTGGGAATAAGGGGGTCCTTTCTGTAGAAGGAATAAAAGACTATTTTCTAAATGGGGAGAAAATTCAGAACTCTGTGGTGCAAAAGGATCTGGGCATTCTCATGCAGTATTCCCTAAAGGTTAATCTCTGGATTACTCCTCATGCAATGAGCTAAGGAAGGTCAGAACAGGAAGATAGCGCAGACAAATGAGTGGCTGAGGAGATGGTACCTTTTCCGGGGAAGGGGTGACCTGTACAAGAGGGACAGGTTGCACCTGAACTGAACCAATATCCTGGAAGGGAACCAATATCCTGGAAGGGAGGTTTGCTAATGCTATTGGCGAGGGTTTAAACTAGATTTGCAAGGGGATAGGAACCGGTGAAAAGGCAGAGGATAGGGTGATTGCCACACAAGTAGTGACAGCTTGTAAGGAGCTTATGAGAAAGGATAGGCAGATGATAGAGCAAAGATTCACTCAGCCTGATGGTTTGAGATTTGTCTATTTTAACGCAAGGAGTATTATAGACAAGGCAGATGAACTTAAAACGAGGATCAATACGTGGAACTATGGCCATTGCAGAGACTTGGATGCCTCAGGGCAGGAATGGCTGCTGAGTGTGCCGGGCTTTAGATGTTTCAAAAAGGACAGAGGGAGACAAAAGAGGTGTGGGCACGGCATTGCTAATTAGGGATAGTGTCACGGCTCCAGAAAAGGAGGAAGTCATGGAAGGAATGTCTACTGAGTCAGTGTGGCTGGAAGTAAAAACATACTGAGTGTTTTTTATAGACTCTCAATACTAACAGAAACATCGATGAGTAGATAGGGAGGCAGATTCTGGAATGAAGCAATAATAATAGGGTTGTTTTGATGGGTGATTTTAACTTTCCTAATATTGACTGGCATCTCCCTAGAGCAAGGGGTTTAGATGGGGTGGAATTTGTTAGGTGTGTTCAGGAAGGTTTCCTGACGCAATATGTAGATAAGCCTACTAGAGGAGAGGCTGTACTTGATCTGGTATTGGGAAATGAACCTGCTCAGGTGTCAGATCTTTTGGTGGGAGAGCATTTTGGAGGTAGGGATCACAACACTATCTCCTTTACCATAGTGCTGGAGAGGGATAGGAACAGACAATTTGGGAAAACATTTAATTGGAAATATGATGCCATTAGGCAGAAACTTGGGAGCAGATATTCTCAGGGAAATGCATGACAGAAATGTGGCAAATGTTCGGTAAGTATTCACACGGTGTTCTTCACAGGTGTGTTCCATTGAATCAGGGAAAGGATGGTAGAATTAAAGAACCATGATGTACAAAGGATGTAGGACATCTAGTTAAGAAAAGAAAAGCTTACGAAAGGTTCGAGAAACCAGGTACTGTCAGAGCTCTAGAAAATTACAAGGTTACCAGGAGGGAGTTTAAGAATGAAATTAGGAGAGCTAGAAGGGGCCATGAGAAGGCCTTGGTGAGCAGAATTAAGGAAAACCCCAAGCCATTTTACAAGTATGTGAAGAGCAAGAGGATGAGCTATGTGAGAATAGGACCAATTAGATGAGAGAGTGGAAACGTGTGCATGGAGTCGGAGGAGGTAGCAGAGGTACTTAATGAATACTTTGTTTCAGTGTTCACCGGGGAAAAGGACCTTGGCAATTGTGGGGATGACTTACAGTGGACCAAAACGCTTGAGCATATAGACATTAAGAAAGAGGATGTGCTGGAGCCTTTGAAAAGCATTGTTAGATAGGTCACCGGGACCGGATGAGATATACCTCGGGCTACTGTGGGAAACGAAGGTGGAGATTTCAGAACCTCTGGCGATGATCTTTGCATCATCAATAGGGACGGGAGAAGTACCAGAGGCTTGGGGGGGGGCGGAGGTTGCAAATGTTGTTCCCTTGTTCAAGAAAGGGAGTAGAGATAACCCAGGAAATTATAGACCCGTGAGTCTGACTTCAGTGGTGGGCAAGTTGTTGGAGAAGATCCTGAGAGACAGGATTTATGAGCATTTGGAGAGACATAATCTGGTTAGGGATGGTCAGCACGGCTTTGTCAAGGGCAGGTGACAAAGCAGCCTGACTGAATTCTTTGAGGATGTAACAAAACACATTGATGAATGTAGAGCAGTGGATGTAGTGAATATGGATTTCAGTAAGGCATTTGATAAGATTCCCTATGCAAGGCTCCTTCAGAAAGTAATGAGGCATGGGATCCAAGGAGACCTTGGTTTGTGAATCCAGAATTGGCTTGCCACAGAAGGTAAAGGGTGGTTGTATATGGTTTGTATTCTGCATGGGGGTCGGTGACCAGTGGTGTTCCGCAGTTATCTGTTCTGGGACCCCTCCTCTTTATGATTTTTATAAGTGACTTGGATGAGGAAGTAGAAGGGTGGGTTAATAAGTTTGCTGGTGACACAAAAGTTGAGGGTTTTGTGGATAGTCTGGAGGGTTATCGGAGGTTACGGGATATGGATACTGTAGGGAGAGTGCAAAGGAGATTTACAAGGATGTAGCCTGGATTGGGGAGCATGCCTTATGAGAATAGGTTGAGTGAACTCAGCCTTTTCTCCTTTGAGTGATGGAGGATGAGAGGTGACCTGATAGAGGTGTACAAGATGATGAGAGGCATTGATTATGTGGATAGCCAGAGGCTTTTGCCCAGGGCTGAAATGGCTAATACGAGGGGGACATAGTTTTAAACTGCTTGGAAGTAGGTACAGAGGGATGGCAGAGGTTAGTTTTTCACTCAGAGAGTGGTGGGTGTGTGGAATGCACTGCCAGCAAAGGTGGTAGACACAGATATAATAGTCTTTTAAGAGACTCTTAGATAGGTACATGGAGCTTAGAAAAATAAAGGGCTATGTGGTAGGGGAATTGTAGCAACACACATAACATGCTGGAGGAACTCAGCAGGCTAGGCAGTGTCTAGGAGAAAAGTACAGTCGATGTTTCAGGCTGAAACCCTTTGGCAGGGAAGCTCTAGGCAGTTTCTAGAGCAGATTACATGGTTGGCACAACATTGTGGCCCGAAGGGCCTGTATTGTGCTGTAGATTGCTATGTTCCATGTTAATTTGCAGGTTGAGTCGGGGTGAGGAAGGTGAATGCAATGTTAGCATTCATTTTGAGAGGACTAGAATATCAAAGCAAAGATGTAATATTGAAGCCTCATTTGTAATAACGTGAGCAGTTTTGTGCCTAATATCTAAGAAAGGATATTGGAGAGGGTTCAGTGGAGGTTCATGAGAATGATTCCAGGAATGGAAGGGTTATCAGACGAGCTCCAGGCTTGTACCTGCTGGAATTTAGTGGGTGTGAAGTGTATGTTTCCTTTGGTGAGGGAGTTTAGGACCAGAGGGCACAGTCTCAGAATAGAGGGATGTGGATTTAGAATAGAGATGTGGAGGATTTTCTTTAGCCAGAGGATGGTAAATCTGCCACAGGCCGTTGTGGAGGCTGTGTCATTGGATATATTTCAGGCAGAGGTTGATAGGTTCCTGATCAGTCAGGGAATGAAAGATCACAGGGAGAAGGCAAAGGAATGGGATTGAGAGGGAAAATGGGTCAAACACAGTGAAATGGCAGAGCAGACTTGATGGGCTGAATGGCCTAATTCTGCTCCTATGTCATTAATGGTTTTGAAGCTATTGTTAACATCTCATGTGACAACTGGCAGCAATGAAGTTCTAGAAACAAAGTAGAAAGACCCTTGAATACGTGAGTTACTCTGTGCATTACACTACACACATTTTGAGTTACTCATGTACAACACTGTATTACACTACACACATTATGTTTGTTACTCGTGTACACTCTGTATTACACCACACACATTTTGTTTGAGTTACTCCTGTACAACACTGTGCATTTCACTGCACACATTTTATTTGAATTACTCCTGTATAACTCCCTGGGCATTCTTCATTGGATTTTCTTTCAGACTGAGAACAACAACATAGATGGAATGGCAAAGAATCACAGCCATCAAACATAATGTAATCATTGAGCCTGTTGAGTAGTGATGTGACAGAGTAGACAGGGTGAATTTAAAACTTTCACCCTTAATTATGGAAAATTGACCACAAGTTGTAGTTGGAATTGTAAACAGAAAATGCGGAAACACTTTGCAAGTCAGACCGCGAGATATGGAGTTAACATTTCAGATCCTTCTCAAAATCTGGGGAAAATAGTGCCTCTTGCAAATTTCATGGGATTACAAATGTAAATCTAATAAATGTCCAAGTGGAGGTCTTTATAAAGTATCAGTCTCAGAATCATCTTCTCCTCGTCATTTTGAATACCCCTCTAAGATCTCTTCATTTGTAAGCTTCCATATCTGACACACAACACAGGCCAAATCCCATTCCAACATGTCAGTCCATGTCTTCCTCTACTGCCGCGATGAGGCCACACTCAGGGTGGAGGAGCAACACCTTATATTCTGTCTGGGTAGCCTCCAACCTGGTGACATGAACATCAATTTCTCAAACTTCCAGTAATTGCCATCCCCCCTTGCACAAAATCCCCCATTCCTGTTTCTCTCTTTCACCTTATCTCTGTACCTGCCCATCACTTCCCTCTTGTGCTTTTCCCCCTTTCCTTTCTTCCATTGTCTTCCACTCTTTCCTATCAGATTCCCCCTTCTCCAGCCCTGTATCTCTTTCACCATCAACTTCCCAGCTCTTTACGTCACTGCTCTCCCTCTTCTGGTTTCACCCATCACCTGTTACCTTGTACTTCTTCCTTCTGTCCCTCCAACTTCTGGCTCTGACTTCTCATCTTTCTTTCCAGTCCCGATGAAGGGAAAAAAAAAAGCCTGAAACTGTTGACTGTTTATCCATTTCCATAGATGCTGCCTGGCCTGCTGATCCCCTCCAGCATTTTGTGCGTTGCTCAGTATTTCCAGCATCTACAGATTTTCTCATGTTTGCCAGCCCAAATCTTGACATCCCTTCTTGGGAAAAAGATGGTTCGTTATGTCCAGCTTGTTATCTCCAGGATGGTTCCTGAGGAGACTGAGATCCTTTAACATCTGCCGGACGATGCTGAGGATGTTCTATGAGTCTGTGGTGGCCAGTGCGATCATGTTTACTGTTGTGTGCTGGGGCAGCAGGCTGAGGGTGGCAGACACCAACAGAATCAACAAACTCATTTGTAAGGCCAGTGATGTTGTGGGGATGGAACTGGACTCTCTCACGGTGGTGTCTGAAAAGAGGATGCTGTCCAAGTTGCATGCCATCTTGGACAATGTCTCCCATCCACTACATAATGTACTGGTTGAGCACAGGAGTACATTCAGCCAGAGACTCATTCCACCGAGATGCAACACAGAGCGTCATAGGAAGTCATTCCTGCCTGTGGCCATCAAACTTTACAACTCCTCCCTTGGAGGGTCAGACACCCTGAGCCAATAGGCTGGTCCTGGACTTATTTCCTGGCATAATTTACATATTACTATCTAACTATTTATGGTTTTATTACTATTTAATTATTTATGGTGCAACTGTAACGAAAACCAATTTCCCCCGGGATCAATAAAGTATGACTATGACTATGACTATGACAGTGCCTCCCCACCACCTATCCCAAATCTGCTTCCTTACCTCTCACACCACTGCCCCATCACTTGGACAATGAAGGTGGTGGGCTAGGAAAAACTGAGCAATTTTTTTGTTGTGTTCATTCAGCTAAAGAGAAAAAAAATCCATGCAGTTATCGTAGGACAGGCCTTCCTACTTCACTGTCTGTATACAGCCAATTCAAAGAATGACCACCTGTACATCTTTACACTTCGACTGAGAGAGGAAATAAATAGGAAGGAAAGCAAAATGCTTCTCAGCAGAAGATGGGAGGAAGGAAGAATGAGGGAGGGAAGGTAGGAAAGAAGAGGTTGATTGTTTAAAGAATGGGGGGGGGGGTCACATGGGGATATCACTTTATCGAGCCAGGGAGTGATGCACTTCAATTCAAATTCTCAATCCCATTGTAACATATCTGTCCATGGCCTCCTCTAATGCCATAATGAGGCCAAACTCAATTTAAAGGAGCAACACCACACATTCTCTCTGGGTAGCCTTGAACTTGATACTGTGAACACCGATTTCTATACCTTATGGTTAGAGAATTAGTTAGACGATGATGAGGAGGCACACTGGAGTGAGATATATCAGCTGGTTGAGTGTTGTCCCAAGAACAACAGTACAATCAACATCAGTAAGACCAAGGAATAGACGTTAGACTTCAGGAAGGGGAAATCAGGGGAACACACTCAAGTCCTCATTGACGATCAGCAGTGGCAAGCAGTTTCATGTTTCTGGGTGTCAACATCTCTCAGGATCTATCCTGGGCTAAACA
This sequence comes from Mobula hypostoma, assembly GCF_963921235.1. Taxonomy (NCBI): domain Eukaryota; kingdom Metazoa; phylum Chordata; class Chondrichthyes; order Myliobatiformes; family Myliobatidae; genus Mobula; species Mobula hypostoma. The sequence goes on along the minus strand of NC_086105.1, from coordinate 2,775,318 downwards.
TATTGATGCAAAGAAGGCATGGCAATGGCAATATTTCATTAGGAGTTTGAAGAGACTTGTTATGTCACCAATGACTCTTGAAAATTTCTACAGATGTACCGCGGAGAGCGTTCTAACTGGTTGCATCACCGTCTGGTTTGGAGGGGCCACTGCACAGGATCGGAAAAGGCTGCAGAAAGCTCCATCATGGGCACCAGCCTCCCCAGCATCAAGGTTAACTTCCAAAGGTGATGCTTCGAAAAGGCAGCACCCATCATTAAGGACCCCATCACCCAGGACATAGAAACATAGAAACATAGAAAATAGGTGCAGGAGTAGGCCATTCGGCCCTTCGAACCTGCACCGCCATTTATTATGATCATGGCTGATCATCCAACTCAGAACCCTGCCCCAGACTTCCCTCCATACCCCCTGATCCCCGTAGCCACAAGGGCCATATCTAACTCCCTCTTAAATATAGCCAATGAACTGGCCTCAACTGTTTCCTGTGGCAGAGAATTCCACAGATTCACCACTCTCTGCGTGAAGAAGTTTTTCTAATCTCGGTCCTAAAAGGCTTCCCCTTTATCCTCAAACTGTGGCCCCTCGTTCTGGACTTCCCCAACATCGGGAACAATCTTCCTGCATCTAGCCTGTCCAATCCCTTTAGGATTTTATACGTTTCAATCAGATCCCCCCTCAATCTTCTAAATTCCAACGAGTACAAGCCCAGTTCATCCAGTCTTTCTTCATATGAAAGTCCTGCCATCCCAGGAATCAATCTGGTGAATCTTCTTTGTACTCCCTCTATGGCAAGGATGTCTTTCCTCAGATTAGGGGACCAAAACTGCACACAATACTCCAGGTGTGGTCTCACCAAGGCCTTGTACAACTGCAGTAGTACCGCCCTGCTCCTGTACTTGAATCCTCTTGCTATAAATGCCAGCATACCATTCGCCTTTTTCACCGCCTGCTGTACCTGCATGCCCACTTTCAATGACTGGTGTATAATGACACCCAGGTCTCGTTGCACCTCCCCTTTTCCTAATCGGCCACCATTCAGATAATAATCTGTTTTCCTATTTTTGCCACCAAAGTGGATAACTTCACATTTATCCACATTAAATTGCATCTGCCATGAATTTGCCCACTCACCCAACCTATCCAAGTCACTCTGCATCCTCTTAACATCCTCCTCACAGCTAACACTGCCACCCAGCTTCGTGTCATCCGCAAACTTGGAGATGCTGCATTTAATTCCCTCATCCAAGTCATTAATATATATTGTAAACAACTGGGGTCCCAGCACTGAGCCTTGCGGTACCCCACTAGTCACCGCCTGCCATTCTGAAAAGGTCCCGTTTATTCCCACTCTTTGCTTCCTGTCTGCGAACCAGTTCTCTATCCACATCAATACCTTACCCCCAATACCGTGTGCTTTAAGTTTGCACACTAATCTCCTGTGTGGGACCTTGTCAAAAGCCTTTTGAAAATCCAAATATACCACATCCACTGGCTCTCCCCTATCCACTCTACTAGTTACATCCTCAAAAAATTCTATGAGATTCGTCAGACATGATTTTCCTTTCACAAATCCATGCTGACTTTGTCCGATGATTTCACCACTTTCCAAATGTGCTGTTATCACATCTTTGATAACTGACTCCAGCAGTTTCCCCACCACCGACGTTAGGCTAACCGGTCTATAATTCCCCGGTTTCTCTCTCCCTCCTTTTTTAAAAAGTGGGGTTACATTAGCCACCCTCCAATCCTCAGGAACTAGTCCAGAATCTAACGAGTTTTGAAAAATTATCACTAATGCATCCACTATTTCTTGGGCTACTTCCTTAAGCACTCTGGGATGCAGACCATCTGGCCCTGGGGATTTATCTGCCTTCAATCCCTTCAATTTACCTAACACCACTTCCCTACTAACATGTATTTCACTCAGTTCCTCCATCTCACTGGACCCTCTGTCCCCTACTATTTCTGGAAGATTATTTATGTCCTCCTTAGTGAAGACAGAACCAAAGTAATTATTCAATTGGTCTGCCATGTCCTTGCTCCCCATAATCAATTCACCTGTTTCTGTCTGTAGGGGACCTACATTTGTCTTTACCAGTCTTTTCCTTTTTACATATCTATAAAAGCTTTTACAGTCAGTTTTTATGTTCCCTGCCAGTTTTCTCTCATAATCTTTTTTCCCCTTCCTAATTAAGCCCTTTGTCCTCCTCTACTGAACTCTGAATTTCTCCCAGTCCTCAGGTCACTTTTTCTGGCTAATTTGTATGCTACTTCTTTGGAATTGATACTATCCCTAATTTCTCTTGTCAGCCACGGGTGCACTACCTTCCTTGATTTATTCTTTTGCCAAACTGGGATGAACAATTGTTGTAGTTCATCCATGCAATCTTTAAATGCTTGCCATTGCATATCCACCGTCAATCCTTTAAGTGTCATTTGCCAGTCTATCTTAGCTAATTCACGTCTCATACCTTCAAAGTTACCCCTCTTTAAGTTCAGAACCTTTGTTTCTGAATTAACTATGTCACTCTCCATCTTAATGAAGAATTCCATCATATTATGGTCACTCTTACCCAAGGGGCCTCTCACGACAAGATTGCTAATTAACCCTTCCTCATTGCTCAAAACCCAGTCCAGAATAGCCTGCTCTCTAGTTGGTTCCTCGACATGTTGGTTCAAAAAACCATCCCGCATACATTCCAAGAAATCCTCTTCCTCAGCACCTTTACCAATTTGGTTCACCCCATCTACATGTAGATTGAAGTCACCCATTATAACTGCTGTTCCTTTATTGCACACATTTCTAATTTCCTGTTTAATACCATCTCCGACCTCACTACTACTGTTAGGTGGCCTGTACACAACTCCCACCAGCGTTTTCTGCCCCTTAGTGTTACGCAGCTCTACCCATATCGATTCCACATCTTCCCGGCTTATGTCCTTCCTTTCTATTGCGTTAATCTCTTCTTTAACCAGCAACGCCACCCCACCTCCTTTTCTTTCATGTCTATCCCTCCTGAATATTGAATATCCCTGAATGTTGAGCTCCCATCCTTGCTCACCCTGGAGCCATGTCTCTGTGATCCCAACTATATCATAATCATTAATAACAATCTGCACTTTCAATTCATCCACCTTATTACGAATGCTCCTTGCATTGACACACAAAGCCTTCAGGCGCTCTTTTACAACTCTCTTAGCCCTTATACAATTATGTTGAAAAGTGGCCCTTTTTAATGCTTGCCCTGGATTTGTCGGCCTGCCACTTTTACTTTTCCTCTTAGTACTTTTTGCTTCTATCCTCACTTTACACCCCTCTGTCTCTCTGCACTTGTTCCCATCCCCCTGTTGTGAACTAACCTCCTCTCGCCTAGCCTCTTTAATTTGATTCCCACCCCCCAACCACTCTAGTTTAAAGTCACCTCAGTAGCCCCCGCTAATCTCCCTGCCAGGATATTGGTCCCCCTAGGATTCAAGTGTAACCCGTCCTTTTTGTACAGGTCACGCCTGCGCCAAAAGAGGTCCCAATGATCCAAAAACTTGAATCCCTGCCCCCTGCTCCAATCCCTCAGCCACGCATTTATCCTCCACCTCATCGCATTCCTACTCTCACTGTCGCGTGGCACAGGCAGTAATCCTGAGATTACTACCTTTGCAGTCCTTTTTCTCAACTCCCTTCCTAGCTCCCTATATTCTCCTTTCAGGACCTCATCCCTTTTCCTACCTATGTCATTGGTACCTATATGTACCACGACCTCTGGCTCCTTACCCTCCCACTTCAGGATATCTTGAACACGATCAGAAATATCCCGGACCCTGGCACCAGGGAGGCAAACTACCATCCGGGTCTCTGGACTGCGTCCACAGAATCGCCTATCTGACCCCCTTACTATCGAGTCCCCTATCACAACTGCCCTCCTCTTCCTTGCCCTACCCTTCTGAGCTACAGGGCCAGACTCTGTGCCGGAGGCACGGCCACTGTCGCTTCCCCCAGGTAAGTTGTCCCCCCCAACAGTACTCAAACAGGAGTACCTATTGTTAAGGGGCACAGCCACCGGGGTACTCTATATTACCTGACTCTTCCCCTTCCCCCTCCTAACCGTGACCCACTTGTCTGCCTCCCGTGGCCCCGGCGTGACCACCTGCCTGCAACTCCTCTCTATCACCTCCTCACTCTCCCTGACCAGACGAGGGTCATCGAGCTGCAGCTCCAGTTCCCTAACGCGGTCCCTTAGGAGCTGCATCTCGATGCACTTGGCGCAGATGTGGATGTCCGGGAGGCTTGGAGACTCCAGGGCCTCCCACATCCGACACCGAGAACAGCAAACTGCCCTCACACTCATACTGCCCCTCTCCTCAAATAACAACAGAAAATGAATGCCAAACCTTCCTCGCCTCGCCTGTTTCCGCCTAAGCCCGTTGAGCCGAAGCCCTTAAGTCCTCACTCTGCTCCCTGCTCACTCCGCCGCCCGCAAACTACGCTGCCCGCTCTATGAGGCTCTGTTCCTTTTAAATCTGCCGCGCTGCACTGCCCGACGTCACATGCCTGCGCAGTCTCGCCTCTCTGAACGCCCTCTCCTCATTGCCATCATCGAGGAGGAGTTACAGGAGCCAGAAGACACACACTCAACGACTCAGGAGTAGCTTCTTCTCCTCTGCCGTCCAATTTCTGAATGGACACTGAATCCATAAACGTTACCTCAGTACTTTTTCTCCTTTTGCACTTCTTATCCGATTTAATTTTGTATTTATATTTCTTATTGTAATTTATAGCTTTTTATTGTGTATTATAATGCTCTACTGCCACAATAAAACATGTTCCATGACATATGCCAGTGATTTAAACCTGATTTGATTCAGACTCAGTATCCTGCACTTCAAGGAATAAAGTCCTAGCCTGTCTGACATCTCCCTTTAACTCAGGACCTTGAGTCCTGGCAACATCCTTGTAAATCTTCTCTGCACTCTGTCCAGTTTAATGAGGTATTTCCTACAACAGAGAGATCAAAACTGTACACAGTACCGTGACCGCGGTCTCACCAACATCTTATACAACAGGGAGGGGACAGGAAGCAGGAAAGCACGGGCTGGTTGCTTTAACAGCTGTCACAAGGAAACCCATCAGCAGATAGTAGATTGAGTGGACAGCCAGAGACGTTTCCCTGGGGCAGAAATGGCTAATACAACAGGGAATGATTTTAAGGTGTCTGAACAAAAGTATAGTGGGGAATGGGTGTGAGAGGTAAGTTTTCTTTTAAGTACAGACAGTGGGACACCCTGCACAGGTCTCCTGATACAAGGAAGGATATCGATATGCTGAAGACAGTTGAGCTGTTTACAGGAGGCAGGGTGGGAGGAGGTGGAATTGCAATGGATATGGTCTCTGAATGGAATAGCGACCAAGAAATGATGAGGGGTATAGATAGGGTAAATGTAAGCAGCTCTTTCCACTGAGGTTGGGTGAGACTAGAACTAGAGGTCATGGGTTAAGGGTGAAAGGTGAAATGCTTAAGGGGAACATGAGGACAATCTTCTTCACTCAGAGGGTAGTGAGGATGCAGAACCAGCTGCCAGCAGAATTGGTAGATGCGGGTTCAATTTCAACATTTAAGAGAAATTTCGATAGGTACATGGATGAGAGGAGTGTGGAGGACTACGGTCTGGGTGCAGTTCAATGAGACTAGGCAGATTAATCGTTTGGAACAGACTAGATGAGCTGAAGGGACCTTTTCTGTACTGTAGCGCTCTATGACTCTACGTTACTAAATGGAAAGGTAGGTCTCAGATGGCGTGGGTAGACGGGATTAGATTAGTTAGCTATTTGATTGAGAATTTAATTAGTCCAATGGAAGTGAAGGTCAGGCCAAGTTGGGAATTGGCGTTCCCAGGTACTGGAGCTCCCTCTGCCGTCTCCTTGACAGACTGCAGATCCTTGTAGAAACCTCACATTTCCATAATATTAAAAAAACAGTCCTTTGGGAGTGACCACATCTGCCTGAGCAACTCAGCAGATCAAGCAGCAACTGCAGGAGGGAAGGAACTGTTAGCATTTCAAGTCAAACCTTCCATAAGGACGCTGCTCAGACCGCTGAGTTCCTCTGGCAGATTGTGTTGTTCCACCTACAAACTCCACCACTACGTTACTATTTTCTGTCAGTCATCTTAGGTTGGTTCCTTAAGGTTGTCACAGCTGGGGGGTGGTAATGCAATATGCTCCCATTACCTATTAAATGCTCCTAATGACATGCATCTCAAATAACTTCTGACAACCAAGTCCAGCTCCTGGCCTTCATGTGTGGCCTGGATTCTAAGCCCAGCGGAACAATTTCTACCATCAGGAGAGGGGGCAAAGGCGGGTTACTGGTGTTTTAAAACCACTTGCTTCGGGCAAATGACACCCATCATTTGTGGTTGGCAGCTCATTCAGAAGGAGGAAATCTCTGATCTCAAACCTCCTTTACCTTGCGGCTATACCCACTCATGGGGAAGGCTTCGGAGTAAAACCTGAGGAAAAATCCAGATCTGGAGTCTCTAAGGCAGTCCTGTGTTGAGTTCAATGCTGACTGGCAACTCCTGCGACGTTGCTGGTGCCAAACTGTATCAGTCTCTGCCGTTCCTTTAGGTTCATCAGATGCATGGAGAGGGAGAACTTGCTACATGGGCAACAGCCTGCTCTTCACATCAAAGTTGCTGGTGAACGCAGCAGGCCAGGCAGCATCTCTAGGAAGAGGTACAGTTGACATTTCGGGCCGAGACCCTTTGTCAGGACTAACTGAAGGAAGAGTTAGTAAGAGATTTGAAAGTGGGAGGGGGAGGGGGAGATCCAAAATGATAGGAGAAGACAGGAGGGGGAGGGATGGAGCCAAGAGCTGGACAGGTGATTGGCAAAGGGGATATGAGAGGATCATGGGACAGGAGGCCTAGGGAGAAAGAAAAGGGGGAGGGGGAGGCCCAGAGGATGGGCAAGAGGTATAGTGAGGGGGACAGAGGGAGAAAAAGGAGAGAGAGAGAAAAAGAAAGTGTGTATATAAATAAATAACGATGAGGTACGAAGGGGAGGTGGGGCATTAGCGGAAGTTTGAGATGTCAATGTTCTTTGGTTACTTGACCAGGATATACTATCTATTCCTAAATGGGTAGCATTGGAACTACAATCTGTTCAGGGCTATACACTTGGCTCTATTTTAGGTTCCTCTCTCCCTTTTGATTCGAAACGCCTTAAGCAGGTGTCTAACCCGATAGTTAAATATGCTTTGCGTATTTGGTTTCAATTCAGAAAATTTTTTGATCTTAATCAATTCGGGTTAGCGATTCCTATTTTAGGTAACATATTTTTTCCTCCCTCTTTTACGGATCGCGCTTTTCAAACTTGGAAGACTAAGGGTATTTTATGGTTTTTGGATTTATTTTTAGATGGTTCCCTTATGTCTTTTGAACAATTATCTAATAAATATAACTTATCAAGAATACATTTTTTTAGATATTTACAAGTTAGAAATTTCCTAAGTACTATACTTTCTTCCTTTCCAATGCTTCCTCCTACATATATTTTAGATTCGATAATTAACCTTAATCCATGTCAGAAAGGTGCATCGGCTATGATTTATAATATTATTATGAAACTTAGGAAAGCTCCATTTGATAAGATTAGGGTAGATTGGGAACAGGAATTGGGGCTTACCATTTCTGTGGATGATTGGGGGCAGATTTTACAATTAGTTAATACTTCCTCTATTTGTGCTAAACATTCCCTAATTCAATTTAAAGTTGTTCATAGAGCACATATGTCCAAAGATAAGTTAGCGCGTTTTTACTTGCATATTAATCCTTTTTGTGATAGATGTTCGGGGCAGATAGCCTCTTTAACTCATATGTTTTGGTCTTGTCCTACTTTGGAAACTTTTTGGAGAGACATTTTTAATATTATTTCAAAGGTATTGAATATAGATATCTCTCCTCACCCTATTACTGCTATCTTTGGACTACCTAAAATTTCTAGTAATCTTTCCCCTTCAGCCCGTAGAATGATTGCATTTCTTACTTTAATGGCGAAAAGATGTATTTTACAACATTGGAAAGAGCTTAATGCTCCAACTACCTTTTTTTGGTTCTCTCAGACGATTTTATGTTTGAATCTGGAGAAAATTAGAAGTAACCTTTATGATTCTTCATTTAAATTTGAACAGACTTGGGGATCTTTTATTCGATATTTTCATTTAATGTAATATATACCCTTCTTGTTTTTTTTCACTGTTTTTAATGGAGGTCGGGATTGAGGACGTGATTTTAAGTTTAACTCTGTTTGGTTTCAAGTTAGCCCATTGCTTTGCTTTGCTTTTAGTTAGTTGCACGGTGGGTTTTTTTTTGGGGTTTTTTTTTCTTTTTTTCTATTGATATATATAAAATTTAGTATACTATTATGTTATCTTGGTTTCTTATGTTTAAATTACATTGTTTGTAGTTTTTTTTGGTATTGATACCTTCTGTAATTTTATTATATTTTAACATTGTATTAATGTTTATATGGCTTACCTTTTTGTATACTTATTCAATAAAAAGATTTAAAAAGAAAGAGATGTCAATGTTCATGCCATCAGGTTGGAGGCTACCCAGATGGAATATAAGGTGTTGTTCCTCCAACCCGAGTGTGGCTTCATCTTTACAGTAGAGGAGGCCGTGGATAGACATATCAGAATGGGAATGGGACGTGGAATTAAAATGTGTGGCCACTGGGAGATCCTGCTTTCTCTGGCTTTCTCATATCCCTTTTGTCAATCACCTGTCCAGCTCTTGGCTTCATCCCTCCCCCTCCTGTCTTCTAACATTTTGGATCTCCCCCTCCCCCTCCCACTTTCAAATCTCTAACTAGCTCTTCTTTCAGTCAGTCCTGACAAAGGGTCTGGGCCCGAAACTTCGACTGTACCTCTTCCTAGAGATGCTGCCTGGCCTGCTGCGTTCACCAGCAACTTTGATGTGTGTTGCTTGAAATTCCAGCATCTGCAGATTTCCTCAAGCTTGCTCTTCATATCATACTGCCCTGGCTTGTGTATCTAGACAGCTAGGATGCAACATGCATGGTTGATCCTGACCAACGGAGGCCTCAACCACCTCAGGTACAGCCTAGCATCACTCTATGGACCATCGATCCATGTACATAGCCTATCTTACATATTTATGTTCATAGTGTTTTATTGTTATTGTGTCTTCATATTATTGTGGTTTTTTGGTGCTGCATCAGATCTGACGTTACAATTATTTCGTTGTCCTTTACATTTGTGTACTGGAAATGACATTAAACAATCTTGAATCTTGTGCGTCCAAAACTCTGATGGCACTGTAGTGTAGCAGTTAGTGTACCACTTCATGGCACCACAAACTCAGCAGGTCAGTTAGCATCTATGGAAACGAATAAACGTTGATGTTTCGGGCCGAGGCCCTTCTTCAGGACTGGAAAGGAAGGTGGAAGGTGGAAGGAGGGGAAGGATGACTAGCTGGAAGGTGATAGGTGAAGCCAGGTGGGTAGAAAACGTAAAGGGCTGGAGAAGAAGGAATCTGATACAAGAGGACAGTGGACCATAGGAGAAAGACGAGCAGGTGAGGAGAGGGGGTAAGAAGTCAGAGTAGGGAATAGGGGGAGGGGGATGGGGAGGGGAACACTCATGTGTGCAGATGGAGATAGATTAAAAAACAGAATAAGAATAAGTGGTTTCATCTTGAGTTGGCAGGAAGTGCCATGTGAGTACCACAGCGATTGGTGCTTGGGCCAACATTTTACCCTCTGTCAACAAGTTGTTTGAAGGAACAAGCGTCATAGTTGCAAGTCTGTTGATGATGTGGGTTTGTGAGTAGAGAGGGGGATGTAAGAGGGCTTCAAGGATGAGCTGAATGAGAGAGAGGAAAGAACATGGCTGATGGATTAGCATCTGGAAATGTTCAGCTCCGAAACCATGGTGCACAGAACAGAATGTCGTATGAAGGGTTTGCTTTTTGGTCACAGGATTGAGAAACACCTTGTCAGCCTCTGGGGATTTATCCACCGTAACGTACCTCAAGACAGCAAGCACTTCCTCTGTAATCTGAATATGATCCATAACATCGCCAATGTTTACCTCACTTCTATTGATACCGTGTCCAGCTCCTGAGTAAATGCAGATACTAAATATCTATTTAAGACCTCCCCCATCTCTTTTGTGTGCATTGCTCTACTTTCCATCCGTATCAGTACATTATCCCAACTACAAGGTCTCAGTCAAGTTTATTGCCATATACACAAGTCCATGGCAAGTCCACGTGTGCACAGGTGAAATGAAAAGCTTACTTGAAGTAGCATCACAGACACAACATTCACAAGAAAAACCTGAATAATACAAGAAAGGACTTGATTAGACCAAAGGCAATCGTGGCGTAAAAGAGTCCATGTGTTCGTAGTGTTATTGCGCTGAGATGGTGATTTGATCATGCAGGCTGATTCAAGAACCTAAAGTTCAGGTATGGGTACGGTGGCCAACTGTCCCGTATTAGCCAGGGCATCCCGTATATTGGGCTAAATTGGTTTGTCCCATACGGGACCGCCCTTATCCCGTATTTCCCCCTCTAAGGTACAGCGTTCCTATGAAACCTTTCGTGCCGAAATGGTGTAAAGTGCAGAAGCAATTACCATTAATTTATATGGGAAAAATTTTTGAGCGTTCCCAGACCCAAAAAATAACCTACCAAATCATACCAAATAACACAAAACCTAAAATAACACTAACATATAGTAAAAGCAGGAATGATATGATAAATACACAACCTATATAAAATAGAAATAATGTATGTACAGTGTATCAGAATCGGGAAGATTAAGCCAAAACCGATTTGTAGAAAAAAAATCGGTACGTACATGCATGCACACGTCACGCATGTGCAAGGCTTCATGGTTATTGTAGTCTTTCTCGGGGTAAACACAAGTGTCCTGTATTTGACTGCTACTTTTGTCCCTTATTTCAGAGTGAGAAAGTTGGCAACCCTAGGTACAGGCCAAAATGTCGTCTAGGCCCAGAGTGGATTGAAGCAACAAGGCTGGGTCTTAGTGTGAGGAATGACCTGATGTTTGGATTATTTAAATAGCGGGCCAGATTGAAAAGACAGGGTGTCAGGACCAGAGGCAAGGGTCAGGCCAATTCCACCCACTGCTCTGATGTTTACTCAGCTCTGCACTGAACTAGACTGAGGATCCGGCCTGCTCCGAATGTCTGTGCACTCACTTTGATTCTGAATGCTATTTGCTTACTCTTTTTGTTTGCACAATTTGTTTTTCTTTTCTCTCTCTTCCAGGAGCTGTAATAAGGTGGGCGTTGACGGCAGACCCAAATGCAGGACACAGACACTGAAGTACTGGGAACTGGACGGGACAAGCGTTGGGGATCGGACTGGACACAGACTTGGGCTAGGATTCCGGCTGGGAAAGCAGGACCAGGACAAGGAACTGGGAACTAGGAGTCTGGGTTTGGACTCCAAGCCAGAGACTGGACAAGGACCCAGAACCTGGGTCTTGACTGTGGTAAACCATATATATGTTGTAACTGGGTTAATTGTCTGGACATGCCCCCCTGCTGACTGCCCCTGTGGCTCCTCCAACAGATTCCTGAATAAAGGTGATTTCGCCTTGCCCCTCCCCCTCAGACCAGGGGCAGACACTCAGCATGGAGGTCGCATTGTACAGCGAATAAAAGCCTTTCAGTATTTTACCCAACTTCAGTCTTTTGGAGTTATTGAAGGTGCTTCATTGACTGAGGCTCAGACCCCGGATCCTGGGCAGGACGAGGCACTCCTTCTTAGGGCGCAGGGCCGGGGCCCTTTCTAGGATGCTGGACCGGGATGACTGCCGAGGTAAACTGCCAAGGAAACTGTCAGGGATTCAGATGAAGAGGGGAAGGGAACAGGCCAGCCTCAGGGTAACGGCAAAGATGGCTTGACTTACCCCACGGAGATGAGGACGGGAAGGGACAGATCCAACCGCAGGGTAACAGCAAGGACGATCTGACTTACCCCACGGAGGTGAGGACAGGAAGGGAGTTCAATCCGGGGTGGCTCCGAGTCTCGGGGAGGCCGGAAACCTTGGCTGGCCATGGAAACAGCTGAATCCATATCTCGCTCAGAGTGGCAGACGGCCACTCAGCTGGCCCCAGAAATGGCTGAATCCATACCACGATGACTGCTCCAACTAGAGACAACAAGGTTCCATGAAGCGGTGGTCCTCCAACCAGGCCTAGAGATCACAAATGGCTGCTCTAGCCTTCCACCGGCAAGTTGCTCCAAGGGGATACTGACAAGTCAAACCAGCACCCAAACAACAACTTCAACTTCAACTTGTTCTTCGCATCCACACCGTTGCATTACTGCCATCTTCAGGATTTATTGTCCCTCACGGTTCATTCATTTTAAAGCCGTCTTTCCAGTCCTGTCGCCCTTAAAACACTAAACCAACATTTCCTCCCCTGATCACTCTCCCCACATTCCAATAAACCTTTAACATTGTTCTCTACCAGTCCTATTTTGCGTAATTGTTGTAACATTTGTTGCCTTTCCTGTGCAAATTTCTGGCATGAATAAGGATGTGCTCTACTGTTTCAGTCTCCTGACATAGATCGCAAAAACCTGTTGGATGCTTATTTATGATGGCCAGAGAACCATTAAGGCTGCTGTGCCCAATTCTCAGTCTACTTATAATTACTTGCTCCTTCGCTTTACTCCCCTACTTCTTCCCATATCTACTCTGTTCTGAATTGAATGTAAATGTCTTCCTTTTATTGCTCTATCCCAATGCTGCTGCCACTGTTGATGTATCCTTCTCCACACTATGCTCTTCCCCTCTGATTTTGATAGTTTAATATTGACCTCTATAGATCCTTTTTTGACCGCTGCTTTTGCCAGCCTCTCTGCTGTCTCATTTCCCGTAATACCCGAATGTGCTGGAACCCACATGAATGCGATATTTTTGCTTTGTCTAGCCAGTCTTGAATTTGCAAACAGGATTTCATAAAGCAGATCCTGGTGACCTCTAGCTGTACCCGCCTTAATGCTTGCAAGGGCTGACACAGAATCGCTACATATTACAAAATTATTACAATCAAACTGCTCACTCCATTCTAGTGCTAACAATATGGCAAACATTTCAACTGCATATACACTCAAGCAATCAGGTGTTCTCTTGCTAATCTCCACTCGATAACGTGGCACAACAATTGCAGACCCTGTTGCACCTGTTTCTGGATCCTTTGATCCATCCGTAAAAATCTGTACGCCTTTATATTTACATTCCCTATAACTATGATACTCACTGAGTATATCAGCCATCTTATTACTGTGCTTAATCTTAGCAAATTCCAAATCTACAGAGAGATTTTCTAATACCCAGAAAGATCTGACAGGCCACATCGCACTGGACAAAACTCTTTATTGTATACACCCATATCTTTTGCTGTTCGTTCTCCTGTCCAGCCAAAACTTTATTTTTGTGTCCTCTCCTTCTCCCAGCATGTCTGCAACACCCTTTTTGTAGGATGGCTATCACCATGCCCCCTTAAATTAATCCAGTAATTGGCCTCCAGCTGTTAACGCCACAGCCCCAATGGCATTTCATTTGCCTCAACTTGGAGTGCCCACACTGGGGAAGTTCTAACCGCTCCCAAGCCCACCCTTAGAGCCCGAGCTTGCACGATATCCAGTTCTGCCAGCATAGAATTTGCTGCTGACCCATATACAATACTTCCATAGCCTAATCTTGATCTTATTAATGCTACATAAATATACTTCAGTGATGCAAAATCAGCACCCCATTCCAATCCAGCAAGACACCTCATGACATTTATCACATTTTTACATTTACTAACTACATATCTAATATGTTCTCTCTATGTTAATCTCAAGTCAAAGTGCACTCCCAAAAACCAAAAACTTTCAACTCTCTCCAGGTTACTCCCATACAGATTCAAATTAAGTCCCCTGAACTTTTTCCTTGTAAAGAACATGGCTTTTGTCTTCTCCACTGAAAATTTAACACCCCACTTTGTCCCCCACTCTTCAACTTGATTAATTCCATCTTGCATTTTCGAAACTATATGTTCAATATTTCTCCCTCTTTTCCACAAAGTCCGGTCATCTGCAAACAATGACCTCCCCACTTCCATTGGAATATTTACAAATATATCACTTATCAAAATGAAGAATAAAGTTGGACTCACTACACTCCCCTGAAGCGTCCCATTTTCTACAACATGCTGGCTTGGTAGCTCTGATCCTATCTTCACCTGAATAGTTCTCCTGTTTAAAAAGTCCTTAACCCAATTGAACATTGCCCCCCCCATTCCCATAAACTGTAGCTTGATTAGGAGCCCCTCTTTCCATAACATATCATAAGTTTTCTCAACATCAAAACAAACTGCAACCACTGTCTCTTTATTTACTTGAGCTTTTCCTATTTCATCCTCTAGACACAACACTGGATCCATAGTATTCCTTCCTTTCCTGAATCCGCTTTGATACATAGCCACCATACCTCTACTTTCCAAGAAGTACACTAACCTCTCTTTTATCATACGTTCCATAAGCTTACATACATGTGACGTCAAGGCAATTGGCCTGTAGTTTTCTGGCATGCTGGCATCTTTCCCAGGTTTCCTTATTGGAATAATTATTGCCTCTTTCCAGCTCCCTGGTATTCTCCCTTCATCCCAGACTTTGTTATACAGAAGCAGTAGTTACTCCAGACTTCCTTCACTCAAGTGTTTTATCATACTGTAACATATTTCATCTTTACCTGGTGCAGTCTTTCCTGTTTTATCTAGTGCCTTTCTTAATTCTCCCATGCTGAAAGGGACATCTTGCACACCATCAAGGTTAGTTTTCCTACATAAAGCCTCCATATTTTCAGCTTTTGTTCTCTCTCTACCTCTTCTTCCCTTCTCAGACAAATTATCGGAACTATGTACCATAACAAAAGTGTTTGCCAACAACTCTGCCTTTTCCTTATTTGTTACTGCAGTCACATTTCCATCAACCAGAACTGGGTACCTCCACTCTTTCCTGTCCCCTCCCATCCTTTTTATCATCCCCCACACCTCTCCTACTTGAGTTGTGTTTCCAATTGAATCACAATACTTTCTCCAGTGCGTCCTTTTAGCATGTCTTATTGTCCCCCTTACTACTGCCCGAGCTTGCTTGTACTGAATCATATGTTGGAAGTTACGAGTTCTTTTAACCAGTTTAAATGCCTTATTTCTATTTCTCACTGCTTCCTTACAATTATCATCCCGCCATGGTATTATTCTCTTCTTTATTCTTCCTTTACTTTTAGGAATGGATTCTAATGCAGCTGATATTATACCTTGTTTTAATATGCTGTCAAGTGTTTCTATGTCCATTCCATCACTGAACTGACCTAGATATCTATCACTTTTTACCAGAAATTTCTCCCAATTGGCTTTCTCAAGGATCCATTTCCCACCTGTATTCTCTGTGACCAATGAAGCAGAAATATTTATCTTGCACCAGACTGGGTAATGATCACCCCCTACAGTTCCTTCTTGGTACACTAAGCAATCACACACTGATGCAATGGAGTTTGATACTAATGTAAGATCAAGCACAGATTCTTTACCTGTATTAACATCAATTCTAGTACTACTGCCATCATTTAGGCACACTAAATACTTCTCATCTAGCAACTCCTCTATTACCTGACCATTGATGTCTGTTGTGTCACTCCCCCGTAATACATTATGTCCATTAAAATCACCACACCAAACAAGGTTACTATTATTCTGCCCTTCTATCTCCTCATCTTGTTTAACTCTAGTCTTTTGCATGGATTATAATAATTCAATCACCAACTCTTTCCTTTCAGTCCTTACTTTTACTACCACATACTCTTGTTCACTTCCTACACCTAGTAGTCTATAAGGAATACCTTGCTTTACATAAGTTTCACATCCTCCTCCCGCCCCCCCCCCCCCGTCTCACCTTACTGCCTCATAACCATACAAAACAAAATCTAAATTAGGTTTTAACCAGGTCTCTTGGATACACACAACATCTGGCTTTTCTCTCCTACTAGCTATAAACTGCGTGAAATCTTGTCCATTAGCAATCAGGCTTCTTGCATTCCATTGAAGAAGTAGCATTATTAGCAATATCAACCCACACATACTGTCTCATGACTTGACTCTACCCTGAGTTCATCGTTTACTTCTTCCCATTTTAATCCTATCATATCCAACTGGTGCTCTGCGGCTTAAGTTGTGTTTACCACTCCTGCTATAAAGGTCACCAATTTCTTCTTCTCTATCCGTGCATTCTTCTTATCTTGCCCTTCTTTAGCTGCTGCTTGCTCTTTGCTACATCCTCCCTCATTCATTTTCTTCTGTTCTGCCAACTTGACTGCCTCGGCATATGAGACTTTATCCTTCACCCTTATCTGCTGCACCTCCACCTCTTTTTTCAACACTTCACATCCCCAGTACGCTGCACTATGGTTACCTCCACAGTTACAGCACTTTGGTCCCACTCCCTCTTCACATTTTCCGTATTCATGTTCCCCACCACACCTTGCACATCTTCTCTTTCCTTTGCACACTTTGGCCACATGCCCAAACTCCTGGCAATTGAAACACCTCACAGGTTTTGGTATATATTCTCTTACATTGTATCTTAGAAATCCAAAATATAACTCCTTTGGAGGCATATTATCCTCAAATTCTACCAGAACAGTTTCAGTCTCCCGTTTCTCCGCTCCCTTTGTCATTCACTGAACTATTCCTCACCCTCAAGTTCTCCACTAGCTCCTTCATATTAACACTGGGGGGACCCGAGATATCACCCCTTTGCAACCATTGACCCTTTGTGCTCCAACTCTTACAACCCTGGACACTTTGACTTTCCCAACATTAGTCACCTTCATTGCCTTCTCCATCTGCTCTTCAGTTTTACATCCTATCAGCAGGTTTCCATCTCCTAAAATTCTTGCATGGCTCACTTCCCCTACTTGTCCTCTGATGATTTTTGTTAGATTAAGCAAATCGATTTTCTTTACTCCCCCTTCCCCCTCAAATCTTACCACTACATTTAGCAATTTTGCCCTCGGGCCCTTCTCCTCAACTTCTCTTCCCTCACTTTTCGATCCACCTACACTAGAACCACCTCCTTTCTTTCTCTTCCGACCCATCACCTTCCTGTTCTTAGTCCCTCTCCCCACCTCTTCCCACTCACACTCCGTGCTGTTGCTGTCACCATCAGTCTCCCTCCCTGCCATCCTATCAGAGTTTGCAAGGGACCATGTATGAATATCGTTCCGGACCTATACAGGCCGTCGGTCAATATTCCCACAGAATGTACCCCACAACGCCCCAGCAGTCTGGCCTGCCGCCAGCAGTTCCTGGCCACCATGCAGCACAGCAGCCCACAGTTCAAATCACCCAGCCAGCACCCAAACTCAAACCCAGGGTGTCACGAACCCCCATGACGGGAATTAAGAACCAGCAGAGATGGAAAACACTTTGGAGTCCAGTATTGCTATAAACTAATAATATTTATTAGTAACTACACAATACAGTAATATAAATGTAGATAAATCAAACAGGTTAGCAATGATTATAGAAAAGTAAGTATACCAGTCAGTGTGGAAATATATGTATGAAAACCAAGCTTCTTTAAGTGTAGGGGTAAAAAGATACAGTCTTACAATGAGTAAAGTTCAGTTTAGTTCAGTTTGTGGTATTGATTTGAGTAGTGATGGAGAGCGAGAGAGAGAGAGATTTGAGTCTTCAGGTGAGCTGACGCCGTCGATCTTCTCGTCGTCCTCCGAAATCCTTTAAAAGTCACCGACTGTGACTTTAACAAAGGGGACCGGTTTTCTGTGGTGGAGCTATCCCCTAGGCGAGGGTGGACACATTGACAGCTCCCCACCAGTCAACCCCTTTTCCCTTCTTTCCACTGCAAGAGCGATGGATCGATCCTCCAAAACCCACTTTCCCTGCGGGCACAACAATGCTCATTCAGTGTCCAGATCATGTGTCTGAGGTTTGTATCTTCTGACCTCCTATTTATCTCGCTGTACTGAGCATCAAGTGTCATTCAAGTAATCCCTCCTTCCTTTGTCTGTGAAGAAATGTAAGCAGGCAAACTGTGCTTGAAGAAGTATCAACAACCTGCCTTCGGTCACCATAGCAACTTTCGAGCTGCTCGGTACTGTCTCCAAACCCAACT
This sequence comes from Mobula hypostoma, assembly GCF_963921235.1. Lineage (NCBI taxonomy): Eukaryota > Metazoa > Chordata > Chondrichthyes > Myliobatiformes > Myliobatidae > Mobula > Mobula hypostoma. The sequence goes on along the minus strand of NC_086105.1, from coordinate 2,757,072 downwards.
CAGTAGAAATCCAAAGGGGTACTTCAGGATCCCCTCACAAGGGCCACTTATATTCCCAGCCCCAAGACGAGCATCAGGTGCCTATGATTAAGCCCAACTGAAACAAGGGACAGCCGGAAGACCCGGAGTCCAGAGTCCATGGACCGGACCGTGAACCGGAATGCGGACTTCACAGACCGGACCATGACAGGAGCATGTCTATGGAAAATAGTGTCTATGGCAAGCACTGAAATTGCGCCCCTGTCCAAATATCTGACACCCATCTTTTAGATAACTTTACCATAATATCAGCTCAAAAATACAAGTCAAGCTCGTTAATCTTTTCATTAACAAATTATGGCACTACATGAAAATTATAACTGCACCTTCCTTGCTTTCACTGATGCAAATTTGTCTATGATGTGATCAAAGTCAGTTTTTTTCAGTTTCTTCTCTTTCTACACTCAGCAGAGCAAGATCACAGAGTCTGCCTTGACCCATGGAGCTCTCAAATATGAAAATATTAGTTTTAACTTCCTGAATGATCTCTCACGGCTGGCGATGGAAACTGCGATGGTTAGCATTATCTGAATAACAATGTGAAGATTGGGGAAGACGCTCTCATCTCCATACTGAATGATAAATTCAAGAAGCTCTTCAGGTCTTGATATTTTCACGTTGACCGGCCTTGATAGCAACATTCTGCAATCCAAAATTTCTTCATATAGCTGCTGTCCATCAACATCAGAGCTGTACAATTTGCCCAAAGTTTTGCACTTCTTCTTTAGGTCGTTACTGTCGGCACTGCAACACAGACCCTCGACATCGAGAAGGAACCCAAACTTGGCATCAGTGTCATGCAAACAAGTGAACCTTTCATCCATTTCTCTGTGAAGACGGCCCAGTGTTCCCTTCATGACTCTTTCCATTTCCTCCGTAGCTGTTAACCCAACGTCTCTTGAGTTCTCATCAGCCATTCGTTTCTTTCGTCTCTGACTTCTTTCAACTTCAATATTCCATTTTTGACAGAGACCGACTCCTCCTTCGAGTGACTCACTGACCAACACTGCTTTCATCATAAAAATGATCTCGGAGGGCTTTCAAATCCAGGGCAGCATCGTGGAAGTTCATGCTAGGATCCTGCAGCCTCTTTTGAATACAGTCAATGCGAATGAGTACTTTGTTCCAAAATCCTAGCAAAATCGGAAAATCGTAACTCAACATGCAGTTGTACAGCTGCCTTGTGTCACTTCTTGTTTCACTGGTCTTGTTTTCATTGTCTATCATGTCCTGGAGAACTTGAAGTATCTCCTCAAGGTACTTGTTGACGGGCTTCACTACTTCCGTCCCTGCACTCCACCTGGTTTCGGACTCCAACTTAACAACCACAGGCACAGGCCTGGCGTTTTTGAGTTTTCCCTAGCACTGTGTTGAACGAGAGAAAAACACGTTGAGAGCTTCAATGGTTCCAAAAAATGTGACCATCATTGTATCCTACTTGGCTGCATGTAAACCCACCAAGTTGAGTGAGTGATTGTCACAATTCACAAACACTGCCAGGTTGTTTTTCTCACTTATTCTTTGATGAACACCACTTCTGTGTCCAGCCATCACAGCAGCGTTGTCATAGCCAATATGTGACCAATAATCTTGTAGTTCCATTTCATCCTTCTCTAGCTGTTTCAAGATGTCTTCAACCAAGCTCTCAGCATCCTTCTGGCTTATCTGGATAAAATCAAGGAAGGACTCTCTAACACGGACTGTTTTCCTCTCAAAATCAACTTCCACATACCTCACCACTTCTGACATCTGCTCATGGTGTGCCTGATCAGGAGTAGAGTCGAACATGAGCTCATAGTACTTGGCTTTACGAATGCTTCTCAGTCAGCTCTGGTGAACAGTGGATGCCATCATGTGAATGAATTCGTTCTGGACACCCGGTGAAAGATAAGACGTGGATCCAGGATGACTTTCCACACCAGTGAGGTGTTCTTTTATGACAGGGTCAAAGATGGCCAGTAGTTCCAGTAAGCCAAGGAAATTTCCCACATTGGAGTCATCGTCTAGCTGAAGTGACTCCCTGCATCCTCGCAAAGCCAGGTTCTGAGTCGCAAGGAATTTTATGCAGTGAAGGATTCTCGTCAAGATATCACACCACTTCTGCTTTTCCTTCTCAATCTGTGACTGAAATACTGCGTCAATAACTCCTCTGGTTCCAGCTAAATTTCTTTCCATTTCTTTCCACTGTGTGAAGCATTTCCGATGATTCTTGGCATTTTCATGAACACTAATCCTTTCAGGTGATTTCCGCTGGTTGAATCCACTTTCCTGCTCCAATGAGGATTGATGGTCTGACTGGGAATAGAGAAGACAACAGATACAAAATGCAGACTTCTTAGAAGGGGAATAGACCAGCCATGAGCGAGTCACTTCCTCACCACGACCATTTCCCAATTTCCTCTTGAACCAAGTTTTGTTCATTGAGTGGTTATTTGTTGGTAGGAAAGGCCCCTCGCTGTTCTGGAAATACTTCGAACCCAGCTTTATTATTTCTGTTCTCAACGCATCAGGCACAATTGCTTTTCCAGTATCCTTGTTGAACTTCAGAAGTCCAATCATGCTGTTCGACGGTCTTTGATACCATCCAGTTCACTAGATTCAGTGTCGTCAGGTAAAATCTCGTCAATAAACTCAACATCATCACCACCACCATCGTCTTCCCCTCCTGTCACGTCCACGTTCTCTGTGGCAGCCTCACTCTTGATCTCATCATACTCAGGTTTATCTGACTTGACTTCCTCCTTGGCTTGTGACCCATTTGTACTTGATCCACCTTCGGATTCTAATAAACTTGTAGCAGGTGCAGGCGACTCCATGGAACGTGTTGAACTACTTGTTCTGGGCTTTTCAAAGAAGGGCATGAAGAACTTGCTCGATTTCTTGGCTTCCTCCGCCTTCAACTTTCATCTCTTCCATCCTTCAGCTCCACTTTCCTTCTTCTTCATGAAGAAATGTTTCATGGTCTTCTAACACAGTGCTCTGAAATAAGGCCATCCTAGTGCTTCTCACCCATGATAATCAAAGACAGATCATACATCTGAAGAAAATGATTTTTTCACTATCAGAGGATGGCTTGTCTGACTTTAATAGAAACTGCTCAGTGGCGCCCCCTCTAAGTGGCGCCCAGGGCACATGACATACCTGCCATACCTCAGATGCGCCACTGCTCTCTGCACATTGGGTGTTTGATGGTCTTTTTCTAATGGGTTCTTTTGGGTTTCTGTTTTGTGGCTGTCTGTAAGGAGACAAACATCAAGGTTGTATAATGTATCCATACTTCGATAATATGTGTACTTTGAACTTTGAAGAATCGAACGATTGAAGAGATGGATGGATGGAGTTAGTCAACATCTGCTCAAACATTACAACATATCTAGAACGTACATGGAGTGCAGCATAGAAACAGGCCCTCTGGTCCGCAATGCTGTGCTAAACTAATAAATCCCCAGCCAACTGCTGACACAATGTCCTATAGTTCCGCTCTCTGCATATTCATCTGACTATCTGAGAGTCTCTTAAACATCTCTATTGTATTAGCCCCCCACCACATACGAGGGGTGATTGATAAGTTCATGGCCTGAGATAGAAGGAGATGAGATACACAACTCTCGTTGCATGAACATACAGTTCAACTCTTCGAGTGAAAATGCAGAAAGTTTGAAGTTAATAACTCATATCCTTCCACCTTAGGCCACAAACTTATCAATCAGCCCTGCTGTGGACACTTTCTGCAGGTCCACGACGCTGACTTCTACAAAGAAGGGATCCGGATGCTCCACGACTGCTGGACTAAGTGTGTAAATGTAGGAAAAATAAATGTGCTAGGTTTTCTAAAATTGACTCCTTCTACCTTAGGCCACAAACTTATAAATCACCCCCCGTACATCTGACTGTGTATTCCAGAGACCCAGCAATCACCGTGTAACAAAAAACCTGCCCTCACATCACCTTTAAAATTAGCCCCCCCCCCACCCCTTCACTATAAACACATGCCCTCTGATATTAGACATTTCAACCCTGGGGAAAAGGTTGCCACTGTCTTCTCCATCTATGCATTCTATAAACTCTATCAGATCTTCCCCCAGTCTCTGCCGCTCCAGAGAAAACAACCCTGGTCTGACTTATCTCTCCTTATAGTTGATGCCACTCAACCCAGGCAACATCCTGGTGAACCTCCTCTGCACCCTCTCCAAAGCCTCAGCATCGTCCTGTTGTGGGGTGTAACCTCCCGGAAATCTTCTCATTGCTGGCTAGAATGCCGAAAGTCTTCTGAAAATCTAAAAATACCTCATCCGTGGGTTCACCCTTATTGGATCTACAAGTTACAACCTCAGCAAAATGCAAGCTCTCCATCCATCTTATTGGCCATAACACCCACTGGCTGAATATGTTCCCAGGTTGCTGGTGAGAAGAACATTCCTGGAGATCGCAGCCCTGGTTCGAGCCACTGCTGTGATTCACCGTGGAACATTCTGGAACGAGAGTGAGCCCAGCTTGGTCTCCTCTCCCTCAGACTTCCATCTGTAACCTTTTTCACTCAAGCTGATCAAAAATATGCAAATTTACAGATGTACAATTCAAAAATAAACCACGTGTCATAGTCCAGTCCATGAAGTCCATGTTCCGGTTCACGGTCTGGTTCATGGTTCCTTGTTCTGGGGTTTCTGGTTTTCTCCAGTTTCTGTTGTGGGCACATGTTTCTCGTTTTGGGGCTGAGACATAAATACCTCTGCAAACCAGGGATTCCCTGCTGGACGGTCCTGTTCCCCTCCCTGTCTTCCCCCCCACCCCCCGCCAGTCTCTGGCTCGGAGTCCATACCCAAGCCTCGAAGTACCCAAGACCCCAGACTGCTGGCCTCAAGGCCAAGACCCAAGACCAAAACCCCAGCCTCAAGTCCTGCAGTCATGTCATGTCCATGCCTGGTTCTGGGGCCCGAGCCCAAGGCAAGACCCAGGTTCTGGGTCCTTGTCCAGTCTCTGGCTCGGGGGTCCAAGCCCTAGTCTGCGTTCTTGTCCCTGCTCCTTGTCTGTATCCTGTCACGTCCCTACTCTAGAAGAGTCCTGTTCCTTGTACTTCGGTGTCTGTGTCTTGCATTTGGGTCCGTTTGCAATGCCCCTCTCTGACACAGCCAACCAGCAGTGATGAGAGAAGTGTAGGACTGTGCATTCCCCACCCTGTGAATCAGAGTCAGGTTTAATATCACTCACGTATGTTATGAAATTTCTTTTTTGGCAGTAGCCATGCAGGGGGCAGGGATTCAAGTTTTTGGATCATTGGGACCTTTTTTGGCGCAGGCGTGACCTGTACAAAAAGGACGGGTTACACTTGAATCCTAGGGGGACCAATATCCTGGCAGGGAGATTAGCGGGGGCTACTGAGGTGACTTTAAACTAGAATGGTTGGGGGGTGGGAATCAAATTAAAGAGGCTAGGCGTGAGGAGGTTAATTCACAAAAGAGGGATGGGAACCAGTGCAGAGAGACAGAGGGGTGTAAAATGAGGGTAGAAGCAAAAAGTACAAAGGAGATAAGTAAAAGTGGCAGGCCGACAAATCCAGGGCAAGCATTAAAAAGGGCCACTTTTCAACATAATTGTATAAGGGCTAAGAGAGTTGTAAAAGAGCGCCTGAAGGCTTTGTGTGTCAATGCAAGGAGCATTCGTAATAAGGTGGATGAATTGAAAGGCAGATTGTTATTAATGATTATGATATAGTTGGGATCACAGAGACATGGCTCCAGGGTGACCAGAGATGGGAGCTCAACGTTCAGGGATATTCAATATTCAGGAGGGATAGACATGAAGGAAGGGGAGGTGGGGTGGTGTTGCTGGTTAAAGAAGAGATTAACGCAATAGAAAGGAAGGACATAAACCGGGAAGATGTGGAATCGATATGGGTAGAGCTGCGTAACACCAAGGGGCAGAAGACGCTGGTGGGAGTTGTGTACAGGCCACCTAACAGTAGTAGTGAGGTCGGAGATGGTATTAAACAGGAAATTAGAAATGTGTGCAATAAAGGAACAGCAGTTATAATGGGTGACTTCAATCTACATGTAGACTGGGTGAACCAAATTGGTAAAGGTGCTGAGGAAGAGGATTTCTTGGAATGTATGCGGGATGGTTTTTTGAACCAACATGTCGAGGAACCAACTAGAGAGCAGGCTATTCTGGACTGGGTTTTGAGCAATGAGGAAGGGTTAATTAGCGATCTTGTCGTGAGAGGCCCCTTGGGTAAGAGTGACCATAACATGGTGGAATTCTTCATTAAGATGGAGAGTGACATAGTTAATTCAGAAACAAAGGTTCTGAACTTAAAGAGGGGTAACTTGCCATCCCAGGAATCAATCTGGTGAACCTTCTTTGTACTCCCTCTATGGCAAAGATGTCTTTCCTCAGATTAGGGGACCAAAACTGCACACAATACTCCAGGTGTGGTCTCACCAAGGCCTTGTACAACTGCGGTAGTACCTCCCTGCTCCTGTACTCGAATCCTCTCGCTATAAATGCCAGCATACCATTCGCCTTTTTCACCGCCTGCTGTACCTGCATGCCCACTTTCAATGACTGGTGTATAATGACACCCAGGTCTCGTTGCACCTCCCCTTTTCCTAATCGGCCACCATTCAGATAATAATCTGTTTTCCTATTTTTGCCACCAAAGTGGATAACTTCACATTTATCCACATTAAATTGCATCTGCCATGAATTTGCCCACTCACCCAACCTATCCAAGTCACTCTGCATCCTCTTAGCATCCTCCTCACTGCTAACACTGCCACCCAGCTTCGTGTCATCCGCAAACTTGGAGATGCTGCATTTAATTCCCTCATCCAAGTCATTAATATATATTGTAAACAACTGGGGTCCCAGCACTGAGCCTTGCGGTACCCCACTAGTCACCGCCTGCCATTCTGAAAAGGTCCCGTTTATTCCCACTCTTTGCTTCCTGTCTGCTAACCAATTCTCTATCCACATCAATACCAGTTTTGGTCCCCTAATCTGAGGAAAGACATCTTTGCCATAGAGGGAGTACAAAGAAGGTTCACCAGATTGATTCCTGGGATGGCAGGTCTTTCATATGAAGAAAGACTGGATGAACTGGGCTTGTACTCATTGGAATTTAGAAGATTGAGGGGGGATCTGATTGAAACGTATAAGATCCTAAAGGGATTGGACAGGCTAGATGCGGCAAGATTGTTCCCGATGTTGGGGAGGTCCAGAACGAGGGGTCACAGTTTGAGGATAGAGGGGAAGCCTTTTAGGACCGAGATTAGGAAAAACTTCTTCACACAGAGAGTGGTGAATCTGTGGAATTCTCTGCCACAGCAAACTGTTGAGGCCGGTTCATTGGCTGTGTTTAAGAGGAAGTTAGATATGGCCCTTGTGGCTACAGGGGTCAGGGGGTATGGAGGGAAGGCTGGGTTCTGAGTTGGATGATCAGCCATGATCATAATAAATGGTGGTGCAGGCTCGAAGGGCCGAATGGCCTACTCCTGCACCTATTTTCTATGTTTCTATGTTTCTAATACCTTACCCCCAATACCGTGTGCTTTAAGTTTGCACACTAATCTCCTGTGTGGGACCTTGTCAAAAGCCTTTTGAAAATCCAAATATACCACATCCACTGGTTCTCCCCTATCCACTCTACTAGTTACATCCTCAAAAAATTCTATGAGATTCGTCAGACATGATTTTCCTTTCACAAATCCATGCTGACTTTGTCCGATCATTTCACCGCTTTCCAAATGTGCTGTTATCACATCCTTGATAACTGACTCCAGCAGTTTCCCCACCACCGACGTTAGGCTAACCGGTCTATAATTCCCCGGTTTCTCTCTCCCTCCTTTTTTAAAAAGTGGGGTTACATTAGCCACCCTCCAATCCTCAGGAACTAGTCCAGAATCTAACGAGTTTTGAAAAATTATCACTAATGCATCCACTATTTCTTGGGCTACTTCCTTAAGCACTCTAGGATGCAGACCATCTGGCCCTGGGGATTTATCTGCCTTCAATCCCTTCAATTTACCTAACACGACTTCCCTACTAACATGTATTTCACTCAGTTCCTCCATCTCACTGGACCCTCTGTCCCCTACTATTTCTGGAAGATTATTTATGTCCTCCTTTGTGAAGACAGAACCAAAGTAATTATTCAATTGGTCTGCCATGTCCTTGCTCCTCATAATCAATTCACCTGTTTCTGTCTGTAGGGGACCTACATTTGTCTTTACCAGTCTTTTCCTTTTTACATATCTATAAAAGCTTTTACAGTCCGCTTTTATGTTCCCTGCCAGTTTTCTCTCATAATCTTTTTTCCCCTTCCTAATTAAGCACTTTGTCCTCCTCTGCTGAACTCTGAATTTCTCCCAGTCCTCAGGTGAGCCACTTTCTCTGGCTAATTTGTATGCTACTTCTTTGGAATTGATACTATCCCTAATTTCTCTTGTCAGCCACGGATGCACTACCTTCCTTGATTTATTCTTTTGCCAAACTGGGATGAACAATTGTTGTAGTTCATCCATGCAACGTTTAAATGCTTGCCATTGCATATCCACCGTCAATCCTTTAAGTGTCATTTGCCAGTCTATCTTAGCTAATTCACGTCTCATACCTTCAAAGTTACCCCTCTTTAAGTTCAGAACCTTTGTTTCTGAATTAACTATGTCACTCTCCATCTTACCCCTCTTTCAGGGGGTATGGAGGGAAGGCTGGGGCGGGGTTCTGAGTTGGATGATCAGCCATGATCATAATAAATGGCGGTGCAGGCTCGAAGGGCCGAATGGCCTACTCCTGCACCTATTTTCTATGTTTCTATGTTTCTATACGATATACTATAAACTACAATGATAAATATTAAATTAAATAAATATTGCAAAAAGAGAACAAAAGTAGTGAGGTCGTGTTCATGGCTTCATTGTCCATTCAGAAATCTGAGAGCGGAGAGGAAGAAGCTGTTCCTGAAATGTTGAGTGTGTGTCTTCAGGCTCCTGTACCTCCTCCCTCATGGTAGCTTGTCCTGGGTGATGGGGTCCTTAATAAGGATGCCACCTTTTCCAGGCATTGCCATTTGAAGATGCTTCGGAAGCTGGGGAGTCTGGTGCCCATGGTGGAACTGGCAGAGTTTACAACCCTCTGTAACTTTTTTCTAATCCCCCATTAAGTCCCTCAGCAGATTTCCCTGTAGTTGAGAGTGACTACCAGCTGGAACTCTGAGAGGCACCAGATTTCGCAGCAAGTCAAGAGTCTGACAGGAAGTCTCCCCGCCACTGCCTTCCTTTAAACACCAGAGTGCTGGTTTTCTGAGCAGAACATAAAGCATCGCAGGGTGAAGCTGTTCCCGACGGACTGTCAGTCAGCATGGCCGAGTTACACGCTAGGTGTTTCAAATACTGTCTCATCGCTCTCAACTTAGTCTTCGCGGTAAGTTGCACTTTGTGCTTGTTTGTGTCTGAGCCTCGTGAAGTTTTTCAAAACAGTGTAAGTCTTAATTTCTGATCGGAAGCATTTAAGACGTTTCACTGTATGTCTATGTGACA